>NC_139624.1:121854810-122012310 GCF_964638095.1 Poromitra crassiceps
ATCGCCCTAGCCACCTGCCGCTACTCCTTCTACTGTCTGACACCCCGGGCTCTTCACCACCACCGACCCCTATCCTCATCATCCTGGTCACCTGCCTGCCTAAGGGAAGGGGGGGGGCGCCCCCCCAGCCCCCCCCCCCGCCGCCTCATCATCACCTCCAACTCCTATCCTCCCCTCCTCTTAATCATCACCTCCGACTCCTATCCTCCCCTCCCCTCCTCTTAATCCATGTCACCAACGCGGACTCATGGATTCCTCAGATCATCCTCATGGAACTCCCAATCTTGTTACCCTTTTTGTCACCTAGTTAATTAACTAGTATTCTCTAAACCTACGAACACTTAAAGACTGCATTTTCTATTTCTTTTTGGACTCTACTTTTTAGATTTTCAACTCCCTTCCCTGATCTTAGGATAATTTAAAAATTACATTTTTATATCCCTTCTGTTGGACTCTTTTTACATTTTCAATTTTCTGTTCTCTTGTACATTTTATTTCCATATTAAACCATTCACAGAGTTTCATTATCGGAAACTCTGTGCATGGTTTAGCCCGGCATCTCTCGGCCTGTCTCGGAGGGGAGTCCCCAGATGGGGGTCCGCTGCTGTGGCCTGGTGGGTGGGCCCGTCCCCCGCGTGGCCTGCTCTCATGCTCTCAGTCACTATGCTGGTGGCTGGGGGCTGGGGGGGCGGGTCGCGTGGGGGCTGGGTCCGCCTGGGCCGCAGCAATTGGCCCCTAGCACAACGACCTCACAAGGTTCCTCCTCAGCCAAGTCACTGGGGCAATCCATGCGGCGATCCATATGGTGGAAAGGTTTTCTTGCGTTCACTGGGGGTGAGGGGGTGCCGCTGTGTCCCGGCCTGGCCTTCCCTCCCACGCCATATGTGGGCGGGGGCCGGGTCGGGGGGCATCGGTGCTCTTCATCACTGGTCGAGGGCTGCCGGTTGGTTTAGAACAGCTTAGGTAGGCGATAGATTAGCTACAGCCTAAGGCTGACCTGTTAGTGTTCAGGCTAAAATCAGACTAGAGCAGGGTAGGATAGGCCAGATTAGGCTGTAGATTAGCTAGATACTATGTCCCAGTTAGCTCTGGTTAATGCTTAGAGTAGTCAGTTGTCTGATCTTCTCCCCCCCCCCTCTCTTTCCCCCTTTCCCCGCTTCTTCCCTTCTTCCCCCTTCTTGTTCTCCTCTCTTTCCATGCTCTTTCCTCCCCCACATCCCACCGCCCCCCCCTCCCGTCTCCTGCTCTCTCCTCATTCTCCCCCCCTCTGCTCCTTCCTCTTCCTCCTCTTCTCCCCTATTTTCCTGAATCCCTGCCACTTCCTGCTCTCCCTTCTCTCACATTCCCCCTGCTCTCCTTCCCCTGCACCCTCCCACCCCTCCTTCTCTGCCTCTCTGTCCTCCCCCCTCTCTCACATTCCCCCTGCTCTCCTTCCCCTGCACCCTCCCACCTCTCCTTCTCTGTCCTCTCCTCCTCCACATTTCCCATTTTCCCCCCACCCTCGCCCTAATCCGGGCCCGTATCCTACTCCCTCCCTCCACCCTAGACCCTACCTCTACTCTCTGTCCTCCCCCCTCTCTCACATTCCCCCTGCTCTTCTTCCCCTGCTCTCCTTCCCCTGCACCTCTACTCTCTGTCCTCCCCCCTCTCTCACATTCCCCCTGCTCTCCTTCCCCTGCACCCTCCCACCTCTCCTTCTCTGTTCTTTCCTCCTCCACATTTCCCATTTTCTCCCCACCCTCGCCCTAATCCGGGCCCGTATCCTACTCCCTCCCTCCACCCTAGACCCTACCTCTACTCTACCTCCCCTGTACCCTCACATTCCCACTGCTCTCCTTCCCCTGCGCCCTCCCACCTCTCCTTCTCTGTTCTCTCCTCCTCTCTGCCCTCTCCTCCCTCTCACATTCCCCCTGCTCTCCCTCCCCTGCACCCTCTCCTTCTCTGTTCTCTCCTCCTCCACATTTCCCATTTCTCCCCACCCTCGCCCTAATCCGGGCCCGTATCCTACTCCCTCCCCTCCCTCAACCCTAGACCCTATCCCTACCCTGGCTCTCCCTCCCCTGCACCCTCATCTCTCCTCCCCTGTTCTCTCCTCCTCCACATTTCCTATTTTCTCCCCACCTCCCCCCTCTCCTCCCTCCCTCCCTCCACCCTAGACCCTACCTCTACTCTACCTCCCCTGTACCCTTCCACCTCTCCTTCTCTGTTCTCTCCTCCTCTCTGTCCTCTCCCCTCTCTCACATTCCCACTGCTCTCCTTCCCCTGCGCCCTCCCACCTCCCCACATTTCCTATTTTCTCCCCACCTCCCCCCTCTCCTCCCTCCTCCCTCTCCCTCCCTCCTCCACTCTCCTGTTTTCTTCAAATGTTCAAATGTTATCTTATTCTGTATATTCTTGTTATTGTGTGTTAGCTAGAATCAGCTAGACATACTTTCTGTGAAGCCCTCTGAGACATGCTTGTGAATTAGGGCTATATAAATAAACTTGACTTGACTTGACTTGAAAATGGCGTTTGAGAGGTCACAGTGACCTTGACCTTTGACCACCAAAATCTAATCAGATCATCCTTGAGCCTAGGTGGATGTTTAAGGCTAATTTTGATGAAATTTCATCAAGGCGTTCCTCAGATATCGCGTTAACAAGCTTGAAAATGGTGTTCGAGAGGTCACAGTGACCTTGACCTTTGACCACCAAAATGTAATCAGTTCATCCTCGAGTCCAAGTCGATGTTTGAGGCAAATTTGATGAAACTCCGTCAAGGCATTCCTGAGATATTGCGTTAACAAGCTTGAAAATGGCGTTCGAGAGGTCACAGTGACCTTGACCTTTGACCACCAAAATCGAATCAGTTCATGCTCGAGTCCAAGTCGATGTTTGAGGCAAATTTGATGAAATTCCGTCAAGGCATTCCTGAGATATCGCGCTAGCAGCGGGAGTGGGTACCTGCTCGGCCTCGGGGCCCAGCTCTGGTCGCGGCTCAGGAGTTTCTCTCTCCGAGTCCGAGTCTGAATCATCATCATTGTCTCTATCTTTTTCTTTGTCCTCCTCGTCCTCGGCAACAGGATCTGGATTTACTTTTTGTTTCTCAACTCTTTTCAGAAAACGTAGCATGGCAGCATATTTCAGTTTCACTGTCTGACAGGCAGACTAATGTTGCCTTCAAGTGCTCCTCGGATTTTCAGCTTTCAGGGAGAAACTTCAAGTGCTCCTCGGATTTTACCCTTTCAGATTCTAAACTTGTTCATGTTGTTTGGTGTGTTCATGAGCTTTTAAATTGTAATGTGAAACAGACACTACAAAGAACAATTGTTATATTTAATGTTATTATGTAGAAGATTTGCAAGTTCATAGCTGTTTCCAAAATAATGCTTTACAGTCTGAATCATTTTCCAGATTATTCAAATTACACCTGAGGGGGCTTAACTGGGGCTACAGCAATTTGCGAGGGGGCTTTAGACCCCCCTTGCCCTGGTTTATCGCCGTCACTTACCCCTAGTGGTACTTGAGCAGCTTGCAGGGGAGGGGGTACTTGGCAAGATTGGGGATTGCAATTTATTTCCAAAATGATTCAAATAAAATAAAATCTATCTATCTATAATAAATTTGGCAATGTGGACTCTGTCTGTCTGTCTGTTTCAAGAATTTTGTCCAGCCACAGCTATGCCGTTTTACGTGCGATCGGGCTGAAACTTTCAGGGGGTGTAAAGAGCACCTGTGCAGGTGACTTGACGGATAATTTTTTTTATTAGGGCAGATTAATTGCCCTAATTACCCTAAGGGGACATTCACACCCAAAGCGTTTTTGGAGCTGCAATTCATTCTCTATGTAAGGACGCGCTAGACGTGCTCCTCTTTTAATGAACGCACCTGGCGTTTAAACGCTGGTGGCATCTCGTCTTTTTGGCGGAGCGCTCTGGGCGTTTTAAAGCTGAAAAAGTTGAACATTTGGAGGGAAAGCGCGCTGCTCGTCGTCTTTTTACTCCTACCATTTCTCCTCCCGAGGTATCCTCAACTTCCGCTGCTGCCAGAATTGACTAATTGAATAATCTGGCTTTCATGTTGACAGTGAACAACATCAAACAGACAAAACCAGCTGGCTACCGTCCGTGTGGTCGTTGTGTGCTCAACTCTAGTGCGCGTGACTGCAGGGGAAAATAAAACAAAGCCAAAAAAAACGCGCCGTGCGCTGTGTTTTGTGCACAATGGAAGCGCTCTCGACATGATTTTCATAGCGTTCTGACTGAAAAAAAACGCTTTTGGTGTGAATGTCCCCTAAGGCTGAGGCTATAGTTCAGTGATGATGTCACTGATGACGTCGTGATGTCATCAGTCAGGCATGTCAGGCATTGTGACATCACTGATGATGTCATCAGTGACATACACACACGAGAGAGAAATGAGGAAGAGAGAGAGGAGGGGGAGAGAGAGACTGAGGGAGAGAGAGAGAGGGACTGAGGAGAGAGAGAGGGAGACATTGCCCGCGTGCCAATAGGGCAAGGCCCCGCAGCTCGGCTGAGCTGCGTATGTGGGGGCCAGCTCGGCGAGCTGCAGGAATCAAGTGCACACTAGGGATGTCGACGGTTAACCGTTAACCGTTTAACCGGCTGGTCGGTTAAGCATGTCGGTCAAACGGTTAATTTGCATATTAAATTGGCATACAACGTGTTGCCAATATGGCGTTTTTTTTCCTCCTTCGCGGTAAGCAATGTTAACAAGTAGTTACTGTAGCAGCAGGATATAGGAATTAAAAGCTCCTGCCAGAACAACATTCATTTAGAGAAAGGCTTTTCCAGATGTTTGAGAGAAAAGCAGTGTGCATTGTCAGCACTACTTTGTCTCTCTCACTGTCCGCTCCATACATGCGCCACAGCCCCGCCCCCCTCTGCTTTGACCAGACGGGAGAAGAGCGATGCATTTTTCCCCTGACGCGTCGCCCTGCCTGCCCTGTGCAGACTACAGCCAGCCAGTCACTCTGCTGCTTCTGTGTTCCAGCCGCTGTCATGAAACGGGTTTTCAGTTTGGTCAGGACAGGATTGAATTGGCCTGAAACCCGACACCTCGCTCACCTCACAGCGTTCAGCGTGCACTGCGCACGTCCGTGTCTGGAGTCAAACCTGATGGAACGTGCACATTACTTTTTCTTCACTGGCTCATTCGGTTTCACTCTCTCTCCCTCCCTCTCTGCATGTTCATCATGCACACGCATGCATACGCTCGCAGTAGTTTTTTACCGTGTTACAAAAATGCAGACATGCGTCTAATTGACGATTGAAAAGTAACAATTAACGTTAGTCTTTACTGTCCAACACAGAGCAGTTCGGAGAAATTGTTTCACAACGAGAGACGGATTGTTTGTAGACTGCATTCATTGACACTTTCAAAGCCGGTGTGAAAGCAGCTACTGACAGCTGCATGTGGAGCCCTGCAAGATAGAGAGAGCATAGCCCTCGTTGCGTGCGTGAAGACAGAGGGAGAAGGAGTGAGACCAAAAGCAGGTATTATATATTGCTAAAAGTAGAAGATACTGTAGTGATGCACGCGTTGTCAGTGCGCCCTGCAGCCCCTGGGCTGTCGTCCACTCAAACAGTACTTCACGGGGCGGCTGCGTGTCAATTGACGTGTCCTTAATATGCAAAGCGTGCAGCTCTAAGCAGTATAGCCTATCGGAGGAATGTTTTTGTTTAGATGGCTGGAGGATTCAACTTGTCTTTTCGTTTTGTTAATGTGTTTTCTTCTGCTTGTAGATGTAAAATAAACGCTTTCTAATGAAAAAAAATCAAGCATTTGTTGTGGTAAGGGTTTAATGGGGCACAGACAGTCAAAATGCGCATTTTAATCTTCTCGGTTAACCGACAATTGTCGGCTAATGAGGGTCGGTTGTCGGTCAAAGAAAATTATGATTTTCGACATCCCTAGTGCACACAGCGCGCGAGATGCCTAGTTGCAAATAATTTCATAGGCCCATCTTGGTAAAACTGACGACTTTTTCCAATTGAAAACTGTCAATTGTATTAAAGGGGAGTCATTCAAATGATTTCCATTTACTAATCAGATAGAGAGAGGCCTACTAAAAGTTGAATATGAGCTTAAAGGAGAATTTCGTTTTTTTCCACACTGTATGTGTCTAATAAACTCATCGTGACACATTTTTTTCGCCGAGATAGCCTTGTTTACAGCTGGAGCAATGTGCTCAAACAACTACACAGTGTAGGCCTACTACACAGGGCAATCCTGCACCGCATCGTCAATACACGTTCGCTCATTTCTCTCTCATCAACAGCGCTGTGCTGGAGACAATTCTTCCCAAAAGTGAAAGGAAGAAGTGGCCAAAACAGAGGGAGCGAATGGGAAACTATCCATCAATCAGCTAAATATATATAGAGTCATTTCCATGTTGCCAGACACTATTGACAGTTTGAGCCTCCCAGCCGGCAAAACAAGCAGTTTTATTAGCAAACTGTCAAGGGTAGAGACACATGAGGGCTGAGATAAGGTTGGTGATATGGTTGCAGTGTTGATTTATTTTGAGCCATTCCTTGAGGTTTATTTTGAAGGTTGGATATGTGGGGCATTCCCGTATTGCAACTGGGATACTGTTCCAGATTTTTACGCCAGCGACAGATAGGACATTGTTACCGAAGTCAGTGCGCCTGCGGGGAATCTCACAGTCTCCTCTCTGGCAAGCCCTGGTGGTCACGCCTTCTACGGTTCTCTGTTTGAAAAACTCACCCAGAGGAGGTGGCGCGAGACCTTGAAGACATTTGAACACAAAATAGTACCAGAGGGTCAATGATCATTGTTGGAGGTCAATTATTGTACAAATACGATATAATAATAATAATAATATAATAATAATACTAATTATCGTACGTCTGGTGTTTTGGAAAGTTTTCTGTTGTACACATTGACTGTTTATGTGCATTATAATGCCACCTTTTTCTACATATTTCTGTCCTGGGAGCATGTTTTATTTTTATTTTTTATTATTATTATTTTGTGGGGGGGGGGGGGTTCATAAGAATCTTGAGTCCTAACTGTAAATTCTTTTTTTTACCTGCTTAAAAAGCTTTTTTTCTGAAACAGCGGGTCTAACTTTACAATATTGTCAATGACGACACGATAGCGTTCATTGAAAGCTGATTTACACGCAGTGTTTTCCGCTAACGGACAATAGGCTATAAACTTCACAAGCGCAGCTGGGAATATTTGCTTAAAGTCCCTGGAAACCAGAAATATTTCTTTATTATTTAGCATTTTGAGTTAATCACATCACAGGACCCTATGTTAATAAGCCACCAGCCAAATTTGAACGATGATGAACGTCGCAAAGTATATAAATTTAGGTTTAACAGTCGTGGCAAAAGTCATGAGAATCAATTATTTTTTAGAGTGTATTTTCTCCCGCGGACTGTGTGGGCGTGTCCCGTCTGCAGCAGGGAAATTTCTCTCTGTCTCTCTCTCTCTCTGAGAGAGAGGGAGAGAAGGAGAGAGAGAGAATTTAAGAGAGATTGGGTGAGTGTGTGTGTGTGTGTGTGTGTGTGTTCGCGCGTTGCTCCGCGGCTCTGAGAGGAAGAGATCTGTCCGTTCTTTGCCCCCACAGCGCTCGCTGAGTGTCTGTCTCCCACTCTGTGTGCTGTGTGCCTCTCTCTCTCTCTCTCTCTCTCTCTCTCTCTCTCTCGGGACTAGTGAGAGAGAGAGAGAGAGAGAGAGAGAGAGAGAGAGAACAGCATAGCGCTCGACACAGCCTGGTGACGCGAGGTTACTCACACACACGCACACACACACACAGTAGGGCGGGTTGCGCGCGTGTACAAAGGTTATATAGAGCTTATGACGTCATAAGCTCCTGCATTTTAGCACCTCGCGCACTGCTCTCTTCAATGAGGAAGTACCTTGTAGAAGCTTGTAGAAAGGTGTCGATTTTAAGGCTTTGGGTTGAAAGTAATATATATATATAATAATATATATAATAATTTCGGAGGCACACAATTACTAACATAAGACCCTAAATAACATAGTTAGAACGTTTTTGTGGATTTTGGTTTCCAGGGACTTTAACTTTAAACTGGAAGAAAAGAAAGGTAAGCCTACATTATTGTGAACACTAGTTAGCCTACCTGTAGCCTTGATCTGAGAACTGAAAAGCAGTGTTGCCAGTGTTCTTTTGAGACTCTGCATGCAGGGCAGCGTGTACAAAAGTCGACGCTGCAGAGAAATTAATTAGCCCCGAAGCTTGTATTTCAGGTCGTTCAGTGTGATTTAGCGGTCATAGAAACATGGTTGGTGCAGGGAATTTACAGCATTATCGAGATTATAGGCTATAACCTGCTATCAATTGTTTTTTTAAGCTCAATAAACACAGATCTAATATGTGTCCGGTATTTATTCCAAATGTCCAGCAAACTGAAATCATGCTGGACACGTTGTCTGGCAAACTGAAATCATGCTGGACACGTTGTCTGGCAAACTGAAATCATGCTGGACACGTTGTCTGGCAAACTGAAATCATGCTGGACACGTTGTCCGGCACCGTTCTTGTCTAACGAAAACGCTGGTCTGAGGGGAGGCCCACAGTCTCTGACTTTAGAAGTCCTGCTTTAAAGAAATCCAAACAAGACAGAGTGTTTTGTCCCTATACCAGAATGACAGTGGCAGTGACTAGTTTACTGCCATAGAGGAGTAAAGAAACTAGAAAATATTCACATTTAAGAAGCTGGAAACAGAGAATTTGGACTTTTTTTTTCCGTATTACTCAAAACGATTAATCAATTATCAAAATAGTTGTCGATTAATTTTCGGTCAATCGACTAATCGTTCTAAAATCCTCTAAAGTGTACCGTATTCCATGTGCGTCTGGCGCCTGGCGAGGGGCTCCTCACAGTGTGGCAGCTCGTCCTGTGATTGGTCTCTGCCGGCGTCCATCATCGCGCCTGGGAGGCACAACACACCAACAGGAAGTCATCAGCTTTTACATAATCACAGATGAAAATGGCTTTTTACCGAGTCACATTTTAGTCATGACATATTGATTCATTTGTCCATTGATCAATTAAACTTGTATGTTTAAACCGTAAGTCGTCGACTTCAAAAGCCTCGATGCGAGACTCATCAGTCTCTCTTCATTCTGAGTCTCGAAAGAGCTCCCCGATAGGGAGTTGCAGGCTCCGCTAAACTGGCCGTATGCTACATACAGTACACATCACATAAGGGACATGAGTGACATGAGTGACATGACTTAACATGGATCAAATGACAATTTTCAATGTATCTTGCGCAATCTATGGCCGGCGAAGTTGTAACGTCATGTCATGCTGTCTTTGGGTCATTTATCAATTCAATTATTTCTGGGGGTTTTTAATCGATTTTTTTTTACCGCTATTTTACATTGAAGTAAACTGCGAGTGGCACTAGTGTACAGTTTGTCGTATTTACCCACAATGCCATGCGTTGCTCACCCAAACATGACATAGTTGCCCCAGCTCTATAGTGGATGAAAACACGTCCACTTGATTTGATGACTGTACTCTTTCCACAGAGACCTCTGGCTGTAGTGGAGCAGGGCAGTAAGACAAATCTTCATCATTATTATCAACATCATGATGGACAGTTACTGTACTTAACACTGTACCTGTAGTGTTGTTCATGCAGTTGTCACAGACTCCTCCCCCTCCTCGATAGTGCTCGTCCAGTTGGTCATCGGCTCGGACGTTGTAATGACAGGAGTGGGCGTGGCCGTGACACCGGCAAGGCCGGCAGCTCATTGGCTGGAGCTGATCACCTGACCTGAAAGGCTTGTCGTTGTAGAGGGGCGCACAATGCTGGCACTGTACAGTCAGAGAAAACACACACGTGTAGGGTGGACAATATTGCGATTGCGATTGTGATTGCGATATAATAAACAAGAGGTATCTAGGGATGTGCCGGCAGTTTTTGACGGTATGATAACCTTGGACAAAAATACCACGGTTTCACGTATCACAGACTAAAATACATGAAATATGTTACAATTTAAAACATATTAAAACTTAATAAATAAAACAATTTGAAATAAAATTATCTTTACAAAAAAATAAAACATTTTGAGACATTTGCCTGTCCCAAACATGTAAAAAAGAAACACCAGAAAAATAGAAACTGCACTGTGTTACAGCACATAGAAGATGGCTCAGACTGGCAAAGTTAGTTACATGTCTGTCAAGTAATACAATGTTACACCCCGTTTATTTATTTTGTAGCGACAGATGGCCTTAAACGCCACACTCACGTGACGCTTCTTGAGAGAGTGGTCAGGTAACGTGCATATTTCTGCAGACTTTATCGAGGGACCATGAAGGCATCATGTGACAGGCTAACGCTAGTTGAAGCCTGGAGGTGCTGCTGCTGGCAGCTGCTGGCAGCTGCGACAGTGTTTTGCTATCAACCTTGTTAATCTCGCTATATTCCTCATCACAGCGGGTCATTACCCACTGTGCACTTAATCGTGCACTAGTTCTGCATAAGCACCTGCAGCTCTCTCCTTATTTTACTGACGTTCTCTGATCACACGGCTGTTTACATGCGTTTCTGAACGAACGGCTAGCTAGTTATTAGCATAGCTAGCTGTTAGCGATCATGGATGTTCTCTCTCCCTCTCGGTAAGATAACTTTGCTGCGCATAACATTACTTATTTGCGGGAGTGCATGGGAGAAGCCTCCCGCTAGTGTTGATGTCCACAGTGTGATGGCAGAGAAACGTGTGTTTGCTGCGTCGCGTGTAACGTTAGAGGACACACACGCACACACACACACACTCAAAAAGACGTGAAAAAATGATAATAATCGCACACTTTTGCGGTTATGTAATCGCACGTGCTGACATCGCGATTGCGATTGCGATTAGATTAATCGTGCAGCACTAGATTTAACCAATGCAAACACACACACACACACACACACACACACACACCCACCCACACACACACACAGTCTTTGACAAACACAGAGCAAAGTGTTCACTGTTTTCTATTGTTGAATTGTACCTTTCTTCTTTTCTCTTTCTTACTGCAACATTGTACCTGTTACATTCATGCCAATAAAGCATCTGAACTAGGGATGTCGACGGTTAACCGTTAACCGGTTAACCGCCGACAACGTCATTGGTCGATTAAGCATGTCGGTCAAACGGTTAATTTGCATATTAAATTGGCATACAACGTGTTGCCAATATGGTGTTTTTTTTCCCTCCTTCGCGGTAAGCAACAATGTTAACTAGCCTAAGTAGTTACTGTAGCAGCATTATATAGGAATTAAAAGCTCCTGCCACTGCCAGAACAACATTCATTTAGAGAAAGGCTTTTCCAAATGGAAAAGCAGTGTGCACTGTCCGCCTCTCCCCCCGCTAGTCCAGGCATTTTACGCAAATATGTGGGTCAACCTCACACTAATTGCAACAAAACCAAACTCAACTGATTTTGTATCCTCAATATGTCCTCAATGAAGGAAAAACAGTGTTAAGGAAATGTATGAAGGGAAAGTTTTGAAAATGACCTAAATATGATGGTAGCCTATGGAAGCCTTTTTTTTTTTTTTTTAATGTGCCATAAATCTCATCACTTATATCCTGTATGTGTTTTTTGCTTCAAGGAGAAAAAAAAAGAGAAAAAAAAATAAAATAAAAACGTTTTTGGTAGCATCATATGGGTCATTTTCAAAAATTTCCCTTCATACATTTCCTTAACACTTTTTTTCCTTCATTGAGGACATATTGAGGATACAAAATCAGTTGAGTTTGGTTTTGTTGCAATTAGTGTGAGGTCAAGTGACATTTTTACTGGACTACGCGTGCGAGATGTGCTCTGTGATAAACTCAGCTCCACACATGCGCCACACCCCCGCCTCCCCTCTGCTTTGACCAGACGGGAGAAGACGCCCTGCCCTGTGCAGACTACAGCGAGCCAGTCAGTCATGCTCCTTCTGTGTTCCAGCCACTGTCATGATACCATGAGGTTACTTTCAATGACGCGTTTCAAAACAAGCTGTGTCTTCCACATCGATTCACTGAGGAATCCACACTTTTACCGTAAATTGAGTTCTCTCCGGGTCTGTCTGTCTCTCAGGTGTAATAATCCCACAACGATTACAGCAAGAGTGAGAATGCTCTTCTAAACACATCGGCTATTAATATATAATTATTTCTCTGCATCTCATATTAGATCGGTAAAAAGTTTGGACAGCCTGCCTCATTTGTTCATCCTCCCGAGTCCCGCAATGCTGACAGCTGTCAGCGTGCGGACTTGCTGCACTCGTCGTCATGTCGTGCAGCCGGACACACAGAGAGCATAATATCCACCTACAGCCCTCGTTGCAGATAAAGAGAGAGAGGGAGAAGCGTGGAGAGAGAAGCAAACTATTTTTTTGCAGATCTCAAAAGCAGGTAAACCACTGTTGAATTAGTGAGAATGTCAGAAGGAGAGAGCAATAAGCGCTTCGTCAGTGCGCCCTGCAGCGTGAAGGCTTGGGGCGGTGTCTTGATGTGCTATTCAAAGTGGAAATTCATTCAATTAGCGACACGTTTCGTTCTGAGCTTTTAAAATTAGTTCCTGCTGGTTTTATTAGACTATTTACGACACATGCAGTAAGATAATTCATTTAAGAATTGTGAGCGTGAGTATGGGTTTTTTCCCTCCGTATTTCCCCCTTCTGCAAATGCGTGCAGCTCCTATCATAGCCTATCCGAGGAATGTTTTTGTTTAGATGGCTGGAGGATTTAACTTGTCTTCTCGTTTTGTTAATGTGTTTTTTTCTGCTTGTAGATGTAAAAATAAACGCTTTCTACTGAAAAAAAATCAAGCATTTGGTAGGCCTATGGTTTAATGGGGCACAGACAGTAAAATAGCGCATTTTAATCTTCTCGGTTAACCGACAGTTGTCGGCTAATGAGTGTCGGTTGTCGGTCAAGAAAAATTATGATTTTCGACATCCCTAATCTGAACTGAATTGAGAGAGAGAGGAGGAAAGAGAGGGGGGGAGAGGGAGAGAGAGAGAGAGGGGAGGGAGAGAGAGGTGTAGACAGAGGGAGAGAGAGGGGGAGGAGTTCAGCTCCTAAACTGTGAACACATCTGATGTTTGCTGAGGACCTCCCTCTGAGATGACAGCCTCCATTCCCACCCCTCACCAGAGAAGCACCTCTTCACAGCCAGAGACAAGACACACAGACCAGACCAAGAGAGAGGAGAATGTCACCTGACCTGAGCCAGCCCAAAAGCACAGACCTGCACCAAAATGATGCAGGAACACAGAGAATATCATAAAATAACATTTGACAACTAGCTGGTTCAAAACGGACACACTGGGAGACACACACACACGCACACACACACACCTGACAGACACACGCACACACACACACACACACACACACACACACACACACACACACCTGACAGACACACGCACACGCACACACACACACACACACACACACACACACTGTGTCAGGTGGGCCATACACCAGGTAAAGGGCAGGTTTGGAGGAGCAGCTACAATGTGTTCTACAGCCTTACGCTGTTAATCAAGCTACTCTACACACAAACATGTCAGGGATCCAGTTTCAGGGCGAGGATGAAAGAAACTACGTCCTGTGTATTCATGAATGATCAAGTAGCTCTCCATCGTGCATTCCTTTATAACTGGGAACTGGTAATCTTACGACTTCAAAGGTCATGAGCTGGGACGGTGACGTCACCAGAGCTGGTATTTCCCATTCCAAACTCGTAGGAGCCTCAGCAGCCCCAACCTAACAAATCCAAGATGGCTGCGCCGCACAACAACAGTAGTTATAATCGTATAAATGCTATTTAGCACTCCTGTCTTGTTTGTGTCTCATTAAATCAGCTGTACACACAGCACGGCCTACTTCTATCTGTGTGGACATGAGGCTGCAGTGTTTGTATGCGCAAAATGCCATGTTGTCAATTGTTATTGCTAACAATGGCTAGCCTGGCTAGCGACTGGATATCTGACCAGTGAACAGTGAACTTCCCAGCTCAACTTTTCTGCAAATGGAACGCTAACAAAACGGATGTGACGTCATTTAGCCTCCACATCCCAGTTCTTTTGCGATAAAGGAATGCACAATATGCATTTGTCAATAAAGGTTGATTGATTGATTGATTGATGACTTGTGTTGTTAATGTGTGCAAATACATATTTAGGCCACAGTCAAAACATAATTTCTGGCCGGCTAATGGCATTAAAGGGATAGTTGGGTTTGTTTGAAGTGGGGTCCTATCAGCTAGTTGCATACACTAACTGAAATAGGTAGTGTTCTCTGACGCTGAGCGCACCGTCTATCGAGACCCAGCACTCAAGCAACAGCCTCCACAGCTCTGTCTCTCTACTACACGGGGCTAGGGTTGCCACCCGTCCCTTAAAATACGGAATTGTTCCATATCCGACAGTGAAATCATGCGTCCCGTTCCGAACCAATACGGGGCGGGGTTCATAGATATATATAAAGGCTAGATAGCTTACCCGCGCTGCCGGCCAATAGAGAGCGACGTCGTCGCATGGCGGCCATCTTGCTACAGGGAGCTACTAGGAGTTATGAGCATCTGTTGTTGGGTTAGTATGGCAACATCATATGATCATAACTCCTAGGGAAATTGATGAAACTGCATGAAACTTTGTGCCTGAATCCCTCTCATGGCATAGATGCTTCGGTTTAATTTTGGTGTAATTTGGAGCCCATCAAAAAAATAGTGTTTTTAGTGTTTTTTTTTTTTTTTTTGTCTATCTCGGGAACGGAATATGCTTGTAATAAACCAAACCGTTTGTAAATCCGTCAAGATTTCAGCGAGTTATGAGTATTTTTGTCCGTGCGGGTCACCAGCTACCATAGAACGTACCAGAAAGGCACTGTAGCAAGATGGCGGCCGTTCAACGATGCTGGTGACTCCGCCTTAAGCCATCTAGCCTTTATATATATCTATGGCGGGGTTTGTTCTGTATTTTCATCCCACCCGCATTGTGTGATGAAAACCCACCCTACTCTACGTCTGGTTGGTTAATACTGCTGCCTTTGTTGGTAGATTGGTTAGTTTTAGACATCCGTCACGGTCAGGCTGAGCCTCTGCTCGCTGATTGGCTTTGATCGGGTCTGAGCCGATCAGAGAACAGGGCGGGTCTTCGCACAATGCTGGTGGGAAATGGCTGCCCCAACTCCACCACTTCCAGTGAAGATGAAAGAGTGCGTTCATAAATACGCTAGTCAGTATGTAGCAGTGGTGGCTGGTGAGCTTGGAAACAGGGGAGGAAGCTAGTGCGGCGACCAAAGGTCGCCGCCCCTTGAAAAAAATGTGGGCTTTTTTTTTCACGTGTGCGCGCGCGCGTGCGCGCATGTGTGTGTGTGTATTTGCCATGTTTCCCATGCTGTCAAGCCTCTCAGCTTTCCACCCAGTTAGAGATGCTGCGATCGAGATTTTTCAATTCCGATCCGATTTCGATATTTTAGCTCAAAACCGATCCGATTCCGATCAAATTTCGATACCCGATTCGATACCGATTTCGATCCGATACCGATACAGCACATATTTAAGTCTCTCTATGCTGTCTGATAGCTAGCAGGCAACAAACATTTTTAGGGTTAGGTATGTATGTGAGTGTTTTGGTAATATAGTATGTAAACGATTTAGTTCATCTAATTAATTTGATGTAAAACTAAAACATAACAATCAAATACACACTTCTTTTGTAATGGGTGAACACTGGACACAAATAATTATTGTTTCCTCACACATACACCCCCACTCTGTCTCACACAGGACACATACACACACAGCCCTGTCCCTGTCTCTCTCTCTCACACACACAGCCCTGTCCCTGTTTGTGCATACATTTCCACTGCCAGATTGGAGGAGTCTTTTGTCATTTTCTAATGTTACTTCTCTTCAGTGCAATACGTTTTGATAACGACCTGCTGTACAGCGCCGTTCGCTCAGTCAACTAACGTGTCGTTAACGTGAGTTAGAGGAGAAAGATATAGCTGCTGTTAGCTAGCTAATTAGCCATGTTAGCTGCCTCAGTGGGTAACGTTAGCCTATAGAGAGTATTTATCTGACGTTTATGTTAGCTTCTCCTCAAACCTGCGGGTGGAAATGGTTTATGCGATGCGATGTATGTTGAAGCAAGACAACGTTTTAATGTACCTTGAATTGGACAAATTACGACGGGTCGTGCTCACGCAGATCTAAGCCCTGGCCATCCTAGGCTCAACGCGAGACTCATCAGTCATTCGGTTGAGTCTCGCAAAGTTACACACAAAGTTTGTGCATACATTTCCACTGCCAGATTGGAGGAGTCTTTCGTCATTATCTAATGTTACTTCTCTTCAGTGCAATACGTTTTGATAATGACCTGCTGTACAGCGCCGTTCGCTCAGTCAACTAACGTGTCGTTAACGTGAGTTAGAGGAGAAAGATAGCTGGTGTTAGCTAGCTAATTAGCCATGTTAGCTGCCTCAGTGGGTAACGTTAGCCTATAGAGTATTTATCTGACGTTTATGTTAGCTACTCCTCAAACCTGCGGGTGGAAATGGTTTATGCGATGCGATGTATGTTGAAGCAAGACAACGTTTTGGCCCTGGCCATCCTAGGCTCAACGCGGCCTCTGTGTGCTGCTGCTGCTGCTGCTGCATGCTGGATAGAAATCCTGGAGCGGAGTCATGGAATGGAGTGCTTGTTATATCGGAGCCTTGGATCTGTCATTTTCGCTGGAATCCGATCCGATCCGATCCATGTTTTTTGGCTGATATCGCGCCGATATCCGATCACATGATCGGATCGCAGCATCTCTACACCCAGTGAGGAGCATTGCATTAGCACCCAGTGAGAGGACTACAGGACGGAACAGCACCTGGCACCTGAGGCGGTCCCAGGGAAAATATGACGTGTGCTCTGCTGCTGATACTCTCACCCACAAGCAGTTTTTGCCCAAAACGCCCAAATCTCATTTTAAATTAGCATTAGGATTAGACTGTTGTGATGTCATTATTCAGTTTTAATAGGGGTGTCACGATACACTCAGTTCACGATACGATACGTATCACGATACTGGGTTCACGATAACGATACGATACGATACGATTTTAACAATATTTTTTTAAACTTGAATAATGACAATATATGACTGGAAAAGTAGTATTTTATTTGAAATGCACAAATACAAAACATGCTGTTGTGGGAAATTGTTATTACAATAACAACTAGAAAAAACATGAGATTGGAGATAAGGCTTATCTTGAAATAGAATGAGTTACACCGTCACTTAAATTTACTTTGAACTAAAAGGTTTCTCAGCAGTATAAATTCTCATTATGCATCTTCAGTTTTTCTTCAAACTCAAACAACAAGACTTTTCTTAGTCTATTTTTTATGCATCTTCAGTTTTGCCAGAAACTCAATTGAATGGTTTCTCTCCTGTATAACTTCTCATGTGTCTCTTCAGAGACTTGTTCAACTGAACTACTTTCCACACATTGAACTTCAACAAACAAAGACGTTTCTTTGTCTACTTTTGAAAAAAAAAAAAAAAATTCACGATATGAGATTTCATCTCAACGATACATATCGTGACGTTTTACTATCGCGAAATTTCGTGGGACGATATATTGTGACACCCTTAAGTTTTAACCATCAATAATTGTTCCTTTTCTCATTATTTCATTTCTCAGAGTAAATACTGTATATTTATTTCGAGATTTTTGTCAATTATTTGTGCTGTTATGGTTATAATTAGCCTAGTTACTCACTTCTACACTATCTTAGATTGTGTTACTTATGGATGGCATGGAATTATAGTGAAAATAGATTATCCCCCCTTTTTGCTGGGGACCCCACTTTGAAAACCACTGGCTTAGGCTAGAACTGTTGCGAGAAGGTTTCAGGATTTATCTCTATGCATTAGGCTGTGATTACTATTTATATAAATCTATTTATTCACATAGATTCATGATATATTATGGTATACAGCCTACCTGTGACATCAATGTTTTGATTCATCCTATGATGTCTCACACTCAGGTGTGCTTTCACAAGACAGGTGTTGTCCATTCAATCAGCTAACCTGTCTTTATAATGGCTGTCTTGCACTGTTTGTATGATACTTGACAAAGTCTATGGCCGAAACTGTTGTCAAATAGCGTTAAATTACACTTAATTGCATCTGGAACGAGAGTGTGTCCTCCTGTGCACAGTGCTGCACTACTCATTTAGTTATCAACTTTGGAGCGTTATTTACCCCCCCTTCCCGACATCCTAGGTTGACATGCTTCATCCCAATCGATTCCTTATTTCTTCTACTTTCATATGATATAAAGATCACCACTCAAGCTTTAAAATTGAGCCCGCTGTCAGCTATCGATTTACAGGCCAAATTCAGTTAAAAAATGTGTGAATTTAAGCTTCGCGGGTTTTAGTATAAGAAATTACAGGATGAAACTTCAATACGACAAAAATAGCGCTGCTCGGTGAACCATTTCCACGCCGAATTTAATAGAAGGTTCGGATAACTTGAAATCAATTGACTTACTTGAATATCCGTGCTGTCTGTAGGGGAAACGCTGCAGTCGAGACGTTGCAAATATTCCAGTTTTCTGACATTGCAAAAAGCCCGTATCGCGCAGCTCAAGTCTCCCCGCAACTCGAAACTCGTTTTGGTGGTAATCCAATATCAACGACTGTCTGGCTTGTGAACACTTACTGATTGATAAAAAAGTAAATAAAAATAAGAGGGAAATATGATATGCTGCTACTGAATCAGTAAATCCTTCCTGTCAGGTCAAGCAGTGGATTTCACCTCCTTGATTCAGCGTGAAAGACCACAGACAGGCTGGGGGGAGACACAGGCAGTGGAACAACGTTGCCGATTTTCAGACGTATTCAGCATTGGACAATACAGAATGTCAATCAATGTCAAGCAATCTATCTATCAAACAACAACCAATTAGGGTTTCACCTGGTTTCACGGGCTAAGGGAGAGCTCCCTCCTACAGTAACTGTAGCTCAATCTGATTCGTTGGAAAACACATCACTCTCACTGTTTTCTGTGAATTGCAAGTCTTTTTCAACCAATCTTATTTTTTCATTAGATAAATTACCAAATAAATCAAGCCCACAGGGCGGGTGTTTTTTAATCCCCTCCCCCATGCTGGGACCAGGGCCAGAGTGACTCGTCTGCATGGAGCTATATAATGAATGAAAAAATGAGCATCTGCACATAAGAAAAAACACATTTGATTGATATTTTATTATAAAAAAAAATATGAAAAATGAAAAATATAAAAATAAAAATAAAAAATATATTTTTTTAATATATTTTTTTTTTATATAAAATCCCCAATCTAATAGAGGAGGACCATCCTCCTATGCCTCACTGGAAAAACCTCCTCTGGTACGTAGTAATGCTTCCAGATCGCAAAACGGGACAAATGGGACCGAACCGAACCAGGAGTGACAGGAGGCTGGTGAACAGAGGTGAGTTTAACACGTTGTTGAGCGCGGTCAGTATAAGTGAGTTAGGGTTAGTTATTTTTTATTTTAGTGTCGAGCATCAGATTTGACTTAGCCAACTGCTAAGCATGTGTTTTCTGTGGTGGTGCAGCATGGTGGCCTGGCAGACGTCACGTTAGACAGCAGCATGTCTCAGTCAGGAGAGCAACATTAACGTCATGTCAGGAGGACACCCTGCAGTGTCCCACAAGCAACTCTCGAGGCTGAGACAGTAATGACAGATTTTTAATCCCTTCTGGACATCATGTGCTGATTGATCAGAATCTGATCAATTAGATTTCCTATCTACGGTTGTATTTATGTTACTAGGAAATAAATAGATGTAGGCTACTGTCTGCCATATAAATCTTGGCTGCTGAGGTGCTTCTCTAGGCTACATTATTATGTGATTTGGGAGTTTTACGGTCAAATACATAAACATTTATTTATGAATCAATATAGTGCACATGAGAAGAAAGTAAACAACTCATGTTATATGCTCAACCAATCTGGAAAAATGTATTCTTCAATAGGCTACTAATGCATTAACACAATTGAGTGCCAGCGACGCCATATGGCGTCATTAGAAATTTACCGTAGAGTGCCAGCGACGCCAAATGGCGTCAATAACTCGAAATTGTTTTTTTGACAAGGGGGTGTCGATCTCAGCTTCTTACATCGCCTCTTACAATATGAGAGCTATTGAATGTGTCTAACCTATTTTACAGAACCCTTCGGTGGCGACAGCGCACTCCAGATGAGAGAAAGTATAGTTAAACACACAGAAGAAGTCATTGTGGAAAAGGAAATCGCATCGCATCCGTCCGTATGCAGCTGCTTCATTGAAGCATAACGTAGCTGTGCCCCTGCAGCAGCCAATCTGCTGTCACAATTGAGCACCTCGTGTCCGCTGCAACAGCCCATTCGCAGGATCAGCCGTGGATTTGTTATTATTCTCAACTGGAAGCATGGGAGCTGGTACACGCGGCTGTAAAAAAGCTGGATCTAGCGGACTTTTTCAGTGCTGAGCACACGCAGAGCAAACAGCAGAGCCGAGCAGAGCAGAGAGACACTCCTCCCACAACGGGGGGGGGGGGGAGGGGGGGAGGTGGGGCACGCAGGACACTACAGCATACAACAGACCCAGGCAGCTGCAGCATTACATCAGAAAATATTAGCAATGAGTCAATGATGTGCTTGAAATGCTTCCTTTCACAAAAGGGTCATTATCTCAGCTCGTAGAAAAAAAGGGCTGTTTTTGGTCTAATCAAGCTATCTTCTCCGGCTCATAACTAAAGAACGGAAAATGGGATCAATAAACTTTTTTTTGCAGGTGATAGAAGAGAGTCTCATCGTTATTTGTGCGTGTTCAGTGTTTACATAGTAATTATTAAAGAAATTATATGACTGTTTTAAAATGCATTGCGGCCTATGTGGCACAGTACAGCACCTTTTGCCCAAGGGCCGTGGCACTCAAAGTGTTAACAGACAAAAAGTTAAGTAGCCTTAAAAAAGTGTTGGCAGAGAAAGTAAATATTTTTAACCAAATATATTTTTCTCAAATAAAGGATACCCATTTAGTTAGGAGTTTATAGACGGTTTTCACCAGAGCGCAACCCCACAGCACTTCCTTTTTCTCAGCATTCGGCAAACTGCAGAAATATTCACTCGACATCGTTACTTTTGTTTTCAGGAAGAGAGATAAAACACTGACTTACTTTAGAGACAAGAAGTCACCTGGCCTCTCTGGTCTGGGACATTTTCCCCAATTTATCCTGGGAATGGTGAAAAAGGTCTGCAGGACACCCCAGAATTTAGGCAGCATATTATGGCATTATGGCCTCGTATCTCTCTTTCTGCCTGTTCACTCTGCAAAAGTTCCTCTTCTGTATATTACTCTCTCTGGTTCATAATTGTATCCTCTTGTCACCAAGGTGAATGGCATATCGTCCTCGCTATCAAAATCACTCATATTTTCGTTCGCATTCTATTTGTTGTGTCTTTACTAACAAGCCAGGAGAAATAACCCAAAATAACAGCTGATCTGCGGATTAATCCAGCGCTGCGGCTCTGTGCAGGAGTTTAGCGGAGGAATACGGTAGTTGTACGGTTGGGAGAAAAAGCAGTGCCGAATGAGACCGCTGTTTGGCGGAAAAGTAAAGCGCTGAAAATTGTCAAAATAGAGCGTGCATGTACACAGATATCGATTTGTTTAGGTGGGCGTTGTTTTAGGTGGCTAAATTATGTTTTAGTTCTTGGCCCTGTGTACTAGAGACAGAGCTGTGGAGGCTGTTGCTTGGAGTGCTGGGTCTGGATAAACGGTGTGCTCAGCGTCAGAGAACACTTTACCTATTTCAGTTAGTGTATGCAACTAGCTGATATAACTTCACTGTTATTATAGACCACTTAATTGTAAAATGTAACAAAACTATTAAATGGCTATTAAACAGTCGTGACATTTTAGTAGATGATTATAAAAACCACTTACATTAAACATTCATGCTTACAACATACTGCCATCGTGTGGCTGGCTAAACACAACAACAGCAGTAAGGTGCAAAATCAAGCTAGCTTCAGCCTATGTTCATATTACATTAACTCAGTTAAATAATTGGCACACTATTTTGATTCACAGAGCATGCTAGTTGCCATCTCGGCAAATGCTTTGATGTTCGGTAACTCACCAAGGAAAGAAAATAAAGGAAATAAAAACATAACGCGAAGGTCAGGTGTCCTCAGGATCGCTTCAACAGTTGACTGAACTCTCAGTTGGTCGAATATCTTTCCCTTGTTTCTTGCAAAGCACTATATCAGACAAGCACAATATTTGATTAATGATTCACTTCTGAAGTCTGCTCTTGTCGGTGTTCTACCTGGACTGCTTGAAGGAGGCGGGACTTGCCTTCTTCTTCTTCTGGCGGTTGGCAACCAGCTTAGAGGTGCATTACCGCCACCTAGCGGACTGGAGTGTGAAACGTTAGATTTTGACAGAAAATATAAAAAGAAAAGAAAAGAGGTATCTAAATCCTATCGACTAACCCAGTTTCTTTCAAGTAGGCTACTTTATTAACTGATTGTATTGTAACGTTCCTGGTATGTCATGAGGCAGAGGCTTCTTGTTGGTACAAGGTTCTTTATTCACCGTTAGTTATATTACAACTCTCAGCGGTTGTCACGCTCATAACTAGCAACCTTCTCTTGTAGCAGTGTGTGGAGACTGACGCGCATGCTCAGTCTTTCCCGGAAGTATTCCCACAGCATAGTGTTCCCCAATACAACACTCCCACACATCAGTTCCTATCTGTAGTTGAGACACTACCAATGCTCACCCCTGTATGTGTACTGCTGATTCGCTACAGTATATTCCTATTACTGCTTTTCCTAATAATGTCTATACAGTAAAGTTTAGCTTAGCTTTCTCTAATGCTGATTTCAGTACCTCTCTCACGCCCCACCCACGGCTCCCCTCTTCTTCTTCTTTAGATTTCCGGCAGACTAGGCACAGCTTGGGGTCCGGGCGCTAGTCCGACCTCCCGCTAGTCCGACCTCCCGCTAGTCCGAACTCCCACTAGTCCGACCTACACTGCCATAAATTCGGCTCTGTCAACCAAGCTTTAATCACATGTAAATCAATGCCATGGGAAGCGCACACAAACAGCCGCAGACAATAGGCGCTGTTTCGCACAACACGAACAGCATGCACACACGTGTGTACACACACACACACACACACACACACACACACACACACACACACACACACACACACACACACAGCCCAGCCCAACTCAACTCAGCCCAGCTGACATGTACCTTTTGAGTTAACTCTGTCCCTAAAAATAAAAAACAATAAAAGAATGCCACCCCCATGTTCTATTATTATTATTATTATTATTATTATTATTATTATTATTGTAAGTTATTATTATTACTATTATCTTTGTTGTTGTTCTTATTATATTATTGGTATTGTTATATGGTTATTATTTGTACGTTATTAATAATATTATTATTAATATTTTTTGTATTATTGTTATTAGTATTATCGTTATCATTATTATTAACATTGTTATTGTTATTATTTTTACGTTATTATTATTATTATTATTATTATTATGTTTTTATTCTTATTATGATTCTTATTATCGTTTATTATGTCGCGGGTCCACGTGTGTGTGTGTGTGTGTGTGTGTGTGTGTGTGTGTGTGTGTGTGTGTGTGTGTGTGTGTGTGTGTGTGTGTGTGTGTGTGTGTGTGTGTGTGTGTGTGTGTGTGTGTAGTTAATAACAATCTGTATGTACATTGCTCGCCATGACCGTGACATTGTGTTGGATGCAATAGCCTACAACAGATTTGACCATCTAGTGGAGCAATAGGCTATATAATCATCCAAGAATGGTCCAATTATACTTGCAATGCCTTTGCCTGCATCCCCAAACCCGATGTTGTTTATGTTGACAACAGTCAGACAGCACCCTGCCGAACTCATACACAGCGCAAGTGTGTATATGCACCTCTCCATGGCACGGAGATCTTATTACGCACACGTTCGGTTTACATCAATCATACTAAATGGCAGCAAATGCAGACAAGATTGCACGTTTTCCTTTGTGAGCTAAAATCTGTATATTGCTGCATGTTCTTGTCTGCATGTTGCACTTGGATTCAACCTAATGTCTACATGTTATGTGTATTGATCTTCAAATTGCGGGGCATTCTGTGCGCAAAATGGAGCACTCATGAAGAAACTGCGCAGCCGTATTGTGAGAATTCTCGCAGCGACAGAGAAGTCCTCTGCAGGTTGTAAAGCTTATTATTATGTTCGTTTATTTAGCCATTAATTGTCATCAATTCAGCATAAATATGGTTAACCTCAGTTGATTTGCCATTTAAGGAGGAGTATTTAATGGGCAGCTTTCATTTATTTGTCTGAAGACTTTATCGGCATCATCTCAAAGCTCACAACACGCAACAAGGGATTTCTTCCTCAGATGTAGGCTACAGGTAACACAAGGCTAATATTATTACATTTGCCATTCAGTTTAAAGTAAAGCAAATATTCTCATCTTGTGAAGTAGGCTATAAGTCCGTTCTGAAAGCGAGTTGAATGCCCGCCGCATGTCAATAGCATGTCAACAGCTGCAGTCTCTCTCATCGTTGTCAATATAGACCCGCTTCAGAAAATATAGGCTATAAAGTTTGACTGACTGCACGTCTCATCTCTGGCTTGTTGCAGGTAGGCAACTTCTTAATTTAGATTATCTTTCAAGTTATTTAATTTCACGTTCTTGGAGGCAAAGAGACATTTAATGTAGGCCCCCAGTGTCTTTCTTTAGGCATCATTAAACGGGAATATATGACAAACTCAGTTCTCAAAGTTTGTGAGGAGTTCATTCACTATAATAAAATACGTTTGTTGGACGATTGGATAATAGCTTTTGTTTTTTGTGTTTTATTGTTTAATCTTAATGGGTCTGCAAACCCGAACTGAATTAATTAATTAAAGAAGGAGCAGTGTGCCTGCAGCTCGCTCCCTTTAGACCGCAGTGAATAGTTAAAAAATTATTTGGAAATCAAAAAATGATTTAAAATTAAGATTTCGTTGGCTAAAAAATTATACAATAATATGTTATGTATTTAAGAAATGATTAATCTATCTTTTTTCAATAGGCTACATTTTGACTGGGCCGATAAATATTCTATAAAGCCAGAATTCTGGAATGTCGCCAGCTCAATTGGCTGGCCAGAAAAAATGCTAGTGGAATCCCTGCTCGGGGGTCTGTGTGCAGGTGGGATGAGGCAGTCTTTTAGTCCTGTACATAGTTCTCTCTCTAGCTCTTTTACATTTACCGTGAATTCTCAACGAATCTGTTCATGTCACCATTAGCGGCTATCGGTGCTTGGATGCACGCAGCCGAAAATGATTGATCTACATTTCAGCACTCCTGCTGATGGACAGCGACAGCTGGGAAAGGATGTTCTCCAGTGGAGGAGAGATGCGCCTGTCTGTGGAATATTGGGTGGTCGAGGGTATAGGTCGGACTAGCGGGAGGTCGGAATAGAGAGAGGTCGGAATAGAGAGAGGTCGAACCAGCGGGAGGTCGGAACAGCGACATGGAACCCCCCCTGCGCGGGTATGACGTGCAAAATCGTGAGAAGTGTTCCTAATTTTCAATTTTTTCATATAAAAATGTTTTTTTGTTTTTACTTGTGTTGAGAAACAGCGGCCACGCTGGCGGCGGCCCCCCGCCACTGCACCGTTGCACTGATGCTGCTGTACACATGAGTGGTGAAGAAGGGCTCGCAACTCGCTATAGTGAGATTAATAGGCTAGCAAACATTCAACAGTTTCTCCTCTAAAGATATCTCAGGACGTCTGAAATCAGCCTCTCTAGCTAAGCTAACTGTCTCATTATGGTCTCGGTGTGTCACTGTATCTGCTCCTCATATAGCATAACGTTCCTGCATGTAACCTGGGTTATAGTCTCGCTGGCTAGCCAAGGGTTCATCTGGAATCACGTCTCTGTGTGCGGGTGACTTGCTAATGCTATTGCTATGAGAAGCATAGCAATAGCATTAGGCTACACACACAGGCTTACAGATGGACTCATATAGTATGAGTCCATATAATCACGGAATCACTGTCTCATAGCATGCTGACTGTTCACGGGATAACGTTACTGCCTGCCCGTCTGTTTAGATGTGTCTGTGTGTACTTTGATTTTGTAATCCAAACGGGTTTTGTGAGATCAGTTATTTTCACATCAATTATTCTGAGTGGACCATTGGTGTGGACCTGTTCCCTCCCGTGTCCTTGATTTTGAGGGAATTGGGCCTTTAAAGTCTTTGAACTTGATATTTAAGAAGGTGTGGGAGGAGATTGATGAATGAGGAGGGTAGCTACCTATGACAATTAATTGTGTGTGTGTGTGTGTGTGTGTGTGTGTGTGTGTGTGTGTGTGTGTGTGTGTGTGTGTGTGTGTGTGTGTGTGGCTAGTTATTACTACTACCTACTGTATAATTACTTTGACTAGTACATAGCCTACTAGAATGACTACTTTTAGTCCATGGGCCGGAGCTCAAAATTCCACTTGTCGGTACATTCAAGGTGGCAAAACTTGCTTATAAGTTTTGATAAGATAAGATAAGATGATAAGATTATTTTAAGATAAGATGTCTGTAGATGATATTTTGGTATGATAGCCATTCCTGAGTGGTAGCTGACACACAGTTATCAGCTCTTGAAATTAACGAAGGAAGTTTATCCAAATATGTGGGTGGCCCTCAGCATCGCCGTCACTATTCCAGTGACAGTTGCTGCTGCAGAGAGGAGCTTCTCCAGATTGAAGCTGATTAAAACCTATCTGAGGTCTACAGAAAGAGCTCTAAATGGATTTGCATTAATGAGCATTAATCAGGTGGTTTCAAGGAAGATACCTTTTAATGACACAATAGATGACTTTGCAGCAAGGAAGTCCAGACGTGTCCACCCCTAAGGACATGCATGATGCACCATATACTTGGAAGATTGGACTACTGAACATAGCACATTTTCAATGCATGTTGTTGAAGCAAATGTTTATTGTTTTATTATTTTATCATTATAAGTTTTATTTTATCATCCTTGTTTAAAGGAGTAAAACTGACTTTGATGTGATACAAAGAGTATTGAACAGCACCATTTCTATGCATACAAAAATGTTTACTGTCACTAGTAGGACTGGCTGACTTTGTTAATCATTTTGTTAAAACTGCACTATATAACCTTTATAAATGTGAATGACACGCATGAAAAACAATGCACAAAGTCGTCTTGTTTGAAGATTGTTTTATCGTTTTATTTTTTTCTCTTACCTCTTAAAGGAGTAAAACTGATTTTACTACTCTATGTGAACCAAATATTTACAGTATTACCAAAGACTATTGAACTGCACCTTTCAGAATATGTTTACACATACAGGAAAAAAGTGAGCAGAGGTGAAGGCAGCATCTATAAAATGCCTGAGCCCAGGTAACATGGCACAGCGACACCCCATGGACAAATAAAAATATGACAGCACACAAATCCACCAGAAATATGACCAGAACACATTTGGCACTTACAGACTATATTAGGTATTGAATTGGACCCAGTGCCATTTCTCCTCTGTCTTTCTAGTGTGCACATTATTAATGTACATAATAGAAAATGTTTTAATGTCCTGACATACTGTGCAAGAAAAAAATCTCTTATTTAAGTGGATTTCTGATTAGGCTCCCACAATCTCTGGCTGGAATAGGATAATAGCTCTTGACCGGTTTAGTAGCCTACACCCAAGAGAGCTAACTTCAACAAGATGTGGGAACCATTTCTTGAATATGTTCATGTGAATGTATCTGCCATTCTATTTAGAGCTTTTATTGAAGATATGGAAATATATAGGAAAACTGTCTCTCTGTAAATCCATTGCTCCTGCAAAAGATGTGATTGGTTGATATTTTTGGCTGGGTATCACATGGTCAGTGGAGGATTGCTGCCTGCGTTGATGTTTTGTCTGATTCATAGAAATCATACAATTCCAGCACACGAGAAACAGTCAAAGTGAAATACATTGTTACAGTTCACAGCTAGAACCATGCAGGGTTAAGAAATCCACAGGAGTATCCACCAAGTTATTAATTCATTTATTTACAATATAAACGTAGAAACACACAAGACAGAAAAGACACGACTGGCAAATATATACATCATTATAAAAAAAAATCATTATATTATATACATTTATGAGTGCCAACAGTCCAGTCCTGGCAGTGAAGGAGTTGGTGTTTCTGTGATCCCACCATCCACCACAGCTGAATCAGATACAAAAAAACATCTGTAAAGGCCAGATCTGATCTGCTCATGGTCGTATAATCTCATTTGACCTCATCAGAGCTGTGCCAGAGTAAAATAAAACAGAAAATAGCTGTGTTGTGTGTCAGAGCAATAGAACTGATAGGTTCCTGGGCAGCATGCCGTAAAAACCGCTAACTTCACTATAGCTTTGGGGTCCTTTAGGGGGAGCTGTGACCTGTTTGAATCCACCTGGATACCCCGTGTGTGATGAGTAGACTTTCTGCTCCCAGAGAAGATGATGTGTCTGCTGCTCATTACGACAACATGGTCGCCACAGTCACTCAGAGCATGGCAGATCGGTTTAGTGGTGTCGGCGTCGGGTTCGAATGTGGTTCACGGCTGTCACTCTCCTTTCCCCTCGTA
This sequence comes from Poromitra crassiceps, assembly GCF_964638095.1. Classification (NCBI taxonomy): domain Eukaryota; kingdom Metazoa; phylum Chordata; class Actinopteri; order Beryciformes; family Melamphaidae; genus Poromitra; species Poromitra crassiceps. The sequence goes on from NC_139624.1 coordinate 121,883,571, forward strand.
CAGCCTGAAAGAATCACACAGTGCAATCATGTGAGCTATTATATGCAGGGCTGTATCCAAGACAACGTACAGTGTGTGTGTGTGTGTGTGTGTGTGTGTGTGTGTGTGTGTGTGTGTGTGTGTGTGTGTGTGTGTGTGTACCAGTACCAACCTGTTTTTTCAACCGCCTCAAGTAGTGCTGTAGTGCAGCCTGAGCCACCCGCTCCCGTCGTATCTGGAGGAGCTGTTTCCTGCTGTTGTAGTAACTCACTGCCTCCTCGTACTGTGATATAGAATAAACAACATAGCTTAGTGCTAAGACAGCACATGTAGGAAGATCACATGGCCAGTGAACACTAACAGACTGGTCAATGGACGTAAACATCCAACTATATTATCGACATTCATCAATTAAGTTAGAAATATGCACAAGAGAGAAATTGAAAACGGTGTAGTGGGGACTGTGTGAGCTCAAGTGAAAAATGAATAAAAAGCTCGCACACTGCAAGGGCTCCTAGTTTGTGTTTTTTATTTCAAACACCCAAAAAAAGTGACGTTTGGAGCAAAGCTCTTCATCAGACTGGCAAAGGACTGTGAGACGCCATCTTAAATACATACAGGTCAGGTCACATGATACAATTCATTCCAATGCAATCAAGCAGGATGGGTTACAATAAAAAACACAAACTAGGAGCCTTGCAGTGTGCAAGCTTTTTATTCATTTTTCACTTGTTGTTCACCTTTGAGCTCAGCACCTGCCCTACTTGGTTTTTGGATGTGCGTGTATTCTCTCTGATACTGTTGACTGTGTGAGATCACACTCACCATGTCACTTGACATCCGCCTTTTCAGAAGTTTGATGTCATGCTGAAGGACATCTCTCTCCTTTTCTTCTTCCTCTGCCGGAAAATACAAGTAACAATCAACTATTGGTAGGTTGGATAATGTTGTCTCAGTAACTTTACAATACTTTTTTTTTTTAATGAGAACTAAGCACTGCTGTTATAGTTCTATTTGTGGGTGTAGGAGCTGTGGTGCTGTACCAGAGAGCGTGGCTCCACTGTGAGTGCTGCCAGGAGTGGTGTCGTCAGGCTCGTCCTGGGGCAGCTCGCCGATGGAGAAGGAGGTCTTGCTGGGTTCCCCGAGGCTCGAGGTGTCGTCCCCCTCACTCTCCGCGGAGATGGCAAACTTGGGCAACAGGCCGGGGCGGGGGCCTGGATTCATACTCTCCACGTCCATCGAGTGGGACAGCGAGGGCCTGGAGGAGGGACAAGAGAGCAGAATCTCATGAACCAGTTCCAGGAGAGACTATCTGGGGTACAAAAGTACATTTTACGATGTGTGTGATTCTGTGGGGATGTATTTCATCAATTTGGTATCCAAATTCTAAATCATTAAAATGCTGCGCTTTTGAGGTTGTAAAAAGAGAACCACATAGCCTCCAGCTAGTAAGGATTGTGACTGAGAAATAGGAATCTCTTTAGGGGTCTTCTTTTGTACTCCATCAACAAATGTCAGGTGTGTCAACACTAAATGTATACAATTTAACTGCTAAATAATGACAATGTCTTTCATCAGCCTTGGAAATACCTTTTTATGATGCTAACCTGAGATCGAGTATATAAGCGATTTAGTGCCTTATTGTGACTTAAAAAGCCACAGTAGCCTAAATATAAATATCTAGACCATATTTATCCATAGAAGCTTACATGCACAGTATTGGACACAGAGGTGAGCAAACGGAGTACATCAGCCATATACAGTAAATGGGGATCTGGGCTGCTGCATTTGATATAAACTGGAGCAACTTACTGTACTTGTTTTAGGCTTAGGTTTATTAAATAGTCTGAATAGCACAGCCTCTACCATGCATTAGTGCTATAATAATAGTGGCCGAGTTGGAAACGTTTGGTTGATCATGAAGCATTTTCAGTATTTATAGTGAATGTTATTCTTCCTGGTGAAAAGGAGAAAGGAAATAGGGGGTTAATAATATCTCATTCTAAACTTGATGTCAGGGTTGAGGGGAGCATACATTTCAGTAAAGTCTGGTGTCCAGCTGAGAGTGTCCACGGTCAGCAGGCTCTCGCTCTTCTTCTCCTCCGTCTCGCCCTTCTCCTCCAGCTGCCCACGGGACAGATCCAGGCTGCTGTACACCTGAGCATCAGACACACCAAAAGATTTGCAAGCGGAAAATATATGCAAAGCTGAGATCTACATTTCATACTGTGGGGGGTTGGGGGGGATCCTGCTTTCGAGACACACATTTCCATTATGAAATAGCGATTGTAAATGTTTTCTTTCCCATGAGAAAAGGATGTGGATTACGGCGTTATCTCATTGACATCGCTACCAACTCTGGCGCTAACGATAATGCACTGTTGTTCGTTTGAGACTGAACACATGTGAGGGCGAAGACGGAGGACGCACCTTGGAGAATCTGTGAGAACAAGAGGAGAACTGCCGCAGCTCCACGTTGAAGTCTTCGTCGTTTGTGTCCTCCTCCTCCTCCTCCTCCTCCTCCGTCTCCAGGTGATGGTATCTCTCGGAGCGAGCTTGGGATAAAGTTTGATGTTTTTTGATTACACTCAGGTATTACTTACATCAGGTGCTACAGGGTTACTTGGAGAGAGGAACACGGGTCATACTCATAAGCAAAAGACTAAAAACAATGTAGAGCGACATATTCTTTTGTTTCTTTTTGTTGTGGGTGAGATCACTTACTGTCGAAGTAGCTGGTGTCGTCCTCAGACTCCAGCTGGGGAATAAACTCAGCCTTCTGACTCAGCAGGCTGTTCCAGTCCAGGTTGTCGAAGAACTGGTGGTGTTTCACCTCGACGGCCCCACCTCAAGGTGAAAAAATAAACAGACGAACAAGCGCAACGTTTGAATGGATTTGTCCGGACAAATGTGAAAATAAGTGTGTGAACACGTTTTTTTTTTCAGGCAATATAACCGACAAATACCTGCTTCTCCTGTCCAATAAGCGATAATACTGTAATTTCACATTTTTGTATTTAAAAAAGGAAGTAGTTTATGCACCCGAGTCTAAATTACTATGGCTTTTGTCGTGTGTCTTCTGCAGACTAAGATAGGCTTTTGGTTCTATGAAAGCCTTTATTTTTTGTATTGAGTGATACACTCTACTAAAACACTCATCATATCATATCAGAAGTGTTCTTTGTTTTGTGTTCACAATAGTGATGTCAGTTAGATTTGGTTAGGTCAGAGCTATGGAATATTAAATCATCCATCTTTGCTCACTACATCTGCCTTTCTTACTTACTGTCATTACTGGCAACTAAACCTGTTTGAATTTTGCATTGGGGAGAGTTCTATTGAAGTGACTATAAACCATCTGTGTGTCGTTTTACTTTTTATTGAAAATGCTTCACCGAGATTTTCACAGCTGTTTTATGAGAAACGCCATTTGAATGTGCGACAACATCGTTGACATCACTGGCACTCAGCATAAGGAGGCATAAGGAGGATTAATATTAACGTCATTATCGATATCAGATTCTTCATCGTTAATAACATAACTCCAAACATCACTGACACTGACGTTACTCGGTGTTGACGTTTCAGCTAGAAGTGCCTTGTTGTTCGACGTTTGTTTTTTCTGAGCGGGTCCCCTTTCTGAGGATGTAGTTTTCCTTTTTAGCCAGCGATCTAACATGTTTGCAAACAGCTGTCTGTATCCACCGAGAAATCAGCAGAGGAGTGTTGATGTCAAGAGAGGACTGAGGGACGCAATGTTTTTTCCCCATGATGGCGAAGGTTTCGGGAAATTCGGGAAAATGTGCGAGATTCCCGCAATCCCGCGCCAAATTTTAAACCCTGCATTATGTCAATGAAAGTCCTCACAAGATAGCTATACTGGCTTGTGTGTGCGTGTGTGTGCATGAGTGTGAGTGTGTGTGTGTGTACCTGTGCCCATCCTCTCCAGGGGATTCTGTCTGAGCAGCAGTGTGATGAGCTCCTGAGAGTCAGGGGGCAGGGCATCCTCTCCCTCAGGCCAATTGATCTCACCTGTGAACAGACAACACAACCAATCAGCTTAATCTATATTTTTGCCAGATTTGTTTTTAATGCTTTTGTAAATTTAAATCCATTTGCTGCTATCATCATTGACAGCAGAAACAAGGAGTTAAACTAGGGATATTTTAGACAGTGCATGTAAAAGAATAAAAATAATAATAATCCTAATGATACTGCTCTTGCTATGCGCTGTAATTAAAATGCTATATGTAACCGTTGCGGAGCTTGCCAGCAGTTGTCAAAGTTATTGCCTGAAATGAGCTAGGGATCCATTTGTCTTGTCAAGCGACACATAGTAATGCAATCATATATGATATATTATGATACAATAAGCACAGAGCAGCAGTATTGGTAGGGCAGAAAGGACATGAGATAAAGTGAGGTGAACTGACCACTGATGATCTCTCCAAACAGCTCCTCTGGTGTGTCTCCGAAGAAAGGCACGCAGCCCACCAGGAACTCATATAGGATGATGCCCATGGCCCACCAGTCCACCGGCTTCCCATAGCCCTGTCTGAGGATCACTTCCGGGGCAAGGTACTCTGGGGTTCCACACACCTATGTACACAAAACACCAATAGCAGACATAATGAGCTTATGGAAAAGACAAAGACAGGCGTATATGGTGCAAGTCCATAGTTAAATGAGGTTTACCTGCTTATCAGAGAACTCCCTGGCATCTTTCTCTATATGACCCTCATTAGTGGTCATGTTCATCAGCCCCACCTTGGACAGCCCGAAGTCTGTCAGCTTGATGTGCCCCAGCAAGGTCACCAGCAAACTGGAAGGAAGGACAAAATAAACTGACATTTGATGATTCTCTCTTCCACACAGACCAGAAATGTAGATGTACAGTACGCTCAATCGCTCGTTTGCATTGACTTTGTATGTAAACTCGATGCCAGCTAAAAACTTTAATAGGTCGGTGTGAACGCACCTTAAGAAGCTTTTGGGAAACCCGGCCAATGACATTATATATATATTTTTTTCATTCTAAAAATGCAGGCAGATTATTTTTGAAAATTTGTGGAAGGATGACGACATTGCAATTACAGTGTTTAATTTAAAAATTTCTATTCAGTGGTGAAGGCTCCTGGCCTTTCTATTGTTGAACTGGGTGAGGACTAATGACTGGGGGCTGGTGGCTCTGTGGCAGACTAGGCACTCATGTAAACGCCACATCCTGGGTTGTAGTCTCGCCTAGGACCTTCGTCACATGTCGTCTCTCTCCTCCTCTCTCCCAGTCTTTCCTGTCTCTTTATACTGTGACCCATCCAACAATGGCAAAAGTGCAAAAAACAATCTTACTTGTCTGGTTTGAGATCCCTGTGGACGACGCCATGGTTGTGGAGGTACTCCAGGGCCAGGGCCGTCTCTGCAAAGTACATCCTGGCCATATCCACAGGCAGGGGACCCATGTTCTTCAAAAGGCTGGCACAGTCTCCCCCTGCAGCCATTGTGAAGATCAACAGTTATGTCACAAATGTGTTTGAGTGACCACACAGGAATCATTTAAAATATAAAGTGGCTTCTGCAATAGAACCACACACTGAGAACTTCAGTCACTGACCTTCGACGTATTCCATGACCATGCACAGGTGCCGGCGTGTCTCAAAGGAGCAGTACATGGAGACTATGAAAGGGTTCTCGGCAAAGGTGAGGATGTCTCTCTCCACGAAGACCTGCTGGATCTGGTTCCTCAAAATCAGGTTTTGCTTGTTGATCTTCTTCATGGCAAAACGCTGCTTGGTCTCCTTGTGGCGCACCAGGTAAACGGCACTGCAGGGGAAAGAGTTCACCAATCAGTCGGCAAAAGAATGGAGCGTCCTAAAGCTTTGCATGTACAGTAAGTTAACGTTACCAGATTTAGATCGATTACCAAGTCCCTTGTGGATGGTTACCCAACCTTTCTAATGATAATGCATTTGATTTGCACTGCACTTTTTATTCATAGTGAATTTTAAAGTGCCACTGAGTTAAAAATGTAAAAATACAAAAGAGATCGCTAACAAAGTTAACATGAATAAAACGTTTTTTTAAGTCCAGGTTCTGCCCTTGGATGGTTCTGAATGTTGTTGCACAAACGTGGAGCAGCCGAGCAAAAGGCCCGATCCCCCGTGCTGCGGAGCTTGGTACTGCGGGCTCAGAGGAGCAAGCTGTTGGTAGATCTGAGAGTGCGGATGAAGGTTTGTGGGGTAATCAGTTCTTAACTCATTGAGTGCCAGCCACTTTTGGAGAACGGACGCTCCCAGTGCCAGAGTTTCAGAGCGTTTTCAGTGATTTCTCGAGGCCCACAGAATATTGTGTGATATTACTATGTAAACATCGAACACGCACAAAGAACGATGAGACTCTCTTCTATCATCTGCAAAGAAAAGTTTATTGATCCCATTTTCCGTTCTTTAGTTATGAGCCGGAGAAGATAGGCTGTTTTGAGCAAAAAGACACTTTTCAAATTAGAAGCTGAGTTATTCCGCCTTTTGTGAAATGCAGCATTTCAAGCACATTCACTGAGTCTGAAGATAATATTTTCTGATGTAGTGACGTGGTGTAGTTGTGTGGTGCCTGCGTGCCCCACCCCCCTCTCCCCCCCTCAGCTGCAAACTCCTCCCCACACTAACACACAGCCACACGCACCCAGTCTATTTTCGGAGAGCTCCGTTTTTTTGCGCCGGCTCCCAGCGCGACAAGGAAATGCCAAACCGGACTGCAGGGAAAGGTTTGGCCCTTCGGCGTCGGGTGCTGCCTTTCTGGCGGCTAATCGTGTGAAGAAACTATGCAGACAGACAGACAGAGGCAGAGGAGCTCAGTTGTGTGCGCGGATTGACTGCTGTTCGCAGCCAACAAGCAACAGCAAGTCAGAGCCATCTATATGGCTCTGACTGCAGCATGAGCGGTTTCTCTTTGATCACTGAGGTTTTTCCTGCTGTTTTCGGACCTTGCTCTAATCTGGAGAGCACTGTCGCCACCTAATGGGTCGGTAAAATAGGTTATACACCTTCAACATGCCCCAAAATTTTACAGGAGATATATTAGGCTTTGATCCACGTCCCACCGTCAAAAAACGCAATTGACGACTTTAGTCGTCATTGGCATTCAACGTTACTAAAGCAATTGACGACTAAAGTCGTCATTGGCACTCACTGAGTTAAAGGTGGGAACTTAGGAAGGTGCATGTCTGTTAATGCTTTTGTAGGTAAGTAGCAGGACTTTGTAGTCGACCCTGAAGGAGTCAGGGAGCCAGTGCAATGAAAACAGAGATGGAGTTATGCGTTTGTGTTTCCGCACTCTCATCAGGATCCTGGCAGCACTGTTCTGAATATACTGGAGCTTCTCGATGTTGGTGCCAGGGAGCCCACTGAAGACTGCATTGCAGTAGTCCAGTCTTGAGGAGATCAAAGCACGGACAAGCTTATCTGCATCTGACAGGTTTGGAGTGGGAATGTTTAGAGGTCGTGTACGGATGTTTTATATATGGTCAGGGAAAGTCAGGTGAGGGTCAAACATTAACAGCAAGATTAGTGAGTGAGGAGGAGGGGGATGCCCTGGCCGTCACACAGGTGAGATGAGGTATGGGGGATGACTAAACCTGGTGTGGAGTGCCAACAAGGAGAGCATCAGTTCTGCTGCCATTTAAACTGGAGGAAATTGTTTCTCATCCAGGCTTTTATTTCCTCAAGGCAGGTGCTGAGGCAAGACAGAGCTGCAGAAGGGCTTTGGGCTTTATATGTTGTATTTGCTTCAAACATGACTGTGTCTCTCTTGATTTAGCGTTATCATTCCACAGTGTGGTACATACAGTACACCAGTCACAACATGAGCTTTTTGGCACTGTTGGAATGTGTATTTTTGGTGACTGAACGGGCGTAGGCTAGCTGGACCAAATGACTACCATTCATTGTGCTAAGCTAACTAGCAGGAGGGGCGCATCGCACTTTCTACTGCACGCACAGAGAAGAGAAAGGCATCTATATTCTCGTCTTACTATCAGGAATATGGCAAATAGGCCAATCTCACAAAATGTTGCCGTGTTCCTTTAAATGAACTATTTTGGATTAAAAACGACAAATTTGGATGAAAGGTGAAAAAGTGTGCATGCCTGCAGGGGAATCAGAAGAGAAGCGGACCCTGCAGTTTACCCAGGCTACCCTGCATCAGCAGCTCATTCCTATTCCTCAAATCGGTTGTTCAGGTCAGATGATCTGGCGTGGAATGAGATGGCCTTACTTACCCGTAGGCACCATTGCTGATGAGTTTTGTCATCTCGAAGTCCATTTCACTGGGTTTACAGAGGCATCGCCAGGAAGCACTCAGGCTCTGAGACTGAGGGCAGGAAGAGAGACAAACTGCTGTAACACACAGTCTGTATTTCACCAACACATCTGGGCTGAAGATACAGGCGATCAGGACAATGTAAAACTCATTCACACTTACAGACTTGTCCGTCTCAGGAGTCTCTGCGATGCCGCTGTCACAGCTGGACCTGCAACAGGAATAAAGGCAAATTAAAGTATTACATTTGAATGAAAAATATTGTTCCAACTAGGGTTGTCCAAAATAGTGGGAGTTTGCCTCTCTGTATTCAAATGCTAGCCTTACACCATTTGAACACATTTGATAAATCAGACAAACAAGGTGTCAAGCAAGATCAATGTGAGTCCAGAATGATACCTAGAGGGAGTAGCCACAGTTTGCAGCTCCACATAGTAGGGTGTGTGTGTGTGTGTGCACAGCTCTGAGTAGGGATGTCACAATATATCGTCCCACGATATATCGCGAGATCAAAACGTGACAATACGTATCGTTGAGATGAAATCTCATATCGCGAGAAAAAGAAGCTGAACATGGTGGCACTGATCTGCATCTGATTGCATGCTTGCTCTCCTTTTCATTGCTTTGTTTGAACAGACGAGGGACGTTACAGACACGGAGGATGAAAATGGTGAAATTACTCAAATTAGCGTGAAGGATGCCCCCTCTACTTACAAATCGATCGCAAAAAAATATTGTTCAAATATTGTATCGTATCGTTATCGTGAACCCAATATCGTGTATCGTATCGTATCGTGAACTGAGTGCATCGTGACACCCCTAGCTCTAAGCCATCAGCGCTCACCTGTAGTCGCGGTGCTGCTCGGGGGAGAGGCAGCGGGCCAGCACCTGCCCCACAGCCTGCCCTCTGCGGTCCACATGGTCCTTCAGGTCCTGGGCCTCAGACAGCTGCCGCATGAGCTGACGCTTCTTCTCCAGCAGGGGGAGCTGCAGGCAAAGAGAGAGAGAGAGAGAGAGAGAGAGAGAGAGAGAGAGAGAGAATATTGATGTTTTCTGACTACATACACACAAGTCTAAACACGTCCCATCTGATTGTCCTGTGCTACTGTTTCCATGCAGCACAAATCTGATACTTTGACTGTTTCTGAGCTGGTTGTTTTTAGCGTGAGGACTTGCATGTTAATTGAGTGTATAAATGCATTTCTTCATGCCTTCAGTAGTACAGTTGTGTAGTTTAACATCTTGTATCATTGTTATCCTGACTGACTAATATTAGTTTTGACATCATCATAATTTGTCTTTTTTTTAGGTAAATGTGTCAAAATAAAAGTGTTTGAGAACTCTAGTCTTTTCTTCATCCCTCACCCGCTCATGGTGCGCTGTGTCTGTGTCCAGTTTGTCCAGTGAGGTCTCCACCCTCAGCAGCATCCTGGACAGCAACAGCAGCAGGTTCACTACCTTGTCCAGATCCCCAATGAACATGCGGAACTTGTCTGTCTCATTTGGCTTGCATACCGCCACCACCATGCTCTCCACCTGGAGACAGACATGGAGACACAGAGTCAGAGACAAGACAAATGGACTTCAAGGCAGAGAGCGATGTAACTGAGGAGGGAATGGGGTGAAGCCTCTTGACGGCACATTTGGCTTCCTTAAATAGCAAGCACTTGTTTATGTTTGAATGTTTGAGTGAATCCTTTGCTCATTTGATTCAAAAAAGCATCCCTCAATAGCAAAGCATTTGGTTTCAATTGAATTGGGTACACAAAATGGCACAAGTAGAGGTGAGTCAGCATGTCAGAGAAAGTGAGTGAGCGATTAAGAAAGAGAATTGTTGAATGCTTTGCTTTCTCTTGATGACAAAGTGGCCATTTTTCTCCATCAATAGCAAATGATGTGAATTTAATTGGGGTAACAAAATAGTGCAAGTGATTAAACAACTGAGTGAGTGAGTGAATAAATATGATATAAGGCGTGAGTGAATTAAGGTTCAAAATAAATTCACACTTTCACTCAGCATCACAGCAGACATTTTGCATCCTTCGTAATGTGACATTTACTTTAATTCAATGGCAGGAGTGAAAGTGACTGACTGGCTGACTGACTGACTGACTGACTGGCTGGCTGACTGACTGACTGACTGACTGGCTGGCTGACTGGCTGAGTGACTGACTGACTGACTGACTGAGTGACTGACTAACTGGCTGAGTGACTGACTGACTGACTGACTGACTGAGTGACTGATTGACTGACTGAGTGACTGAGTGGCTGAGTGACTGACTGACTGGCTGAGTGACTCACTGACTGAGTGACTGACTGAGTAACTGAGTGGCTGAGTGACTGACTGACTGACTGGCTGAGTGACTGAGTGGCTGAGTGACTGACTGAGTGACTGGCTGAGTGACTGAGTGGCTGAGTGACTGACTGACTGACTGAGTGACTGACTGAGTGACTGACTGGCTGAGTGACTGACTGACTGGCTGAGTGACTGACTGACTGACTGAGTGACTGACTGAGTGACTGACTGAGTGACTGACTGACTGACTGACTGAGTGACTGACTGGCTGAGTGACTGACTGGCTGAGTGACTGAGTGACTGACTGAGTGACTGACTGACTGACTGACTGAGTGACTGACTGACTGGCTGAGTGACTGACTGACTGACTGGCTGACTGACTGACTGAACAGATGAGTGAATTAGCAGATTAAATCTCTCCCCACCTTGTCTCCCAGCTGTGTGTTGGCTCTGATGTTGTCCTGTAGGCACCTCTGAGCTTCTCTCAGCACCCCCAGCTTCTTACGCAGGCTCTCCCCGGCCTCCAGCTCCTCCTCCAGAGACCCACTCTCCGCCCTCGTCCTGCCCGAGGGTGAGGCCTCCGCATCGGGCAAGGTGTCGATGTCCGTCTCTAGGACGGTGACCGGCAGGGCCAGGCACGCCAGCTCGCTGCCGATTGGCTCGTCCTCTACCGGCAACGCCTGCTCTTCCTGGAAATCATCAATGTCCGTTTCCATGGGGATGTCCAGCTCCGCCTCCAGGCTGTGGGCGGGGCTTGGGCTGAGGGTCGTTTCAGATTCTGTTCCTGGTTCGGGCTCGGGGATCTTCTGGGGCTGCGAGTAACTCGGGAAGCCTCCGCTGATCCAGAGCTGCGGCTCATGGCTCATGGCCAAGTAGGATTCAGGAGATATGACTCTCTCCCACTCGGCCCCCGCTCTCAGATTCAACTGCTGTCTGTGAGATTTCAGGCTTGTTATTGTGTCCTGGTCCGAGCTGCAGCCGAGGTCCCACTCAGAGAAACTGGGGAGACACATGAAATTCAGGGACACAAAATTGTCATGTTTTAGGGGGAGACGTGACACTGGTCAAAATGAGTGAAATGTATTATTATTATTATTTTTAACAAAATAATGAAATCTGATGAAGAGCTCGAAACACAATTTGGTTTTTTTAGGTCGCTAGCTGATTTGTTTATTTCCTGATTTGCTCAAGTATATCAAGGCCTTAAGCATCCATGACTGACTGACTGATTGAGTGCCTGCATGTGTGAGTGACTGACTGTCCTTACTTTTCCATCTTATGACCCCAGTGGGGCCCAGTGCTGTGGGAAACTTGAAGCATGTATGAACCTGCTGTGTCTCTCTGTATGCTCCTGACAGGCTCACCTGCTCAAACTGTTGTCTGCTGGCGGCGGCGGTGGAGGTAGAGGTGGTAAAACGTCCACCCTCTCCCACGCCCCCGTCTGGCTGATGAATGGTCCTCCATCACCAGGCACAGTGACTGTGGCTTTGGCCACAATGTAGTCATTTCCCTGTTACAAACAAATAGACAGTCAGCCAGGCATAATACAACAACAACTATGCGGACATTTCTTTGATCGAGAAGAAACTGTTATGTCTGTTATTAGTCTAGAGCGCCTACCTCTTGCTGCAGGGGGGACAGTGGAGGGTTTTGTCTCTGGTGTCTCTCAGGTGCAGGTGGAGGACAAAGGACCGAGCCTATCCTTCTGAACAGACGTGCGACTTCCTGTCTCCACATGGGGGTGCTCCGGTCAGGAGATCCACGGGAATGCTCCGTCTGCTGCTTGTGAGCCAAAGAAATGAAGTGAAATGTGAGTATTTTGTCCTCCTTGACTTTGAAAACTGACATGTGCCCTTTCATCTTTTCTGCACTATATACATGGCTGTTTTATGTATGTGTGTATGGACATGTATGTGTTTGGTCTATGAAATTAATGCTATTTTTATGTTAGAGACTAAGCTCACCTGATTGTATCGTGACCCAACTTTGAAGGGGGTACCACCCATGTTGGCGACGCATGGCAGCAGGCCGCGCTCACGGTACTTCAGAGTGGTCTTCCCACAGGGCTTGCAGGACTCTGGCTTAATGACCTTAGGGAGAAACAAGACAAGACTTAGTCAAGATAGTGGGCCGAAAGAGGGAAACATACAGGGCCCTAACTTAGTTGGTACAGGCGCTATCTGCTTTTTGCGCTGGAGAAGTAATCATAACATCAACATCAACATAATTTCCAAGCTTAGTATATTTGAGTCTCACCTTGGAGGGCGGCACCCTGGGAGGAGGAGAGATGGAGGCAGAGGAGGCAGGCGTGGCGTGGCTGTAGCGCCCCTCCATGGCGCGGAGGTGTTGCAGCGTGGCCGTCTGCGTCCCCTCACCCTCGCTGGACGTTGGGAAGCGATCGGCGCCGGAGCTCGTACTCGACGGCGGCGTGCCGACAACAAGCGACTCCGTACCATAGCCATCATCTAAATCATCACAATCCATCATTAACTCACTGACCGCTACGTACCAGTCCTCTTGATCCTGCTGCTTTTCAGCCACAATAGCAAAGTATTGCTCCTTAGTAGTATAGAGGGCAATGAGGTGCTTGTTTTTACAATCTGCCCTTTTGTTGACCGTGAAGCACTGGTGGAGGTAAATAACCCGTTTCGGTGGAGGCGGGGCAGCAGAGCTCCTGAATTTCTTCTCGCTGTCGTAGTACTCCAAGCGGCTCGGGCCGAGGTGGCTGGCCGCGCGCAGCACGAAGAACCTCTTGCGTCTGTGTTTCTGCTTTCTCAGGTAGCCACATTTGCGAATATCGTCCACGACGTCTGAGGTGCTGTTGACAGAGGCGTATACATGGCTGCTGTTGGCGGCGGGGGGAGCGTCAGGGTCCTCCTCGGCATGCGTTACCTATAAGATATAAATATAGCACATGAGATTATCAATGAGCCCAGACATGTCCTTTGTGACTGCTTTAACCTAATGCCATCAGGAATGTGTTTTTAAACTGCCTGCATGTCAAACAAACAGAAGCAACTTTGCTTTGATTCCAGGAAACATTAGACTTGTGAACCGCCACAGTACAAGAGGAAATGTTCACTTTGTGTTCAGTGTTCAGTGTGTGAACACATCAATTCATGCAGTTGCACTTTGACTCTTGTGCCTTTGAGCTGTTGGATATTGTTGGCCAACTATAGACGGCCCGGTGCCATTAATCCTTGTTATGATATTACCATATTTAAATGTGTTATAAATGTGTATGAATGAACTGTAGAGCTGTCTGTGCAACGCTACTTGTTTGCAAAGTGTGCTTGCCTCAAATTGCCCCCCTCTTTTGAATTGAAATTACAATTCAAGAGTGCAGGATTGAATGAATAGCTGTTCTATTAACTAATTTTTTTTAATATCCTATTGTAGACTATAGTATTCCTACCACACAGTCTTGTGTGTATGGTGTTCAATTGTGAGTTTCTAGTGGCCTGACTAATGTTAGGTCTACTTTATCTCTTAGTATTAATAAGGTGTTAATACACATTAAAGCACTGTGGAGCAGAGTAGAAAGACTGTCACAGGCTTAAGCGGTATATATTTTCTCATACCTTCCTGACATTACACTTTGAAAACTGAGATGTGCTACCCTTTCATCGTTTTTTGCATGGCTGTTTTATGTATGTGTGTATAACATGTATGTGTTTTGGTCTATAAAATGAATGCTGTTTTTATGTTACAGAACCTGCTCACCTGATTGGATCCTGACCCAATTTTGACAGAGGTGCCACCCATGTTGAGGACGGATGGCAGTGGGCAGCGCTCACAGTACTCTGGGTGCTTCAGAGTGATCTTCCCACACGGCTCGTAGTACTCTGGCTTAATGACCTTAGGCAGAAACAACACAGCACTTAGTAAATAGATAGTGGGCCAAAAGTGGGAAACATAGTGTTCCGTGAAACCTGGGGAACACACTGAGCAGGGCCGTAGGTATAGACACATGGTGTAGATATAGGGTGTAGGTATATAGGGTGCAGGCAGTGCGGGTGCACTGGGGCCCCTGGTGTAGAAGGGCCCCTGGAGAGAGCAGACTCTCCATCAACGTATTGAGCAGAGAACAGGCCCTTGCAAATGACTCAAATTGCCACCCCAGAAATATGTCAAATAAGAACACACATTACATTTATAGTGGTGCCATTTGCAATATATTCCCTCAAAAGGCAAAACCATCTGACATGGTTTTCTTTTTTGTAACATAGTCATTAGCAATCTATAACAAAATTCAACATCAAATCAACACATGTCAGCGGTCATTTCAGAACCACAGTGAAATTTACAGCTCCTCTGCTCTCAAGTGCTGCTTCAATACTTTGACTGTCTGTTACCAGGAGTCAGAGCGCTGTCCATGGTTCTGATACTGTAGCTTTTTCTTACAGGGGAAGTCTCACTGAGAGCAATGCTCTTGTTTTCAGGAGTGCCGTGTTCACATTCACACACACATTCATACCTGGAAGCTGACCAGTACAACCCAATAATGTATCATATTATGCATAAACACGTGTATCTATATCCACTCTGCTGCATGATGGGCGATCTTCATTCATCTTCATTCAAAGCACATAATAAATATACAATAATTTCCTAATCAAATTGTTTTTGTATGCAAATAACCACTATAGAAGCCAATAACAAAGGAAAAGGTTAACATTTAGAAGTTTGGACGATTTACACTGACTTCAAGACGGTTTAAATTATTTTTCGGGATGGTTTCGTGGTGGCAATGTCATTCTGCTGCTGCAGTTATTTTGGTGAAAGCAAAAGGAGTGTAATAAGTAATGAGTTACTCTACACAGACAGTAATATTGTAAAGTAACGTATTACTTTCAAATGAAATTAACTAGTAATATGTAGTACCTATATGGCATTTTGAAAGTAACTTGCCCAACACTGTCTCTCTCTCACACTCACACCAGAGATGGGGACTTGGACTTGAGACTTGGACTTGAGTCACACTTAAGTCACACACACAGTGACTGTACTTGACTTGAGACTTATCCTCAAAGACTTGAGACTTGACTTGGACTTGAGGTTAAATTGGGACTTGTGAACAATCTTTATTTTTGTGTGTATTAATATTAAGGAAAGGTCTACTAATAATAATGTAATCTAATCAATGATATTGTATGCTAATAGATAAAGAGTGAGGGCTTAGGATAATAACATGATATGCTTTGAATTCCTTCGTTTTAGCTATGCAGTGCCCACCTACGCAGCAGTCAAGCGCTGGGTTTGGCCAGGCGCCCATGCGTATTTTAAAAATAATCTGACTCACAATGTGTGTTTACAATAACGTCCCGGTAGACAATGCCAATGGAGCAAGATTAACGTTAAATACATGTGTCCAAACAAAGTCTGCATTGATTTAGCTAGATGCCACAGTCCCAAAAGGGGCTAGAGATGTAACATTAACGTTAAAATATCAGTCTCAGACCTGAAACAAATCCTCATTCTATGTTTCATCATTTCATCATGTTGAATCATATGATTTAGCTGTTAGCTCGAATGAATTACGTTTTAGCTAACGTTAGCAATAGCTAAGATTAGCTAACATAATTCAGTACAAAAAAGTACAAAAAAACAAAAACAAAAAAGCGAATGTACGCTATTTCAAGTTGTAACAGTTTTAACCTACTTTCTTTGGCGAAAGAGAGTCTGTTGCTTGCTTGCTTCGAAGTTGTCTAGTCGATTGACGTCTGTTCAAATTCGGCGCTGTGCATTTGATAATTCCGGGAGATACTATGGAGTTATTGGAGTATATTACTAGGAACACAGCGCCGGGCTGTGAAGGGAATTGGTGGCCAAGCTCGGTATTGCAGGTCACGTGACTTGAAGGCCAGTGCGGCTGTATGAACATAAATAACCCTTGTAATTTATTTTATTTAGCCGGAGGCCCGCAGCTGGGCACAGACAATCAGTGTGTAGTGCACTGTGCAGTGTAGACTGGTCGGGAGCATAGACTGTAAAATACGTCTGTAGTAGTGTCCTATACGGCTCTGGTCTGTAGCTACCTGGGTCACATGACGATCCGGCAACCAATCACACCTCGAAGGCAGCTGCGTCACCTGCGTGGGCGTGGCTCACGGCATCAACAGCATCCTTCAAACTCACAACCAGTCCAGATGAGAGGAGAGCAAGTTGATCTGATCAACATTCAACAAGCCAGACAGACTCATTCCACCGTCTATCAGTAAATCTAGACTGTAAGCATTATTAACTTGTGAGCTAACGCTAGCGTAACTTACGTCTATGCTAACGTTTTTCTTGCTTACTTCAACACATAACGGCAGTATTGTAGTTTTGTTTAGCTATCGGTAAATTGGCATTCAGAGACAGCTGTAACTTACGTCTATGCTAACGTTAGCTAAAGTCTTGCTAACTTCCAACACATGATGGTAGTAATGTAGCTAGTTATGTTTAACCAACGCTAAATTGACATTCAAAGTAACGTTAGTACGTTAATGGACGACAGCTAGCAGTGCCGATTTTAACTGGTTTTAATATGCCCACCTGTTTGCTGCTAACATTTGAGCTAACGTTAAATGTTAATGTGATGATGAGCGTCAACATTAACTAGCTGATCTCGTCTGCCTCATATTTGCACTATGCTACGATAACGTTACTTGTTTCAAACTGCATGTTAAAATAGTTGGCGTTGCTAAGATAATATCTGGGTTTTCCTTACTTGATGAAAATGAAATGATGGCTGTGCAATGTGCATCATCAATAAGTGATATCAGCATAGCAAGCATTCTTTTATAATAGGCTACAGTTGGTCAGTGCTCAAAAGCAGGGAAGGAACAGGTTGGTCATTGATTTTAGAGTCAATCCCACTTGTCATCCCAAGTCTTTAACAGACCTCGAAACATTAGGCTTTATGTTACATGCTGCCTGCATTAGTCACATATTTATCTAATTTTAATTGTTAGGCACTTTGCATAAGGGTGTTAGCTGAAGGCCTAAAATGTAAATTAGGTAATTAATTTGAATTGCTTCCCCCCATCCCCCCTCGTCATCAGCCTGCCAACCGCTGCCCTATCATGCCCAGGCCAACGGCCCGTCCCCCGAAGAAGCGGCCCAGGCCGGAAGATACTCCAGGGAGTGAAAATAAGAGAAGGCGTATCTCCCTGGAGCAATGCCCAGAAAGTCCCTGGAAGGTCAGTCCTAACTACACACTCACTCACTAAAGTCATTGAAGGTCAGTCCTAACTACACACTCACTCACTAAAGTCATTGAAGGTCAGTCCTAACTACACACCAACTCCTCTCTACTCTACACCAGAAGTGTTCCACATGTGTGAAAGCAACAATGCCCAATGATTTTCCTGAGATATTCCTGATCTGAAAGTGGCTTCTGCCATCATTAGTGTTAACTATGTGTATTCTTTTTATAATCATAGCTATCGAGCTTTTCAAAAGGTGCATATCTCATTTTAGAATGGATTTCTAAATACTACTTCTTTGCTTGATTCCTGCTTTTTGAAATGAGCGACTTTATCATTTTGAGACATGAGAAGTGATGCTACTTGTATGTTGCACAGGCCCACTAGTTTGTTGTTGTTAGGTTCGTCGGGGTAGTTAATTTTCATTCAAGTTGTGGTTTATTAGTCTGTTCTTTTCAGATGAAAATGTCAGGTGGTACTGACTGTTTGTAACACATTGTCCCGTTCTCTCCTCCCTCCCATACCCAGCTGAGGACCATGGGGAACATTGAGCACACGTCAGAGCTGCAGCAGCGTCCCCTGGCCGTGCAGTCCATCAAGGCCTCCCAGGAGAACAGCACCTCTACCCAGATAGAGGTGGGATGATATGACAATTTCATGTTACCATTATCTTGTCCCAAATCATCACGATTAATGATATTATGGCGAGAATCGTCAAAATATGCTTACAAACCCTCTTAACATGGCTCTGAAACAAACTGGAATCCCTTTACTATACTTACTGTAAAGAGTTATATTGTGACTTCATCAGAATGGAACTCAAATGCATCGAACAATACAAATCTAGCAGTGTAAGAGTACCAGTGTTTCCTCTAGAATGGAGTTGTAGCAGCGGTGGTGAAGCACAATTGTCTTTATTTCCCTGCCTAGTCCTGTCCTGTCTAGTAGGACAGCCTGCCTAGTCCTGTCCTGTCTAGTAGGACAGCCTGCCTAGTCCTGTCCTGTCTAGTAGGACAGCCTGCCTAGTCCTGTCCTGTCTAGTAGGACAGCCTGCCTAGTCCTGTCCTGTCTAGTAGGACAGCCTGCCTAGTCCTGTCCTGTCTAGTAGGACAGCCTGCCTAGTCCTGTCCTGTCTAGTAGGACAGCCTGCCTAGTCCTGTCCTGTCTAGTAGGACAGCCTGCCTAGTCCTGTCCTGTCTAGTAGGACAGCCTGCCTAGTCCTGTCCTGTCTAGTAGGACAGCCTGCCTAGTCCTGTCCTGTCTAGTAGGACAGCCTGCCTAGTCCTGTCCTGTCTAGTAGGACAGCCTGCCTAGTCCTGTCCTGTCTAGTAGGACAGCCTGCCTAGTCCTGTCCTGTCTAGTAGGACAGCCTGCCTAGTCCTGTCCTGTCTAGTAGAACAGCCTGCCTAGTCCTGCCCTGTCTAGTAGGACAGCCTGTCTAGTCCTGTCCTGTGCTGACAGGATCAGGTAAGCCATGAAGCACAAAGGTTATTGTTTACTGTTATATGCTTTACTGCTGTGTGAATTGACTGGATATAAAGCATCTGTAATATAAGGTTTGTTTCTAAAGAAAAAAGCTATAGCAGTGGTGGCCATGCTGCATATGGGGGAAACACTGAGTACTATGAAAGGGCATTTCCCTTTTTAAATGTCCTCCCTCCCCGTGTCAAATACGGATGCTAACCAAGATGTGATGATATTCCCTCTGTTCAGACCCCGATGGAGGCGCGTGTCCTTGTAAAGACCTCCGACGGCTACCGGCTCCGACTGTCTTGTGTGGGTTTCATAGAGAAGCGCACGTACCTGAAGAAGCAGCAGGTCCAACAGAAGATGAAGGAGATCATGTCTCGTGAGGTTCAGACCAATGACCTGAAGGATGTTGTCAACAAGCTGTAAGTAACGCACACCATTGGCCACCACTGGCCTTATTATAGTAGTGAGATGTTCTTGCTGTGACTACACAGTTGCGTAGGCATTGATACGGGCAGGCAAGACAGACAGCACAGCGCCACAGCAGAAAGCCAGAAATAGCCTATCGGTTACAAAATCTAGCATTACATTACATTACATCATTTGGCAGACGCTCTTATCCAAAGCGAGTTACAATAACACATTTTTGTCAGCAATATAGAAATCAACTATGCAACACAATCTATGACAGCTACAACTTTTGAAGGAATAGAGTGTTTGTTTTTTGTTTTTTAGCCTGCTATATTTGTAGCCTACAATATCATGGATTGTGTAGCTCACAGCATGCTGCTGCGGCTCTCTCTCTGCTCTCTCATCAGACAGGCAGAGTGTGTGAAGGTGCGTTCACACCGACCTATTAAAGTTTGTCGCTGGCATCGAGTTTACATACAAAGTCAATGCAAACGAGCGATTGAGCGTATATTCGCCTGGGAGAAAAATCGCTGGGCGTCCGAGCGGCAGAGACAGAGCGATAATGAGAAAATACGCTCGTCGCTCGAGATGAAATATCCCAACTCGAGTGAAAATACGCTGGCATCAGTCGCTCGCTGTTCAACGCTGATTGGCTGCCGTGTGAGAGCGAGTCAAGGATCACACTGGCTTGGAACAAACCGCTGGTTGATTGTGTGGCAACAAACCACATTGACAGGCTGACAGCTGACATGAAGTGAAGTCTGTACTACCGGTATGGAGCTCGCATTAGGGGCACGCTGATAGGCTTAGCTTGTAAACAATGACGGTGGCTCGTAGTGGACAAATATCATGACATTGCGTAACGTTATAGCCCCCACATGTCCGTCAATTCTTGTGCCTGTTGATGAGCGATTTAAACAGAGCGACAGAGCGATTCCAAAGGGTTGAATCAAGCGACAGAGTGAAAAATAAATATCTTGGTGTGAACACAGCTTCAGTTGCTATGGTTACGGGGAGGGGACGCTCTGTGTTTTTCCGCACTTCAAGTTGAAGTCAAAAGGAACTCATCCTAATAGTTTATCAAACTACATGAGAAAATAATTCAGCCTGATGAAAAGACTAGCATGCCAGTCTTTTCATCAGGCTCGCGCACGACCAAATGGTTGTAAAATCAGGCTGAATTTGTGTAGTCTGATCCCGGCATAAGGGCGGGTTCACACCAGCCTTGTTTAGTCCGGTCTATCGGACCTTTCCCTGGTCCATAGGGTCGGTGTGAACGCTCCTACTCGAACTCTGGTGCGGACTAAAAACCGCGCTCTGGTTCGCCTGTGAGAGGTGGTCTCGATCCGCTCTCAAGCGAACTCTGGAGCGGCCCATTTCTGGTGTGAACCCCACCCGGACTAGTCAGAGGAAGCACGTGATTTTTTGTGTTGATTTTTTTGGTTATTTCCTGTTTTGGAAGCTCCCGCGGAAGAAGAAGCTGCTTGCTAGCTGTAGCAATTAGCAGCTTATCTCGTCTCGTTACCAGCGACATCACAAACAGACAAAAATGACTAGTGGCAGGGGACAAACGTGGAGTCTGTAATGTTTACTGTTCTATTGACATATAATTGTCTAAATAAACAGACATAAATTGACTGGTTAAACGACGTGCGTCCATCTTTATTTTCTGACATGGAGTAACTGTGTGTCGCATAGTGACACGTCATCAACAATGGCCGATGGCCTCAACGTAAACTATCGGGAGGAAGTCAGTATGGCCAATAACAGAAGGAGATTTCTGCCCACGTGACTTTGGTTGGTGTGGGCAGGACTAGTGGATTTTGGCCTTGTGAACGCAAACCAAACCAGCTGAAAAACAAAACAATGTATCATCCTCTTCTCTGGCTCGAACCAAGGACCCGGACTTTCTGGTGTGAACTAAGACTCCAGTCTCATAGACTGAATAGTGTTGTGTCTCACAAAGGGAAATGGTTAATGGCGTGCTGTGTACTAATGTGTTGTGAAATGTCTCTTGTGCTCCAGGATTCCAGACACTGTTGGCAAAGACATTGAGGAGGCCTGTCAGTCCATCTGTCCTCTGCACAACGTCTCCATCCACAAGGTCATCATGCTGAAGGAGCCCAAGCTGTGTAAGTAGAACACAGCAACAACGCTGGATAGACAAGCCACAGCTGTGTAACAGGAAGAGAGCTCTGTTTCCCTGTCAGAGCGCTCATGTTGTATCAGGGCCTTTAGGTTTTGATGCCAAGACAAAGTCAGCATATTCTACAATCTTTACAGACTGGTTGCTATTATATAGAGCGGCGATCCTCAAAGTCCGGACTCCGGTCCGCATCCGGACCGAGACTCCGTCCTATCCGGGCCGAGCCCTATAACCTACAAATCATTGATAACTTACATTTTCACGGACCGTTTCTATTTTAACCGACACCTGCTTTTATAGTCTTTACGGTACTCCCTTTTTTATCTGCCAGGAAGCTCACAGACCAATGAATGCGCTGTAAATCATCACACGTGATGCTACTCGGCCAATCAAATAAGCGAATCGTTTCTCTCTGTTGCTTCGTTCTCAGTGGTGCTGCGAGAGTGTGATACACGGACGGAGGGGAGGCGAGGCGAGAGATAGTAATTTCACATGGTGTGCTCAAAAGAAACCACTCTTACATGTCCATTTATTGTTCTTACGGGCAGATCAGAACCAGTATGTCTCGTGTGAAGTGCGGTGCGATCCTGACCTGTCTATGGAAGCGCCACACATGAGCAAACACACATATACACACCAGGGCACACTCACTGCCCAACGCAACGGCATGCGAGGTTTGCATTGCAATTGCATTGATCGACAGACAGACAGACAGACAGACAGACAGATAGATAGATAGATAGATAGATAGATAGATAGATAGATAGATAGATAGATAGATAGGGAGCTCACTTCTCTCAAGAGAAAAGGTTGTTTGTTGGCTGAGTGTGAAATGGAGTGAAGAAAAGGGTAAACTTATTTCTCTTAAATTAAAGCACTTCATTTTAAGATGCACATTTTTCCAAAGCACTCTGTTGTATGTTATTTTTAAATGCATTATTTTACTTGAAATGAGAAAATAACATTTATTTATTATAGTAGGCTAGTTATATATAATTAATCCAGTTAAATATGAAAACTGTAAATAAGCATTGTTGATGTTTACTTTGATTTAACAGTCAGTTGTTGACTACATACAGAGACGTTGTACCATTAGGCTACTGCAATCATTGAGTTCAATTGCACTGAATCATAGCGCAAGCTACGTTACAATGTTCCGGACCTTTACTTGAGGACATTTTCTCTGACTGGACCTCTTTGAATTGAATTGAGTCTGATATAGAGCAACCATAGAGCAACCAGTCTGTAAAGATGTTGATCATTTAGTTGAAGGACCAGTGTGGTTTGAACCCATCAGTAGTTTCAGTATTTTGAATCTGTCTCCTTCTTCTCTGCAGTCTGGATCTGAATCCGAGTCATCCCCAGACGACAGCGTCCCAGCCGAGCAGGAGCCCGGTGAGGTGGTGGACAGCCTGGTTGGTAAACAGGTGGAGTACGCCAAAGAGGACAGGGGGAAGCGGTCAGGGATGGTGATCCACCAGGTGGGGGCCAAGCCCTCCGTCTACTTCATCAAGTTCGATGACGACTTCCACATCTACGTCTACGACCTGGTCAGGACCTCCTAAGGCCCCGCGCCCGGAAACGACACCTCGGTCCAACACCCCACAAAGACTCGCCGAGACCCGTTAAGACCCACTCAGACACCCTAACACCAGAAAAATACAAACCTGGTTTCAAGACCCGCCCCGAAACCCTCAGTAAGACCGACACAACAACATCTAGGGTTTTTAAGACCTCCAGAGACTCACTAAGAACTTACGGAGACCCCCTAAGACAGAAGAAATCATTCAGGTTGAGGTTTCCTAAAGACCTGGTAGGACGCCTCTTCCTGAAACGCCTTGAGACAGAAAAAAAAAATCCACGTTGGTTTGAGACCCGCAAAACACACCGAAACATCATCTGCCCAACAGTCGGTCTCCAGCCTCGTCTTGAACGTCAGACTCCTTGGTGTGAACTTTTCTTCCTGCACAATCACCCCCCCCCCCCCCCCCCATTGTAAATGGACTATTCCACTTTAACAGGAAGTACATGAAGCACGCACGTCCAATGGCAGAGCATTTTAACGACCGTGTGTCCAATGGCAGAGCATTTTAACGACCGTGTGTCCAATGGCAGAGCATTTTACTGGCCGTGTGTCCGGCAGTGCGTTGTAACCGGCAGGTCGCCTATCGAGGAACAAAGACACTATAAGAGGAATAGACACTTGTTCCCCAGCAGTGGAAAAATCAGAGTAGAGTCCAGGACTTACACTTTTTTAAATAATTTTGGTTTATTTGGTCATGTGTTGGTGTTGAAGCCTAAACTGTCGACGTCGCCATTGCCTGGTGTAGTACAGAGCTGTTACTGAACTCTGTACCGGCTGTGCACAGAGGCCTGGTGTAGTACAGAGCTGTTACTGAACTCTGCTTTAGAAGCAAGTCTTTTTGGAAATGCTTTTTTTATATTGCAGCTCTTCTTGCTATGTATAAAAATGAATATAAATATATTTCTAAATATATTGATACGATTTCCACTACGGCTAGTTTATTTTAGCCAACTGCGATTGCTAAAACAGAAAAAGCAGAGAAATCACTTATGCAATTAAACAATGCTGATATCCGAATGGAGTCATGTTGTTGGGTTGCGGGGGAGGGGATATGAGGATTGAGGAGTTGATATGAAAGCGTTGGAACAACTTTCACCCAAGTGACAAACCTCATGAGAAAAAAGAATCCAACAGATGGTGACACTCCTTAACCCTCATGCCCCGCCCCCATGGTGTATCATGCCCCGCCCCCACGGTGTACATGCCCCGCCCCCACGGTGTACATGACGCAGAACATTTGCCGATTGCTGCACTTTATTCATTTCAGTGATGAAAGTGTGCCTCTGATCATTCATGTTAATACCTGTTGTCTTTTATGACGTCTACATGTGTTGTGCGTTTGTAATTGCTTTATTTTATCTTATTAAAACCATAATTTTGAATAATATCTATGATCATATTAATAAAGAGAAATGTATGGAATTTGATTGACACTTGTTTGTTTTTATTCCCCCTTGGTTATTGCTCTTTAGTCCAGAGAATAGAAATCTGCTAACTGGTAGTGTAGGAGCCATTTCCTGGTTTGGTCACCAGGTGTCATCATTGAGCTTGGGGTTAGGGTGAAATGTTTGTATGGAGATTTGCACTAGAGGTTTTAATATGGATGAGCAGTGACAGACTGATGGTTAAAGGGATAGTTCACATTTTTTAAAGTCTAGCCCTATTTGCCTGTATACTTACCAATGATGATGATTGGTAGAGTTCTTTCTCAGCACCATCCATGCTGTTCCTCGTAGTAGCTCTGGAAGTTTGGGGGGAAAAGACTGCGAGGTCAATGGGGTCACGCTCCTGTACGTACAAGTTGACTGAGGCTCATTAAAATGTCATCCAAAGATCTACCAATCAACATCATCATTGGTGAGTAGCAAATAGAACTTTGAAAAATGTGACCAGGAAGGTCCCATTGAGATACAATATCTCTTCTGCCAGGGAGTCCTGGTCAAGATGGACAGCAAAAATAAAAGGTTTCATATAAAAATATATATATTTATACAAACCGGGACAAATAATAAGGGACAAATATTTATTTGTGTCTTAAAGCAGGGGTTTTCAAAGTCTGAGACTGTGGGCCTCCCCTCTGACAAAACTTGGAAAAGGGTGCCCTCCTTGCTCAATTCGCACAAATCCTGGATGCCTATGGGATCATGATTATTTGATCCCATATATTTAATGTGTTTGTCAATATATTGAGACAAAGGTTCTGTCAGAGACGGTGTTCTGACTGTGTGAGTAAAGCTGTTGACACTCTGTTCAGAGTGCTCTGATCTGAGATCAAATGGTCACATTGAATTTATGAACACACCCATTTAAAGATTTTGTGACTGTTTCTATTCTTAATTTAACTCAAATAACCGATAAGAATACCGTTAAAGTACCAGATCAATAAGCAGTATCAGTATAGTACTAGGCTACGTTAACATCTTAACAACAAGCATGTGTTCAACTGCCACCAGTGTGTGCTACTAAATTTGTCTTTGTGCTACTGAGTTGTTGTGTTTTGCTTACTAGCACCAGTGCTACCACCTACTAAAGTAAGCATACAGCCATGTGACACAATGTTTCTGGATTTAATAATCATTGACATTCAGATCAGAATTTGCAAATAATGGCAAGAAACAGTGATGTACAGATTCATGTTCACCATTAGTCCATGGGCCAAGGCTGACATTTTGACATATCGGTACCACCTCATACAAAAGATGGACAAGCTGATTTTCAAAGTACCTTGAGGATTTTTCAAGTTGTGAATTAAGTCAAATTTCTCTCTTGATTACAAAGGTGGAAAATACAACTGTTTTTAATGGGGTGTTTACTGATTAAATGTTTAAAGGAACACTCCGCCCATTTTCAACCAGCTTTGTATCATTAGAACATCAGTAGTATATCAGAAAACTGTAAACGGTTTTGAAGTCTGTCATTTAATTTGACAGTTATTGAGTGTTAAAGTGTGGACCAGTGACATCACTGGTCCACACTAACTCAAATTAATAACTCATTAACTCAAATCAACTCTCAATAACTGTCAAACTATTCATCATTCATTTAGTTTGACAGTTATTGAGAGTTGATTTGAGTTAATGAGTTATTAATTTGAGTTAGTGTACTTTAACACTCAATAACTGTCAAATTAAATGACAGACTTCAAAACCGTTTACAGTTTTCTGATATACTACTGATGTTCTAATGATACAAAGCTGGTTGAAAATGGGCAGAGTGTTCCTTTAAGCTCCCCACAAATTCAGATGCTTTTTTAAATTATTAATTAATACACAGGACAAGATGTTACTATCCCTTGTGCCAAAATCCGAGGAAAAACACATTTAGAAGCCCAATCCAGAATAAAACAAGCTAACAGGCTAACAAACTAATAAACAAGACACAAATCACCAGTTACCTACCCTAGCCAACAGCAGTATGAAGCATGTCATTGGGGTTTTCAAGTGGGCACCTTCCTTCACCGACGTTTCGTTAAGTTAGGCCCACGACACCTCAAGAAGGCTTAACGGTGTAATCCAGCGTCCTGGAAACACCCCCCTCCATGCTACCACCGCACAACTGCATATTACCTCACTATCTAAGCCTAGCTATCCAGGTCGGTTCGGTATGACATTCCTGACTACACCACCACTGTCAATGATTCAGCCCTGTTGATGCGGACCGTTAATCATGACCAACAACAAACAATCCCTAACTACACCACCACTGTCAATGATTCAGCCCTGTTGATGCGGACCGTTAATCATGACCAACAACAAACAATCCCTAACTACACCACCACCGTCAATGATTCAGCCCTGTTGATGCGGACCGTTAATCATGACCAACAACAAACAATCAATCTGACCTTAGCGAGCTCCCCAGCTAGCATGTTTCCTCCTTATCCACAGCCATTCACTTGCTCGTTCTGCTGCCTGAGACATGTTGCTAACCGCAAGTTTCAGGCTCCGTCCCCGAATGCCCAACTCAGTTAGTAAGGCAATAACGGACTTTGCCACAAAACCACGGCAGCCCACCTCTACAGGCCGCACTCGAGCCCTCCAACCTCGCTGCTCTGCCTCTGCTGCCATTTCAGCATACCTAGCTTTCTTGCGCTCATAAGCCTCCTCAACTCGATCTTCCCACGGGACTGTGAGTTCGATAAAATAAACTCTCTTCTCTACCTCAGACCACAGTAACAAGTCCGGACGTAGCCGGGTGCTAACTATATAC
This sequence comes from Poromitra crassiceps, assembly GCF_964638095.1. Classification (NCBI taxonomy): domain Eukaryota; kingdom Metazoa; phylum Chordata; class Actinopteri; order Beryciformes; family Melamphaidae; genus Poromitra; species Poromitra crassiceps. The sequence goes on from NC_139624.1 coordinate 121,911,170, forward strand.
GCTGGGATGACTAGCTGTTCATTCAAGTCAACCCTCATTTCCCAGGCTCCACCTACACTTAGCTGCCCTAACTTGTGCCTGACCTTAATTGGTCTAATCTTTTCTCCCTCACGTACAAATTTGATCTGTCTAGTCTCTTTGCTAGCAACTAGAGAATTTACTTCTAGCCGCTTTTCCTCAACTGCAGCTGCCAAACATTTCAACACCTGGTTGTGACGCCAGGTGTATCGCCCCTGGGAGAGACTGACCTTACACCCTGACAGTATATGCCTCAATGTACATACACTAGAACACAACGGGCAGGCACCATCCTCGCCCAACCACTGATTTAAGTTCTGGGGAGATGGCAGCACATCATAAGTAGCCCCTAGAATAAATCTAATTCTGCTGGCCTCCATGCTCCACAACTCTCTCCACTTCAACTTTCTCTTCTCTACACTCTCCCAGTTCACCCACTGTCCTTGCTTTGCCTGCGACACTGCCTTAGTACATCTTACTGCCTCCTCTTGCCTATGTACTTCTTCAACTACCATCTTCCTCTTTTCTATTACTGATGCCTTGTTCCACACAGGTTTCCCTATGCACAACCCTAAGCCTCCACGCCCATGCTGCACCTGACCTATGATATCCCTGTGTCTAAGAGCTGACTGTGCTTGCTGTACTGCCTCCTTTGGGTTCCACTTCCTCCCTGTTTTAACTGTGGGCGCTACACTCCTAACCACTGGATCCTTTGACTGAGTCAGAGTCATTTCCAGTCTAACCTTAGCACACTTGAACTCCTCTGTCAGGCTAGATAATGGCAATTCCAATATGCCTTTCCCATATAAGGCTACACTGCTTAGGCAGCGTGGGACTCCGAGCCATTTTCTAATGAATGAGTTAATCATCCTTTCTAGCTTTTCTACCTTTGAAAGGGGAACCTCATACACTGTCAGTGGCCACATCAACCGAGGCAACAATCCAAACTGCAAACACCACAACTTTAACTTTCCTGGGAGCCCTGACTTGTCTATACTTGAAATACCTTGAATCATTTCCTGCCTCACCTCCTCAAACTGTCCCTTATCACTGAGACTTGCATCATACCATCTTCCCAAACTCTTGACTGGTTTCTCTAACACTGTAGGCACCACCTCATCATTTATAACAAACTTCTTACCTACTACCCTCCCTTTAATGATTGAAATACTCCTGGACTTACTTGGCTTCACTTTCATTCTAGCCCACTGCAGATTACTATTTAACTTATCCAACAATCTGCTAGTACATGGAGCGGTTGACGTCATAGTCGTCATGTCATCCATGTATGCCCTAATTGGAGGGAGCCGCAGCCCTCCCTGCAGCCTTTCTCCACCCACTACCCATTTTGAAGCCCTAATAATGATCTCCATTGCCATGGTAAAAGCTAATGGGGAAATTGTACACCCTGCCATAATGCCTATCTCCAGCTGCTGCCAAGCTGTAGTGTACTCTGCTGTGGTGAAGCAGAGTTGAATATCTAAGAAGTAGGCTTTAACTAAGCTCTTTATACTACCTGGCACTCTAAAGAAATCAAAGGCCTCCCATAACAGACTATGCGGCACTGACCCGAAAGCATTAGCCAGGTCCAAGAATACTACATGCAGGTCTCTCTTCTCACGCCTAGCTGACTGGATTTGGTGCCAGATCATGCTGGTGTGCTCTAAGCACCCGGAGAAGCCGGGAATTCCAGCCTTTTGCACCGAAGTATCTATTAGCCTATTCTTTTCTAGATAACTAGACAGCCTCTGTGCCACAACACTAAAGAAAACCTTCCCTTCAACATTAAGTAGACTGATAGGTCTAAACTGACTTATCTCTAACGAGTCCCTTTCTTTAGGAATGAAGATTCCCCCTGCTCTACGCCACGCCTTAGGAATAACCTGCTTCTTCCAGACTACCTTCATCAGCTTCCATAGAAACTGCAACACATCTGGAGCACTCTTATACAGCCGGTAGGGGACTCCATTAGGACCCGGGGCTGAAGAGGCCCTTGCACGTCTCACTACTTCTTGAACTTCTTTCCACCTTGGTGGGCTATCATCACACTGGCTCTCTATTTCACCAATAGGTGGAATATCAGCTGGGACTGTCATCTCTCTAAACCTTTCCCTATCTTTGTGAACCTCCTCCAAATATTCCTCAAGCTTCTGCTTAGGTACCATAAGGCTACCATTCTTTTCCTTACTAAACAATGACTTCACAAATCTAAATGGATCCTTATAGAATGCTATTCTAGCTCTCTCTTTCTTTTTCCTATTTTTCCTAATGCTCTCTGCTCTTCTTAAAACTGCCAACCGATCCCTCACATCTGACTGCAAGCAATCAATGCCTTCCTTCTCAACCTCTGTAGCTTTTCTCCACTGCCTCTTAAGCTGTCTTCTCTCCTGGATAAGTCTATCTATCTCTTGTTGGCGCCTAGATTTAACTACCTCACCCTCTATTTTCTTCCTTTTCTCAAAGACGCCAAACCTTTCCTTACCATAATCATAAATACAATCTCCCATTTTCTCCAACTTACTCTCAGCAGTTCCTTTAAGCTTCTCTAACATCCTAACCAAATCACTATTGATATCTTCCCACTTCCTACTTTCCGCTGCACCTGGCCACTTAACTCTAGGCTTCTGACCGCTAATCTTCTCCCTTTTTGGCTGGCTGGCCTCTCTGCTTTCCTCGGTGCTAAATATATATAACCAATTGCAAATTATTACAATTACCAAACAGATAAAAAGTAGATTATTATATTGAAATGTTATTTTAGATTTAGAATGTTAGAATTTTCTATAAAACACAATACATTTTAATGTAATTCCACAATGTTTATTTTTGGTCCTCGGCCCTCCACCCAGATTGAGTTTTGGCCCTTCATGGGAAGAATTTGGGCACCCCTATCTAGAGGACACTACCTCAACCCTGCTAAGGCAACAGGACAGGACCAAACCCCAGGCAGATTCCTGCAGGATGCAGCCGAGGCCATCTGGCACGTGGAAGAGGACTTGCATGGCACTTTAGCGTGTCTCTGTCAGGGCTCAAGTCCAGACAAACCATCACCGTACCCCGGCTCCAACCTCCGCCCAACTCACACTCCAACTCCAACTCCATACTTGGAGCCTTTATTTCTGTAATCACAGTTTAAGCCCATCAGTAGCCTATATCTTTACATATTGTTTTAAGTTCATCTTCTGTTTGTGTTCAGTATTACATTTGGTGATATTTCCAACCTTCATATCTTCAGTTAACACTTCAATCACATGTCCTGCATTTCACACATTGATAGTATAATAGATCGATTTCACACAATAAGCACAACAGTCAAACAGTATTGCAAAGTCATTTACCAATTGTTTGTTTGGTTACAGTGCATTAGAATTGTATGGTAACGTTTATTTTGTTCTCAGATGCTCACTTGTCGCAGGAAACTACTAGCCTCAGTGACATCATCTATGGTGTCGGGGCATTCCATCACGGGGGGGGGGGGGGTTGTTCTCTGTTGATGTTGTAAGGTTGTCTTCTTTTCAGGGGTCGCTGCTAGCTACTGTAGCCTGTGTGTCAAGATGCCTTCAAGTACTGTAGGAAAGTTGGTTTTCTGTCAAAGTAACATTATGGTTCAATCTAAACATACCCCTGTAGTGAGGTTGCTGTGTGCCAGGGGATATGTCAGGGAACATTGTTAATTTGCATCATATACAACCGATTTTGTAATGATACAAAGCTGGATATAATATACCTGCTCCAAACAAAAGGCTAGCCTGAGCCTCTGCAGATAACTCCATTTCAAGCAGAACAAGCAATCTTCAAAACACAAGATAGCGCATATCCCCCCCCCCCCCGTTAGCTGTCACACAGTGATGGTGCTGATGCTGTGCTGACAGGAGAGTTCATCTCCTCCTGAAGAGGAAATGAGAGGCTCTGCACCAGCATCACGACCGCTGTGATGGAAGACTGGACAGGCAACAAGCCAACATCGTCCAAGTGATCTATTTTGATGCCTGCACTGCAAAAGGAAGCGCATGAAGAAAACAGGGGCTTGACCCGCTTATTCAATAGCAACACACATTCTTAATTGTCTTAATTGTAGAGTGGGGGAGTGTACAGAGTACAGTTTAATAGAGCATAGACTGTATAGTATACACACTTCTAAATCCCCTCTATAGCCTAGCCCTCATGTAACTGGCCACATGGAGGCAGGCATCACAGATTAGAGGAGACTTAGGCCATGTTCAGACTAGGAGGCCAAATCTGATTTGTGAACTTTAGTGACCTATTAATAATTCTATCCAGATTGGTTTTATGAGTCTGGACGCTCCAAGTCTGATCTGTGTCACTCATCCCAAACCACATATGGAGGTCTGGACACACAGATCCGACTTGAACACTTGCCCAAATCAGATTTGTGGCAATGTGGACACACTCCCAAATCAGATTTGGGAAACCAATCAAGATAATGATGATTAATGACTTTAGCAGCAAATCTGATTTGCCTGTAATGTGAACATGGCCTTAGTAGTCTCAGAGCTGAGCAACAACTTCTTTATGGAGAACACATGACAGCAGCAGGAGGTGGTGAGCCACGGGTCTATTCAGACCAAGAGCAAGTCCCTGTAAAAACACTGTTGTGGTCTGAAAGAGGCACTTGTTTGTTGTCCGTCTGTGTGTTTCTGCCACTCTCTAAATATCAATGCAACACTTCTTTTTGTTCCCATTTTTCATAAGTTCAAATAAACGATCCAAGACTTTCTCACACAAAACATTTGAACATTTATTTACAAGAAGAGAAAATAGAAGAGAAATACAAGAATACAAGAGAATAGAAAAAGAAAATAGAAGCTGAAACTGATAGAGACACTGCATGAAATAAGCAGCGCTCCGTTCACACCCACACACTTTCTTGAATTAAACATAGCTAAAAAAAACATAGCTGTTGTCGTGCGCAGACACCAAATGTAAAAATAAATAAAACGCCTTTTAAAGTTTTTTTGTACTCCCGAGCAAAACAAGGAAGCCATTGAGAATTGGCGAGAAGAAAAATGTGGAGGTTGCTGTCAGTGAAGTAAGTTGGCCGAGCACAAACTGGCTCAGATTCCTGCAAATCAGAAATTTTGTTCGATCCAGGATTAGAGAAGCGTGGCAGGGGAACTTGGTATTGATTTATCTGATGTTATATGGGAAAGGAGTTTGTCGGTTGTGCAACTCTGCTCAGTTAATAGCAGACACCAGCTGATCCAATTTAAAGTTGCTCACCGTCTCCACTACTCCAAGCATAAATTACACAAGATTGATCCTACTGTATCACCACTGTGTGAAAGGTGTCAGGTGTCGGAGGGCACACTATCTCATGCCTTTTGGTTCTGCCCTTCACTGACGGGATTCTGGGCCAAAATATTTGATTGGTACTCTAAGGCCTACAAAATCGCACTTCAGCCGGAGGCAGAACTCGCCATCTTTGGCTGTTCGGAGTCTTCTCTGAACTTCCCTACAGCTGTGCAACAGTCTTTGACACAAGGGACAACTGTTGCCAAGAAACTAATCCTGAACTGTGGCTGACGGATATGACCTCTGTTATACGGATGGAGAGACTTAGGTTCCTGAGGACTGACTCACTTAAGAAATTCTCTGCCATCTGGGACCCGTTTCTAACGTACCTCGTTGAGGTTGGGGGCGACGGGTGATTCGCCAGACTGGTTATGGATCCCCTGTGTGGGATCCTGGGCACAATACGCAAGCATATAAGCAGTGCTTATAAGCACCTTACAAGACTGGTAGCATGACGTCACACTGAATGTTGATAATGTGTTTTTGTTTGTTTTTCTTTCTTTTGTTTTCCTGTGTCTGAGACTGTTTGTCTTGTTCGTATGTTGTTCAGAAAAAAAGAAAAAAAAGTGAAGTAAGTTGGAGTGTTCAACGTCTGTATATATGATCTTTATGTGCAACACCCGACAATAGGTTGAGGCCACGTCTCGTCAATAGACGCTGGTTTAGCTGGCTCAGCCTGGCTGGGGGCGTGGTCAGGGTGGGGTAAAAACCCCCGTTCTATCCATTCAGCAAAGTTAGAATTGAGCTGATAGCCCAGCCCAGGGAGACACGATCGGGGATTTAACCACCACAGTAAACGCACACCTGAGCAGACGTCTTGTGTTCTGCTCTAGAACCCCCAAACCTGTAGTTTAGAGCCGCAGCACCGTCTTTTGGTGAGTCAGCCCATGAGATATATGGGCGGTTTTACCCCACTCGCGCGCCAGCCGTTTAACATTTTGTGGGCGTTCCCAGACACGCGGACTGTCTCTATGCACGCGACATACGAGAACGCCAGGATTGGGGGGGAGTTTCTGTTTTCCCCCGTTGTGGGCGTGGTTTCTGGGGGGAGCAGGACGTCCTCTTCCTCCTCCATGGAGACATCAGCTGTGTCTTCTGACACACGGGGGGGCGGGGCTTCCTCCTTCATGGAGACATCAGCTGTGTCTTCTGACACACGGGGGGCGGGGCTTCCTCCTCCCTCCTCCATGGAGACATCAGCTGTGTCTTCTGACACACGGGGGGGGCGGGGCTTCCTCCTCCTGACAGGTGTAAGCAGAGAGATGTATTTTGTGTGAGGTAGAGAGAGAGAACTGATGATGTCCCTGTATGCACCAATGTGTGTGTGTGTGTGTGTGTGTGTGTGTGTGTGTGTGTGTGTGTGTGTGTGTGTGTGTGTGTGTGAGTGAAAGACTGGGTGTGTGATTGTGAGTTTGTGTGTGTGTGTGTGTGTGTGTGTGTGTGTGTGCGCGTGCGTGCGTGTGTGTGTGTGAGTGAGTGAAAGACTGGGTGTGTGATTGTGAGATTGTGTGTGCGCCGTGTGTGTGTGTGTGTGTGTGTGTGTGTGTGAGTGAAAGACTGGGTGATTGATTGTGAGTTTGTGTGTGTGTGTGTGTGTGTGTGTGTGTGTGTGTGTGTGTGCGTGCGTGCGTGTGTGTGAGTGAGTGAAAGACTGGGTGTGTGATTGTGAGATTGTGTGTGCGCCGTGTGTGTGTGTGTGTGTGTGAGTTCTCTACCTGGCTTTTGCGCCGCTTAGCTTCCGGTTGCTCTGCTGTCCCCTTACGTCTTTTCCTGGATGGCATGTGGGAAGGGGAAGCCTAGGAAAACAACAGCGCAAAAAATGAGAAACAACTTTACTTTTTACATTTCTACTTTTTATATATCAGCTGCCATGCACACATTCCTCACAATAAACCCTTCCCACATGTTACATCCATAGTAGCCTATACACAGAGAGGCTGTGTGTGTGTGTGTGTGTGTGTGTGTGTGTGTGTGTGTGTGTGTGTGTGTGTGTGTGTGTGTGTGTGTGTGTGTGTGTGTGTGTGTGTGTGTGTGTGTGTGCACACTCACAGCCAGAGGACGACATAACCAGCAACTCTCCGAGTCGATGACATGGTTGATCTTTTCGCCGTCTGTAACAAAAAAGTGTTAAAATCAGTTGATCCCAAACTGACAAATGGAGACTGATGGTTTTGAATGTCACAATGACAGGGGAGGTTGGGTAAACACTTACAGTCCCTCCAATACTTGATAATGTCACAATGACAGGGGAGGTTGGGTAAACACTTACAGTCCCTCCAATACTTGATAATGTCACAATGACAGGGGAGGTTGGGTAAACACTTACAGTCCCTCCAATACTTGATAATGTCACAATGACAGGGGAGGTTGGGTAAACACTTACAGTCCCTCCAATACTTGATAATGTCACAATGACAGGGGAGGTTGGGTAAACACTTACAGTCCCTCCAATACTTGATAATGTCACAATGACAGGGGAGGTTGGGTAAACACTTACAGTCCCTCCAATACTTGATAATGTCACAATGACAGGGGAGGTTGGGTAAACACTTACAGTCCCTCCAATACTTGATAATGTCACAATGACAGGGGAGGTTGGGTAAACACTTACAGTCCCTCCAATACTTGATAATGTCACAATGACAGGGGAGGTTGGGTAAACACTTACAGTCCCTCCAATACTTGATAATGTCACAATGACAGGGGAGGTTGGGTAAACACTTACAGTCCCTCCAATACTTGATAATGTCACAATGACAGGGGAGGTTGGGTAAACACTTACAGTCCCTCCAATACTTGATAATGTCACAATGACAGGGGAGGTTGGGTAAACACTTACAGTCCCTCCAATACTTGATAATGTCACAATGACAGGGGAGGTTGGGTAAACACTTACAGTCCCTCCAATACTTGATAATGTCACAATGACAGGGGAGGTTGGGTAAACACTTACAGTCCCTCCAATACTTGATAATGTCACAATGACAGGGGAGGTTGGGTAAACACTTACAGTCCCTCCAATACTTGATAATGTCACAATGACAGGGGAGGTTGGGTAAACACTTACAGTCCCTCCAATACTTGATAATGTCACAATGACAGGGGAGGTTGGGTAAACACTTACAGTCCCTCCAATACTTGATAATGTCACAATGACAGGGGAGGTTGGGTAAACACTTACAGTCCCTCCAATACTTGATAATGTCACAATGACAGGGGAGGTTGGGTAAACACTTACAGTCCCTCCAATACTTGATAATGTCACAATGACAGGGGAGGTTGGGTAAACACTTACAGTCCCTCCAATACTTGATAATGTCACAATGACAGGGGAGGTTGGGTAAACACTTACAGTCCCTCCAATACTTGATAATGTCACAATGACAGGGGAGGTTGGGTAAACACTTACAGTCCCTCCAATACTTGATAATGTCACAATGACAGGGGAGGTTGGGTAAACACTTACAGTCCCTCCAATACTTGATAATGTCACAATGACAGGGGAGGTTGGGTAAACACTTACAGTCCCTCCAATACTTGATAATGTCACAATGACAGGGGAGGTTGGGTAAACACTTACAGTCCCTCCAATACTTGATAATGTCACAATGACAGGGGAGGTTGGGTAAACACTTACAGTCCCTCCAATACTTGATAATGTCACAATGACAGGGGAGGTTGGGTAAACACTTACAGTCCCTCCAATACTTGATAATGTCACAATGACAGGGGAGGTTGGGTAAACACTTACAGTCCCTCCAATACTTGATAATGTCACAATGACAGGGGAGGTTGGGTAAACACTTACAGTCCCTCCAATACTTGATAATGTCACAATGACAGGGGAGGTTGGGTAAACACTTACAGTCCCTCCAATACTTGATAATGTCACAATGACAGGGGAGGTTGGGTAAACACTTACAGTCCCTCCAATACTTGATAATGTCACAATGACAGGGGAGGTTGGGTAAACACTTACAGTCCCTCCAATACTTGATAATGTCACAATGACAGGGGAGGTTGGGTAAACACTTACAGTCCCTCCAATACTTGATAATGTCACAATGACAGGGGAGGTTGGGTAAACACTTACAGTCCCTCCAATACTTGATAATGTCACAATGGTCCAGGTCCCGCCTCCCTTCTTCTTGGGCGACTCCTTCTCATCTTTGTCCTGCGTGGTCGCCACGCGGTAGCTGTCTGACTGTCCATACTGCAACACACACACACACACACACACACACACACACACACACACACACACACACACACACACACATAAGATCACTCAGTTTGGCCCTCACTGACAGTTATATTTAGGGGTGGGTGTCGTTTGGATTTTAACGATTCTGATTCTCATTTTGCTCAGTGTTACTAGTGCAGTGCCCGTTCCCCCATGCACCACCCCGTGGGCGCTCCCCCCCCCGCACACACACTGCACTCTGTCAGGTCCCCCTAAAGCGCAAATTATGCTTGAGCAAAATCGCCGGCACCGAGGAGGTCGCCGCAGCTCCCCTGCAGTTATTTTTTGTTTTTGCTGAAAGTGAAATGTTTTATGGTCACTCACGATTCTCTGGAAGACTGGTTGGCTTGGTTCAAGCCTTAAAACTTGTTATATAAGGATTCTTCTAAATGTCTATGGAGAAAATAAATGGGGAATTCACTTCTGGGGCAAGAAAAGTCACATGAATGTTGAGCTCTTACTAGGTAACTATGTTTGTATTTGTCTGCTGATTGTACCCCTATCAGCGGTCTCTTCTTCATTTTTACAAGTCTCTCCGACTCCTACAAGAGTCAAAGTAAGTTTACTACATTTTTCCTTCAATAGTAATCATCATTATTATCATTGGGTGTTAAACTTAACACTGTTGTGTGTTGTGTTTTCACTTACTGTCTGTTTCAACGTCCTGCCCCCAATATGTTCCAAATAAGTTTATGAAATAAGATTCAAAGTGATGATCAGTGATTATCTAATTATCAAGACAAGCTTTCCTTAACGGTTTAATAATTTTGTTGAGCCTTTATAGTAGGAGTGGGCTATACAGAGGTCAAAAACACTTTTTTGGTCCATTTTATTAGGTCTCAGTTTTTTTTTATTCCATTTGACCTATCTCAACATGAAATGAAAAAATGTTTGGCCTGGGGTCCAAGAAAAAAGTGTGCAGGGCACAAATCCAAGATGACCACCGTTTTCCCTGAAAAATCACATTTTTAGCCATAACTTTGTCATTTGTGGGTCTTTTCTCTTTTTACTTGGTTTTAGTGTCTAACCCTATGTTTTTGGGGTCAAGCAATCTATGTATGCATCTAGAAATAGTTACAAACCATCAGATATTGAGTTAATACCTTTTTTGACCAATTGTACCTATTTGTTCACCTTAATTAGCATATTTCACTAAACATATGTTCAATTTCAGGGGCATAGCTTAAAACATAACAGTTTTCTCCTATAAAGTCCCAGGCTCTTGAAACTGCCACAGGCACAATCTGCTGCCCGATAGTGTCCTGGATGTCATCAGTGCCATGTGGTCACTGCCAAATTTAATCTCTGGTAGCAACGCGCATCAGGTGATCCACACGGAAGGTTCCGTCCCCATTATCATCCAGGTAAAACCCAATATACCCCCTCATCCCAAATGACAGCAAGTGATTGGTTGGGCTGGAGCATAAGTTCTTCCTGAGAGATCCCCTCTGCCTTTCTGGCTCCTCCTCCTCACAAGGAAATACCACCTCAGCTTGGTAATCATCCCCGAGGAGCACAATTAGGTTCTCGATCATCTCTTTCTCTGATAACTCTCTGGTATTGGATCTCTTGCCTCAAGTAAGCCTTCAGCTCAGGTGACTTCATAAGGACAAGTGCCTTCACTTCAGTGACTAGTGACAGATGTAATAGGGCCTATTACATCTATTAAATAGGCCCTCCATGTTCTTTGCACTTCACAAGAAGTTTTCAACAAAATCATTGGCCCTCACTTTCTTTTGCAGGTTCTCTCTCAAAGTCATGCAGCATCAGGATCAACATCCTAATACTCATGTTTGCGCTGCAATTTTACTCCTTTCGCGGCCTGGACACACATCTCTCCAAGAAGAAGGTGATCGAGATCATTTTGTGGAGCATTGTCTTCCATTTTTACATGTGTCCACTCTACATGATAACTAAGGCTCTCAGCTGTCAGCAAGGTAACTGCAGAACTTGGGAAGCATGTCAACCAGCAAATGGCTTGCTGTCTCGACGCAGTTGAGGAAGGGCATTGTCACCCTGTACGTAAAATTAGCAAGTGCTTTGAATCCTGCTATTATGAAGTCATTCTCAAGGTAAATGTTGCATGCTCGAACAAGAAGATTATTTAGCAGTGTCTCAAGTAGCTGTTTGATGTAGGGAATGCAATCATAGACTGCACCTGCCTGGTACCAAGTCTAGTAAAGCATCTCTCTTTGTAGAGGCTAAATGACTTGTGTACCCCAGCTTCCTCTAGAATCAAGTCAAACTGTTCTTCTAGGGATGTTGTCTTCCCATCTCCCTCATGTGATTACAGTAATGTTGACTTATGACAGCGGATGGCCTATTTCACAATCAAATTCATCAAACAGTATTTTGTAGTGAAATAAGTTAAATGTTGTGAAATGTTGGTAATAATTAGCAGTGTAGGGTTGCTATTAATATTATTATGGTATGTCAAATTTAACCTGTTGTCTGTTTTTTCTATAATTTACCAATAAAAGGTCTACGGGCATGGTTCAAAATTGAGGTAAAGAAGGGTAAATTTGGTCAAAAGTATGTATTAACTCAATATGATGGTTTGTGACTACTTCTAGATGCATAAATAGATTGCTTGACCCCCAAAACATAGGGTTAGACACCACAACCAAGTAAAAAGACCCAGAAATGACAAAGTTATGGCTAAAAATGTGATTTTTCATGGAAAACGGTGGTCATCTTGGATTTGTGCCCTGCACACTTTTTTCTTGGACCTGAAGCCAAAAAATTTGTCATTTCATGTTGAGATAGAGCAAATGGAATGCAAAAAAACTGAGACCTAAGCAAAACAAAAAATGACCCATTTATAGCCCACTCCTATTTATAGGTAGACTCGCTCTTTGACTGCATATTTGAGCATGCATGACACACCTTTAATCAATACGTAGTAGCGAGGCGCCGCTGCCTTCTGCATGTTTGTTTGCTATGCTAAATGAGAGTTCACAGAAGTTCTACCAGAGACGGAACTAGTTACATCATCATTACTAATTATCCATGACAGCCTGCCATCTCTCCAAGCGGGCTGTTTAAAAGGGGGTGTTCCCTCCTACCTGTCTGATACTCTTGTCTCCTCTGTGCTGCAGTAACCTCGCGTCACCAGGCTCTTCTCGGCGAGTAGTGCTGCAGCGTCATCGCAGACTCGTTCATGTCCGACCTTCTCCTTGCAGCTGGTTCGGCTTGTCCCAAGCCGTAGCTCCAGGCTCTCCTCCTCCTCCGACGACATCAACTGGTCTGATCCCCAAATCAGATCCGCGCTGATTGATCTGGGCATTCGTGAGTCCGTCTGAGCTTTTCCCTGTCACTTCGTATGTCACGCAGCTCCCTCTCTACTCATTCATAATACAGTGAAGCTGTGAGCTGTCAAATGCTAACGTTAGAGGGCTGCTTAGCTGCTGCGCATACGGGCCTTTGTGCGCATTCCTCACGCAACTCTCTACCTGTCACCTGCAGCAGGCTCCTTCTCCCGTGTCTAATCTGGTTTCGTCAACATGTCCCCAGTCCCAGGTCTCATTCACCCCTTCGTCGTGTGTCCCTCTAGTATGCATCCGTTTCCTCTCATTGGCCAAAACATAACTTTTGTAACTTTCTTGATCCATATGTTGTGTTCCATTCCGAGCAGTAGTACTAGCCGCTCCAGGCCTGCTCTTCGGTGTATTGCGCATGCGTGCGGCTGGTCTCAGCGGTCCCAAAGAACTTTCGATGCAAGATTGGTTACTCAATAGGTGTTTTGCTCCCCTGTTGTCCGTCTTTCAGGCCAAAATGGCGGCATTGCCGTTTAGTTAAAGTTGTGTCCACTCTGGCTTCAATGCTCTTTGGAGGTACTGCAACTAAATTCCTCCCTCGCCACACAAATTTCCCCACCTCGTTCCCCTAATTCAGTCGTGCTGTACCTTTTCTCTGGGTAAGAATTGAGCTTGAAATTACATTACAAAATACATTATATTATATGAGCTATGAACGTGAACACAACACCGTTTATATTATTGCATGTTTTTGTAGATTGTGTACATTGTGTAGATTACAATTATTATGCTTATTAGTATTACTATGCTAAGGAAGGTAGGTGACCATAATTCATTTCAATGTCCGCTCTCGAAATCGCTGTCCGTTCTCAAGAGCTGGTTCATGAAATCGCTGGGCTGCGTGCCCTCCAGTGTCAGAGTGGCGTCAGCGGAGGACTAAAATGCAAGAATCATTAGCCAATGAACAGCCAGGAATGGGTCTCGCGCTACTTTTGCATGCTAAAATAAAGCCGATAATGTACAATTTGATTCATTTCAAGGGATGAAAAACCCTTTCAAAGTACAACACTGTCTATTTTGATGCAACTCGACAGTGCTGCTTTTTTTTACTGAAGAGTTCCACTTTCTACTTCCTGGAAAAAAACTGGTTCATTGGAGTGAATGGAGATGTCGGAACTCTTCTATTCTCTGCTCCAGTGTTGCTCCTGGCCAATCCCGGCGCCACAGGGCGTGGTTATTGCTTATCCTATGTGGGGTTAGAAATCACGCGCCAGGGACACCCCCGCCCCGTGTTTCCTAATGGGTCCGACACCCTAAACTGTCCGGAATGTTAATGCGAACTTTGAATATTTTGAGTTCCGATCTATGAATTGCGATAATAGGTCCATGATTCAGATTTCAGATTTATTTCAGATTTATTTCACCCCCCACACACACAAACAATTGACATGTAGATCAACATCAAGCTACAAATGTGTGGAGTGCCCGGTCTCCAAAGAAGCTCCTTAAAGCTTATGGCAGGAGCCTGAGCAATGACTTAAAACACAACTTAAATACAAGTTACTGCGTACAGTATAACAAAACAACAATTACACATCAGGACAGGTAACAAAAAAAAAAAAAAAAACAATCCCAGATCAATGGATAAGTATAAGTTATACATACAGGTTAAGCAGTTGTTCTTTCATTTTTTTCTTGAAAACAGAGATGGATGGAGCTGTTTTCAGGCTCTCATCAAGCCCATTCCAGATCCGCGGCCCTCTATTGGTTATACTTAAACTGGTGCATTTCAATCGTCTTTTCTTACCATAAATAAGATGTGTATTTCTGGTATTAAAGGAATGAGCGGGGCGGTTGACTGGGATGAGCTTGGAGAGTCTTGGATTTAAGTTATGGACAACTTGGTACATTATGATTGCGTTTTGGTGAATATTAAACTCAGCAAGCCTCAGAAGATTATAGCTATGGAAGAGGGAACATGTGGGTGCGTTGAAATCCGACCAGGATACGGCTCGTATTATTTTCTTTTGTAAGCTTTCTAGTTTCTTCAGATAGCTGGGGAAGGTGTTACACCATATGATGTTACAGTAATTAATGTGTGGCTCAAACAGGGTTTTGTACAAGATCAGGAGAGTAGATAAAGGAAGAAAATGACGGAGTTTGAAAAATAGACCAACATATTTAGACAGTTTTGTTAACGGATGATCAATATGACATTTGAAGTTGATTGACTCGTCTATGAGGACCCCCAAGAATTTTGTTGACCCTACTCTTGTCAACTCCCTTCCATCTATATTGAGGTGGATATGATCCACTGATTTTTTGTTAGAGTGGAATATAATGAAGTTGGTTTTGCTGATATTCAACGACAATTTATTACATTTGAACCAAGTATCCACTTGTTTGAGTTCAACATTGAGTAGATCTTGAAGCTCATGTGAATCGTGATGGGACAAGAATAAGTTTGTGTCATCAGCAAATATCACTTTATGCAATAATTTAGAGGAGTTGACAAAATCATTGATGTAAAGAATAAAGAGCAAATAAGGCCCCAAAAGTGAACCTTGGGGGACCCCATATTTAACATTCATTTTTTGAGAGTGAAAATCATGTATGTCAACATACTGGTATCTACAATGCAGATAATCACGAAACCATTCAAGAGTCAGTCCTCTAATCCCATAATGGTGCAACTTCCCCAACAAAATGTCAAAATCAATGGTGTCGAAAGCCTTTGAGAGGTCCAGAAATACACCCACCCCACAGTTCCCCCGATCAACAGCATCATTTATTTTTTCTATAAGGTCTAATATTGCCATACAAGTTGTATTATTTTTCCTGAAACCATACTGAGAGGATGTAAGAATGTTAAGCTTATCAAAATATTTGCTCAGTCTTTTAAACACAACTCTCTCATAAATTTTAGAAATAACAGGCAAGACTGATATTGGGCGATAATTGCTAATACTATTTTTATCCCCAGATTTGAAAATTGGTATTACTCTTGCAATTTTGGTCATCCTAGGCACAACACCAGAAAGTAAAGATAAATTTATGCAATAAGCAAGTGGTTTTGCTAGAATAGCAGCTACGGCAATCAAGATTTTACTGCAGATTCCGTCCACACCAGCTGTACGAGAGTTGTTCAAATTCATGATGGCTTCATATACTTCATCGCAGTCAGTAGGTTTCATAAAAAATGAGTTAGGATAGTCTCCTGTAAGATACTGGTTGTAAGAGATATTACATTTTTTATTGGATTTTATTGGCCAAGTCTTCGCCTACAGAGACAAAATAAGAGTTAAATTGATTGGAGAGTTTGGACAAGTTGACATGACCTGGGAGAACTGGTGGTTTTTTGTCCCTATTCAGGACCTTATTCAGGACAGACCATGTCCTCTTGGTGTCACCCTGGGCTGTCCTTAGCTGTTCAGCAAAATGGACACATTTGCTTTTCCTTATTATATGGGTGAGCTTATTCCTGAAGACATATTTATTTTTATTAATGAGGCTCGGATTTTTTATATACCGTTTATAAAGTTTGTTTTTCTGTTTTATGGAGGTTAATATCCCCTTTGTGAGCCAAGGGTTTTGATCTTCAGCTCTGCACACGACAGTCTTTTCAGGAATTGAGTTACGAATAGAATCAGATAATTCGCTGATCAGGCTGTCATAAGCAGTGTCTGGATCAGGAGCAAAGTAAACATTATTCCATGACTTTGTCTTCAAGTTGTCACAAAGCTGGCTCAGAGTTCTGTTATTTAACATTCCGATGTGCATCAGTGTCAAGGATTGCTAAATAACACAAAACTAGGGTGCTGACTGTGTGGTGTTATTAGTAGTAGGTGTATGCCATGGACTGTATGGTGTATTAGACTATACCCTTTAAGAAAGATAGACTACAAAAATTATCTCGTTCCAGGTTCTTAAATGTGAATATTTTCTGGTTTATTTAGTATTCTATGACAGTAAACTGGCAGGCCAAAATTAGACATTTGAGGATGTCATCTTGAGCTTTGGGAGAAAAGTGGTAAACATGCATTTTTCATTATAATATAATATAATACAATACAATATATAGACATTCAAAGATAACCGTACATTCACGTTTGTCAAAGTGCACATATATGAGTCACAAATCACATACTCCGTGTGCCCAGTAGAAGTCGTGCGGTTGCATTACATGTGACAGTTTCCCAAGTGCCATCATCCCCGCTCCCACTGCGCCTGCGCACGGCGATGAGAGAGAGAGAGAGAGAGAGAGAGAGAGAGAGAGAGAGAGAGAGAGAGAGAGAGAGAGAGAGAGAGAGAGAGAGAGAGAGAGAGAGAGAGAGAGAGAGAGAGAGAGAGATGCATTTTTTCACACCTGCTTTGGCTATGTAAACATATGTTTCCCATGCAAATAAATCTATCCCTCACGGTAACTACAGATGCGGCAACTGCACACAGTGTAACTTTACACACAAAGCCACCACTTTTACTCATCCACGTACAGGAAAATCCTTTAACATCAAAGGAGTGATAACATGTAAAAGTAATAATGTCATCTATATGCTCAAATGTCCATGTGGCCTCGCCTACATAGGCAAAACCACCAGACCACTTAAGACCAGAATCTCAGAACACAGATCCAACATCCGTAACAATGACATCAGAAGCCCAGTGGCTGTCCACTTCACACAAGCTTCTCACAATGTTTCTTCTCTTAGATACTCTGGCATTGAACTTGTTAAACACCCCGTACGTGGAGGTGACATCAACTCTCTACTACTTAAAAGAGAGGCCTTTTGGATTTTCACCCTGGACACTCGAGCCCCAAAAGGGCTGAACGAAGATTTTGACTTGCGGCCATTTTTGTAGTCATTTGTAGTCCTTTTGCAGGTGTGCTTGTAGGTGTGCTTTTGTGCTTTTGTGCTTTTGTGTGTGCTAATCTCATTATGTCCACATTGTAGTGAATATTGCTCTGTCTAGTATCTCTGTCCGGTGTCATTTTCTTCACAGCTGTGGTATCTTCATATACTTTTTTACTACTACCACAATTTTAAAGTAGTAGAGACCACCTTGTAATAGTTCACATCACACTTTCTTCTTAAATATTACATTTCATTATGACGGTTTATGCCTGATAACCCCAGTTTATGTGATATTCAAGTTGTTCTGAATACTTCCATTATTGTCCTTTGAGACAATTATGTTTTGATATTGCCAGTTGCCATTTGATTATGTGAACAAGTGCACTGTATGTTTAAATTTATGTATCACATGATGTGTCAGGTGACCCCTGCGAGGGTAGCCTACTTAAGGGGTGTGTCCCTACACTTCATTTATGTCTGAGGAAGGGCCTTGCCCGAAACGTCACTTTTTTGTGGTCAAATAAATATTTGGGACCAGCTGCCAGTGTGCGGACTCTATTTTTATTACTCCCATGCAAATAAAGCCTTTTTGAATTGAATTGAGAGAGAGAGAGATGGATTAAACCTAGTGCGTCTCCCTCCCGAGAGGGAGGGAGGGAGAGCGAGAGGGAGGGAGAGCGAGAGGAAGGGAGAGAGAGAGAGAGAGAGAGAGAGCGAGAGAGGGAGAGAGAGAGAGAGAGAGCCAAAAATGAATGGTTAAAGTGACATTTCTATCGAATTTCACAAAAAGCCGTTTATCTCGGAATATTTTTTCTGACGCTAAAACCATGCTGTATTCAACTGCTAATGCTTACATAACTACTAACTCTACAAACTAACTCTTTTAGACAGAGAAAGTACACATTCTATTAGTACTTTTGAGATATTGTATGTTCACAAACTCCAAGCAGAAAATAATCCTCGGCTCTTGTAAAATGAGCCACAATCCTCAAAAAACGGCTTGGCAGAAGCTACCTAC
Source organism: Poromitra crassiceps (assembly GCF_964638095.1). Classification (NCBI taxonomy): domain Eukaryota; kingdom Metazoa; phylum Chordata; class Actinopteri; order Beryciformes; family Melamphaidae; genus Poromitra; species Poromitra crassiceps. The sequence continues at coordinate 121,929,872 of NC_139624.1, forward strand.
AGCAAGAAAAAAACGGCTGGCAGTCAATGTGTTAATAACAAATTCTCCCTATTGGAGAAAATAAAACAGAAAGAGAAATCAAAGTAAGACAGGTTTAGTCAGGCAGTAAGATCTTCAGTGAGTTGAAGTACCTTAAAAGGTTGCCGTTTTCAACGTTAGCATACCTGATGTGACAATCTTTCAGTTAAGTTTGACATGAAAGGAATGGACTTTGTTACCTCCAGTTATGTTTTTTTAAATGATCCTGTTGCATGTGTTGTGATGCTTCCTAGTAGCTAGTTCTTTATCAATCAATGTCTTTTTATTCTAAGCTGCACTAATGAAACAACAGAGGATCAAGTACGTCTGCTGCAAACTCTGTCCATCCTTTTATTTCAGGGAACTGTAATGCCATAGAAGCAGGAGGCATTACCGAGTCTCCTCTCCCAGGAGAGGTTCTACTCAGACATGGCAACCGACCTTCATGAGACCATATTCGTGGCCAAACAGGAGCGCCACAAAAACCTCTACCTCAACTACAGGAACCTCAACAAGTTCCCTGTGGAGCTACTGAAGGACGGGGGCCTGCAGTTTCTGGAAAGACTCTATATCAAGAGAAACTCGCTCACTACGCTGGTATCCTACTCTGTCTTTTTGTATGGGAGAGGATGTCAGGGCAAACCCCATTGATAATTGTGGATGACCAATGTTTAATATTGTCTTTACAGAACAGGACTTGTTAAAAAGTTTGGGTAAACTAAACTGGTCAGTTCTGCATAGTATGCATACATACAGATACAGTAGGCCTATTGGTGCGTTCCTTTATCGCAAAATAACTGGGATGTGGAGGCTAAATGACGTCACATCCGTTTTGTTAGTGTTCCATTTGTAGAAAACTTGAGCTGGGAAGTTCACTGTTCATTGGTCAGATCCAGTCGCTAGCCAGGCTAGCCATTGTTAGCAATAACAGTTGATAACAAGGCATTTCGCGGCATTTTGCGCATACAAACACTGCAGCCTCATGTCCACACAGATAGAAGTTAGACAGTGCTGTGTGTACAGCTGATTTAATGAGACACAAACAAAACAGAAGTGCTAAACAATATTACTACGATTATAACTACTGTTGTTGCACGACGCAGCCATCTTGGATTTTTGAAGTCGGGGCTGCTGAGGCTACTACGAGTTTGGAATGGGAAATACCAGCTCTGATGACGTCACCGCCCAGCTCATGACCTTTGAAGTCGTAAGATTACTAGTTTCCAGTTATAAAGGAATGCACGATATGATCCTCGAAGAAACACTTAAAGTCGAGCTGAACCCAAAAATTACTTTTCTTTTCTTTTAGTTCAAATACCTGGGTATGCAGTGCACCTATTTAATAATGTATGCAAACAAAATCACAACAATCTAATTTCTTTCGTTTTTCACGCTTTTTCACATCAAAAGTTCATTTTTCAAGATTTCATTGATAACAGTAATGTACAGTTTGCTGACGTCACCTAGTACTATCATATTTCTAGTTTCTACCCCATTTCAACCAATCATATCATGACATGCAGCTGTCAATCAAATCTTCATTTCTGGATAATTTTCTCTTCCAATTGAAGTAGAAAATGGTGCCTAGTGCCTGTCATCTGGCAGAATTCCTATCCCATAAACTAACTACTAACTTGGCCAATTGTTAGAAACATGAACAAAAAACAAAAACTATAATCTCTCTTGTGTTTATACCACCAACAAGATGCATTAAAAAACAGTTTGTGCTTCCCAGCTCTAATCTTATTTCATACGCTCTCTCTTGAAAAGTGTTTGATTTTCATCATAATCTGGTTTTCCATAATAATAATAAGTTCAGTGTTTATGCTTGTGTTGCTGTCTGTTGTAGTGTAAAACGACTAAAGGGAGAGCAGGTGCTTACATGAAAGTGAGTGAGAAAAGGAGAAGATACTGAATAATGACATCACAACAGTATAATTCTAATGTTAAAGGAACACTCCGCCCATTTTCAACCAGATTTGTATCATTAGAACATCAGTAGTATATCAGAAAACTGTAAACTGTTTTGAAGTCTGTCATTTAATTTGACAGTTATTGAGTGTTAAAGTGTGGACCAGTGACATCACTGGTCCACACTAACTCAGATTAATAACTCATTAACTCAAATCAACTCTCAATAACTGTCAAACTATTCATCATTCATCTAGTTTGACAGTTATTGAGAGTTTATTTGAGTTAATGAGTTATTAATTTGAGTTAGTGTGGACCAGTGATGTCACTGGTCCACACTTTAACACTCAATAACTGTCAAATTAAATGACAGACTTCAAAACTGTTTACAGTTTTCTGATATACTACTGATGTTCTAATGATACAAAGCTGGTTGAAAATGGGCGGAGTGTTCCTTTAATTTAAAATTAAATATTCTTCTAAATATGGATGAAAGTCCAAAAAACGTCTTAATTTTCTTTGGCGCTGCCCTCACGGGCAGCACCGAGAGTCCCTTCCTTACAGCACCCCCTACCTGAAAGTACTTCCAGCACCACTGGGGAAGGGCGATTCTGAACCTGCACTGCAGTGGTGGAATTAGCTGTGATATAATTTTTATATTTTCTTTGGGGGAGGGGGGGGGCACCAGCAAAAATCTTGCCTAGGGCACCAACTTGGTCAGGCACGCCACTGCATACAATACATACATGGATTTAATACCACCACAGACAACAGACAATACATACATGGGTCTCATACCCCAAATCTCATACCACCACAGACAAAACAACACAAGAAAAGCACCACATAAAACAAACGTGACATGGAGGCATCAATAAAAAGTGAGTCAGAGTAGGGTTGAGCCTCTGAAGACTTCCTCGTACCACGGCAACATCATCTTCCTGCACAAACAAAAATGGAGGACGATGATCTGTTGACAATGACAAAAACAATGACGAGTGTTCAAGCTAAGAGTAACCCGGAAGATATAAAGGGCAGTTTATTTTATAGTACATTGTTGCAACCGACTAATTCATCCATGTCCATTGGGCCCAATGGACATGGATGAATTAGTCGGTGTAGAGTCGACCTTATATTGGGCCCCCCAAAAAAATACAAGCCCGACCCATTTTGTCTGAGCCCAGCCTGGCTGTATTTATGGGCCCGAGCCCCGGCCTCAACCTGAAATGTTCTTAGTAAGTTGGCTATTTATCTAAATATAGCCTAACCCTGTTGTCTGTTCAGTCTTATGAATACATACCGTTTTAAGGTTACAATGTTATAACATTCTGTTTATCACACCAAATATTACCGCAATTATATAAATATCTGACGACGAGCTCGGCACGCCCCAGCCCGAGGACTATAAGGGAAAACCAGGCTCGGGCAGAGAATCTAACCTCTAAGTCGGTGGCCATGGTCGGGGGCGACCGTGTACTATAAACTGCCCTTAAGTCACCATAACGACAAAGAGTGCTGGGGCTGTGCACATGTGTTGTACATGTAAGTGTATGTTATGGAGAAAGAGAATAAAAGTCAAAGTGTATAATTGTATATCGCAATCTCGATTTTTGTGCAGTAACATTTTGTTTGCTAAATCATTTAGACCAATAATCATGATTAATCTGTGATCACAATGTCTGGCAAAATAAAACTGGATTATCATTTTAGTCCGAATGAATCAGAGATGGGAACCATCAGGGACCTCTATAGGCCCTCTCTTGAGGGCTCTACTATGATATACTAAAAAATAATATTTCAAAAGTCATCTTTTCACTGGGTGGAAACGGTAATGACACCCTATGGAGCCAGCCGTGAGTCTCTCACTCTAGCTATAGCTATGCTTTTTACATTTTAAAAACTGCGACAGTTCACACAACTTAAACTAAACATGCATATATTATACATCAGACTCTTGAGCTACTCCTGCTCTCACTCAAAATGTCTTAAGTAAGCGATGTCATGTATAGTTTTTGAGATATTAACGTTTGTTTGGCACAACTCATACTAGTTAATGAAAAAGTTGTGTAGTATAAACTCCCCAGTCTTTTCATAATCAGTTAAGATTTCAAAGTCGTCTAGTGTATCTAGGCTATAAAGGGCAGAATTATGTTAATAAATCTCATCCGCTACAGCCATTGGATTTGTATCACTATTATATTGGGAGATTAACAAGAAATTACAAATCACAACGGAAGAGAGGGTTAAAAATAGTGTTTGCCGATATGATCTCCAATGTGTGGCCCTTCGCTTACTTGATGTAAGTCAGTGTGGCCCTCTGGGAAAGAAATGTCGCCCACCCCTGCATCAATAGGTCCCAAAATGTCTAGAAATGTGTGACCATCGCTATCCGGAGATTTGAGTGTATCCATCCACTGAATTGTTATAATGATTTGGAATCAAATCCAATAATTGTGTAGGCTATTTTGTGATGATACTGAAACGACTGATTATCACTTATTTGTCCAATGTTAGTATATTCTGAAGCTTTATGGCTTGATGTACATTATTGCCCAAATGTTTTTCAGCTTGAGAACTCTTTACAAAACAACATTGTCAATGGACGTATGGACAATAGAAAAGATTTCTTGGAAAAAATGTAAACACACATCTGCTATATTTTAATGTAATTTTAATGTTATGAAAGTATTGATGTTTCTAATGTAGGCTATGTTTCTAATGTATGTTTCTAATGTTTCTAATGTATTGATATGATTTTACTAATGATTTGAATGTTTTAATGTTCTATGTTTGTCTGTCATGGACCCCAGGAAGACTAGCTCGACGCCAAGGCGTCCAGCTAATGGGGATCCTTTTAATAAACAAATAAACAAACAAATCAAAGTATATGAAAGTGAAACCCAAGTTTGAGAGTTTATTTCTTATAAGCCCTCAAATTCATGAACAATAGCAATGCAATGAAACCTCTTAGTACAATAAAATAATATTATTTACAAGAGAAGCCCTAACCCTTTAAGTTACTTTTTCCCCCATTTGATACAGTATTTGTTACTTATTATTTCATTGTCACATCGGTTTTGATTTAAACTTTGTCTGTTCTTCCATAGGCACCTGATCCTATTGGTATTTTTGTGACGTTTCAAAGCCACGATGTTTGTACACGTAAGTGGGAAAAAAACTCTTGACATACAGACAGACTGTTTATGTATTAACGTTATTAGTGAATAGCCTAAACGGATGCGGAAAAGGAAGTGACGGAAAAGCCACTGTCACTTCCTTTTCCTGTCCCAGAGTCTATTTTTCAAATAAAAATAGACTCTGGGTTCCCAGATTGCTGTGACACAATCAACTGTCTTTAACCCTAGTCTCTAGTGCACTACAAAACTGCGGTCAACTGAGCCGACGTTCGCGAAACCACAGTCAAGCCAGCCGACACTTGGTTTTTGATGCGTGTCTATTCGTGCCGTAACGGTACTGCTGCTTCACGGGTGTTCGGAGCGGGCTAAAAAGTCGAGTGTCACAATTCAGCGATCCTTTCTCACATATACTTTACCACACTAGATCGACATTACAACAAACAGTGTATTGAATGACTGTTGAATATGTCACAAAAGTCCTACCTTATTGAACGATCGTAGCAGGAGTTTCGCTTGGTACTATCATGTTGATGTTCTCAACAAGATGGGGAAAAACCGGCATTTCCGGGACTGGTTTTTCAAAATAAAAGCACGATTCGACTCCAGTCTAGACCACACAGATTTGGTGTTTGTTCCGACTTTCTAAGTACTGTACAATCGCATAACTCCATAATCCCACACCATGACTGACATGGTTGTGTACACTACACCCCTGGGTATACACTCTCATGAAATTAGCCATTTTCACTGTGCCATTTTGGAGAAATACAGTCAAAATCTCAATACTGAACTTGAAAAATGTGTTTTTTTTTACTTTCTAAGTAGTGTACAATCGCATAACTCCATAATCCCACACCATGACTGACATGGTTGTGTACACTACACCCCTGGGTATACACTCTCATGAAATTAGCCATTTTCACTGTGCCATTTTGGAGAAATACAGTCAAAATCTCAATACTGAACATGAAAAATGTGTTTTTTTACTTTCTAAGTACTGTCTAATCGCATAACTCCATAATCCCACACCATGACTCACATGGTTGTGTACACTACACCCCTGGGTATACACTCTCATGAAATTAGCCATTTTCACTGTGCCGTTTTGGAGAAATACAGTCAAAATCTCAATACTGAACATGAAAAATGTGTTTTTTTAGACTTCTAAGTACTGTACAATCGCATAACTCCATAATCCCACACCATGACTGACATGGTTGTGTACACTACACCCCTGGGTATACACTCCCATGAAATTAGCCATTTTCACTGTGCCATTTTGGAGAAATACAGTCAAAATCTCAATACTGAACTTGAAAAATGTGTTTTTTTAGACTTCTAAGTACTGTACAATCGCATAACTCCATAATCCCACACCATGACTCACATGGTTGTGTACACTACACCCCTGGGTATACACTCTCATGAAATTAGCCATTTTCACTGTGCCATTTTGGAGAAATACAGTCAAAATCTCAATACTGAACATGAAAAATGTGTTTTTTTAGACTTCTAAGTACTGTACAATCGCATAACTCCATAATCCCACACCATGACTGACATGGTTGTGTACACTACACCCCTGGGTATACACTCCCATGAAATTAGCCATTTTCACTGTGCCATTTTGGAGAAATACAGTCAAAATCTCAATACTGAACTTGAAAAATGTGTTTTTTTAGACTTCTAAGTACTGTACAATCGCATAACTCCATAATCCCACACCATGACTCACATGGTTGTGTACACTACACCCCTGCGTATACACTCTCATGAAATTAGCCATTTTCACTGTGCCATTTTGGAGAAATACAGTCAAAATCTCAATACTGAACTTGAAAAATGTGTTTTTTTAAACTTCTAAGTACCGGTACTGTACAATCGCATAACTCCATAATCCCACACCATGACTCACATGGTTGTGTACACTACACCCCTGGGTATACACTCTCATGAAATTAGCCATTTTCACTGTGCCATTTTGGAGAAATACAGTCAAAATCTTAATACTGAACTTGAAAAATGTGTTTTTTTAGACTTCTAAGTACCGGTACTGTACAATCGCATAACTCCATAATCCCACACCATGACTCACATGGTTGTGTACACTACACCCCTGGGTATACACTCTCATGAAATTAGCCATTTTCACTCTGCCATTTTGGAGAAATAGTCAAAATCTCAATACTGAACTTGAAAAATGTGTTTTTTTAGACTTCTAAGTACTGTACAATCGCATAACTCCATAATCCCACACCATGACTCACATGGTTGTGTACACTACACCCCTGGGTATACACTCTCATGAAATTAGCCATTTTCACTGTTCCATTTTGGAGAAATACAGTCAAAATCTCAATACTGAACTTGAAAAATGTGTTTTCTTAGACTTCTAAGTACCGGTACTGTACAATCGCATAACTCCATAATCCCACACCATGACTCACATGGTTGTGTACACTACACCCCTGGGTATACACTCTCATGAAATTAGCCATTTTCACTGTGCCATTTTGGAGAAATACAGTCAAAATCTTAATACTGAACTTGAAAAATGTGTTTTTTTAGACTTCTAAGTACCGGTACTGTACAATCGCATAACTCCATAATCCCACACCATGACTGACATGGTTGTGTACACTACACCCCTGGGTATACACTCTCATGAAATTAGCCATTTTCACTGTGCCATTTTGGAGAAATAGTCAAAATCTCAATACTGAATTTGAAAAATGTGTTTTTTTAGACTTCTAAGTACTGTACAATCGCATAACTCCATAATCCCACACCATGACTGACATGGTTGTGTACACTACACCCCTGGGTATACACTCTCATGAAATTAGCCATTTTCACTGTGCCATTTTGGAGAAATAGTCAAAATCTCAATACTGAACTTGAAAAATGTGTTTTTTTAGACTTCTAAGTACTGTACAATCGCATAACTCCATAATCCCACACCATGACTCACATGGTTGTGTACACTACACCCCTGGGTATACACTCTCATGAAATTAGCCATTTTCACTGTGCCATTTTGGAGAAATACAGTCAAAATCTCAATACTGAACTTGAAAAATGTGTTTTTTTAGACTTCTAAGTACCGGTACTGTACAATCGCATAACTCCATAATCCCACACCATGACTCACATGGTTGTGTACACTACACCCCTGGGTATACACTCTCATGAAATTAGCCATTTTCACTGTGCCATTTTGGAGAAATACAGTCAAAATCTTAATACTGAACTTGAAAAATGTGTTTTTTTAGACTTCTAAGTACCGGTACTGTACAATCGCATAACCCCATAATCCCACACCATGACTGACATGGTTGTGTACACTACACCCCTGGGTATACACTCTCATGAAATTAGCCATTTTCACAGTGCCGCAAATAGTTGTAAGTCGCTAAAAGGTCGAAGGCCAGAAAAGTACCATCAACTACCGGCGCCTGCAGATCTCAATTAACCTCCGGTAATCAGATCTTCCTTTTGGGGGATCTCCTAGCCTATGCAGGTGCCCTCCTCTTGCCTCAAGAGGAGCGCCACTGGCCAATGGAGTCATGCGCCAAAGTGTTTGCCATGCATGCCGATTGCTAAATAAAGTTTGTCAAATCCTACCAACTGGCCTCTCATGATTGAAGTGAGGTCTCCAGACCATATTTCAAGCAGAAGGCCACTCATGCATAATCCGATCATCCCCTGACGTCAGTCAAGTTCTAGCATAACGTGGTCAGTCAAAGTCCTAGTATGACGTCAAATATGACGTCAGTTAATCCTCATATATATAGCAAGGGTTCTACGCCACCTCTCTCTGGCCGATCATAGCAGCAGCTAGCTTCACGGCAGTCCATCTCCCTTGAAGCCGTCCTCCGAAGCGTTGTTTTGCCCCACCCACCTCCCCAGTCCGCCACCAACAAGTCTTGACTCCTGATCCCCCACGGGGGGGGGATCTCCTAGCCTATGCAGGTGCCCTCCTCTTGCCTCAAGAGGAGCGCCACTGGCCAATGGAGTCATGCGCCACTTTAGCAGCAGTAGCTTCACGGCAGTCCATCTCCCTTGAAGCCGTCCTCCGAAGCGTTGTTTTGCTCCATATCTGCAGACCGAAGCAGCATCCTCAAGCCTTCTCCACCCGCGGATATTCCCCGCAGATCTCTCAACGCCCCCTACTCCATTCCTGGTATGTCGAGTTCCGAGCCAGAGCAGTCCATGGACAGTGACGACAGCTTAGACATCGCTTCCCTGTTCCGGACCGGCCACGGAGCGTGCCTTCCGAGGGGTCTGATGAAGACGTTGGCGAAGCGGCCGGACCACAGGCTGCCAGCATAGCCCCGACGAGAAGGCCCAGCGCGCATTCCCGTGGCACGGGGGGCGCGCCACTGCGACGGCCCGTGGTAGGAGAGCAGAAGACGAAGCGCCGCGCCGTGGACGCCCAAGAACGCGTGCGAGCGTGCCGGAGGGAGAGGCCGCTCGGCGCGGACGTGCGAGAGGCCGCGGGCGAAGACCAGTAGAGGCAGCTACCCCGAGAGCTGGGAGCCGCGGGGGAAATGCAGGCCGCGGGGCCGGCGCGAGTCGCCACGTCTTTCCTGGTCGCACTGACCTCCAGGCCGCCGCCCCGGAAGCGGAAGCGGCCCCATTCGTGGCTCCGCCGAGCCGACAGGGGTCGTCAAGAGCCATTCTGCTGTCCCTGCTAGATGCTAGCAGATCAGTAGAAGCTCGTCTGAGCGCCCTGGAAACCCCCCCCCATTCCCCCCACATTCGCCGCAGCCCAGCTGGCGCAGCAGCCGATCCTGCCCCCGCCCATGCAGCAAGCCGACGTGCTCCCCACCACCACCCAACCCGCCCAGATGAACACTCTGGCGTCCGCCACGCCCGCCATCCCATTTGGTATGCCTTTTGTTTCTCCCTGTGCCAATGTTTCTCCCCGGCTGAGGTCCAAGATTTTAAAGGGCAGAGACATTAATTTAGTTAGCATACTCCTGCCATCTCCCGAGTGTAAAAGGAAGGTTACGGGTGACCCAGATGGCCCCGTCTATTTAAAGTCGTCTGACCCCCGCCTGCCCAAAGACCTTTCCTTATGTGACTTCCTGAACACGTTTGGCGTCTACCGTGACGTGATTTGCGAAGTGTACCCAGAGCACCGCCATGAGCTAGACAAGTATCTAGCGCTAATAGGGGACCTCTACTCCAACCACGGTAAACTATTCTACCAATATCATAAAGCATTCTAAGCTAAAGCCGCCCTGATGATCACTCAGGCTAATACGCGGCTTAACTGGTCCATCATGGACATGCAGATATTCACGTCGCTGGTTAGCGGGCGGCCGGCGAACACCTGTTACTCGTGCGGCGAACCGGGGCACTCTGCACAATTCTGCCCAAAGGCGGCCTTTCAGTCCGGCGCCGCCCCCTCCCGGGCGCCCGGCACCAGCGGGTCCTCCCAGGCAGGCAATCAGGTGCGTAACTATGGCCTCAACACGCTCTGCAAATATTTCAATGAGAACGTGTGCACGGCCCCTAACTGTTCCTTCCTGCACTCATGTAGCTTCTGCGGGGACGCCCACCCCCGCTCTGCCTGCCCGCGAAGGAACCGCCCCCCAAAGCTGCCCCCCAAGAGGGAGAGATCGGGCTTCCGGGGATACTAAAACTCCACCCCTCCACCCCCATCGACGTCCCAGCTCTAACACAGGAGCTGTCCCTTCACCCCAACCGCCCTTTCGTCGACTACTTATTGTCCGGCCTCTCCCAGGGGTTCAGGATAGGCGTAGTCTCCCCCCCCCTGGCCCCCCACATATCAAAAAATTTGCAATCCGCCCTCAAGGAACCCGAAGTAGTCTCCCAACTTCTCGCCAAAGAATTATCTAAGGGATTCCTAATCGGCCCCTTCAAGTCCCCCCCCTTCCCGGTGTTCCGGACAAGCCCAATAGGCATCGCCACGCGCAAATATTCCGGCAAGAAAAGAATGATAATCGACCTCTCGGCACCCCGGCACGGCCCCACCCCCAGCATAAATAGTCTAATTCCCCCCGAACCCTTCTCCCTCCACTACGCCACAGTAGACCACGCCATCCTCCTTATTAAGTTTGCGGGGAGAGGCGCCCAGCTCTCTAAGGCCGACATCTCGGACGCTTTCAAAGTCATGCCCATCCATCCCTACCAATGGCCGCTGTTCGGAATCAAATGGGAGTCGAAGTTCTACTTCGCGGTCAGGCTCATGTTCGGCTGCAGGAGCAGCCCCGCCATCTTTAACTCCCTATCAGAAGCGCTATGCTGGATCCTGCTTAATAACGAGCGTCTCCCCGCCGTGCTCCACATGCTGGACGATTTTCTGCTGGTGGACCCCCCGTCGGTCCCCTCGGTCTCCCTAATTAAACTGAAGGGGGTGTTCCGAAAGCTAGGCGTGCCTCTAGCAGAGGAGAAAACCGCCGGCCCCGCGTCATCACTCGAATTCCTGGGCATCAACCTCAACTCCGAGCTCATGCAATCCTCTCTTCCCCTCGAGAAGCTCACTGGGATCCGCGAAATCGCCCAGGCTCATACGTCCGCCACCCACGTCACCAAACGGGAGCTCCTGTCCCTCCTCGGCCACTTACATTTCGCCATGCGCATAATTCCCCAGGGCCGCTCATTAATTTCTAGGCTGCTCGACTTGGCGTCCTCAGTCCCCGGGCTCCTCGACCCGGTCACCCTCGACGGGGGCTGCCGGTCCGACCTCCGGTTCTGGTCTCACCTGTTATCGGACTGGAACGGGGTTTCCTTCTTCTACGAGGACGTTGTGTCGTCGGCTGACGACCTGAAATTTTTTACAGACGCGGCCCCGTCCGTGGGCTTCGGGGGGCTTTTCGGAGCGCGGTGGTTCACCGGCCCATGGCCGCGGCAGTTCGCCGGGCTGGACCAGTCCTCCACGCTGTACGAAATCTACCCAATAGTGGTCGCATGTCACCTGTGGGGGCGTCTCTGGGCAAGGAAACGGATAGCCGTAAAATGCGACAACGCAGCGGTGGTTGCCATAGTCAATAAGGGGCGTTCAGCATCCCCGGACATCATGCCTTTCGTGCGGCGCCTGACCTGGCTCTCAGTCGCCCATAATTTCATTATAGTAGCCCAGCACCTCCCCGGTCACTCTAATATCCTTGCTGATCATCTCTCCCGTTTCAATTTTCAGGCGTTCCGCAGACTCTGCCCCGAGGCCGACCCATCTCCAATGCCGATCCCTCCATTCTCTGCCCTCACCCTCTCGTAAGCCAGCCCCCCCCCGTCCTGCCCCCTCATCACCACAATCCCCTTCTCACCAATCTACTCCACACTGCCCAACTCTTCATCAGGAATGGTCTGGCCAGTTCCACGGTCAAAGCCTACGATTCGGCCTGGCGGTCATTCGCTTCATTCTGCGTCTCAGTGGACCTTCCCACTTACCCGGTCCTGCTCCCCACGGTATGCGCGTTCATTACTTTTTGCGCAACCACCCGACGCCTGCGCCCCCGTTACATCCGCAGCCTAGTGGCGGGGATCCAGTTCCACGCAAGGCGATACGACCCCGCGTTCCCCAGCCTGTTCTCTTTCGCCATCATCAAGTCCCTGCTAAAAGGGATCGCTAAGGCTTTCCCGTCCGCCCCAGACGCCAGGCGTCCCATCACCCTCCCCGTGCTGCGGCAGCTGCTGACCCGCTCGAGAGAGGCCAGCCCCTCACCACTGATAAATGCCCTCCTAGAATGCGTATTTTCCCTAGCCTTTTACGGATTCCTCAGAGTCAGCGAGTTCACTTCCCCCACAACGTTCGACCCCGCACGGGACATGACCCTGGCCGACCTAAAGTTTTACCCCGACCACTACAGCATCGCCCTCAAACACGACAAAGCAGGCGGGGCATGCTCCATTGTCATCGCCCGGAACAATTCCCCCTTCTGCCCCTTCTCGTCCATGGCTCACTACGTCAGGCTCAGGCCTCAGACCGGTCCCTCGGCTCCCCTGTTCCTCATCGCACCTTGTCACCACATGACAAGATCCTGGTTCATCCTGCACCTCAAGCAGACGCTCCAGCAATGCAACCTCCCGACAAAGAACCACTCCAGCCACTCCTTCAGGATCGGAGCGGCCACCTCGGCCGCCGAGCAAGGAGTGTCCTCCGCCTCCCTCCAGCAAATGGGCCGCTGGTCCTCATCGGCATTCTCCAGCTACATCCGCCCGGAGCAGGCGGCCATACTGGCGGCCCAAAGAACCCTCCTCCCTTAAATCGGTGAGCATGGCAACGAACAGTGTCCCGGACTTCCGTCCCAAATAATGTCTCGTTGGTGGTGGCTCCCCGAAAAGCACGGCGCCCAGTAAGGCGCAGTAAAATCTCTCAGTTAATTTTTTGGGGAAAGAGAGAGAGCCAGAGAAAGCCAGAGAAAGTCAGGGCCAGTCAGAAGGCCAAGTCAGGGGGCCAAGAAGGCCAAGTTAAAATGGTGAGGCGCCAAGGCGGCCAGGAAGGCCAAGCCGGGAAGCGCCTTAAGTCAGGTAAGGCGCCATGGCGGCCAGGAAGGCCAAGCCGGGAAGCGCCTTAAGTCAGGTAAGGCGCCATGGCGGCCAGGAAGACCAAGCCGGGAAGCGCCTTAAGTCAGGTAAGGCGCCATGGCGGCCAGGAAGGCCAAGCCGGGAAGCGCCTTAAGTCAGGTAAGCCCGACCGAGTTGGGAGCGCCAGGCGCAAATAGCTGTAAGTCGCTAAAAAGGTCGAAGGCCGGAAAAGTACAATCGCGAGGCGCCAAGGCGGCCAGGTAGGCCAAGCTGGGAAGCGCTATCGCGAGGTGCCAAGGCAGCCAAGTAGGCCAAGCCGGGAAGCGCCAAGTTAAACATTAATGTATCAAGATCGAATGCCCGACCGAGTTGGGAGCGCCAGCCGCAAATAGCTGTAAGCCGCTAAAAAGGTCGAAGGCAGGAAAAGCATGTACCAAGATCGAAGGCCCGACCGAGTTGGAAGCGCCAGCCGCAAATAGCTGTAAGTCGCTAAAAAAGTCGAAGGCCGGAAAGTACAATCGCGAAGCGCCAAGGCGGCCAGGTAGGCAAAGCTGGGAAGCGCTATCGCGAGGTGCCCGACCGAGTTGGGGAGCGCCAGCCGCAAATAGCTGTAAGTCGCTAAAAGGTCGAAGGCCAGAAAAGTACAATCAACTACTGGCGCCTGCAGATCTCAATTAACCTCCGGTAATCAGATCTTCCTTTTGGGGGATCTCCTAGCCTATGCAGGTGCCCTCCTCTTGCCTCAAGAGCAGCGCCACTGGCCAATGGAGTCAAGCGCCAAAGTATTTGCCATGCATGCCGATTGCTAAATAAAGTTTGTCTAATCCTACCAACTGGCCTCTCATGATTGAAGTGAGGTCTCCAGACCATATTTCAAGCAGAAGGCCACTCATGCATAATCCGATCATCCCCTGACAACAGTCAAGTTCTAGCATAACGTGGTCAGTCAAAGCCCTAGTATGACGTCTGCTATGACGTCAAATATGACGTCAGTTAATCCTCATATATATAGCAAGGGTTCTACGTCACCTCTCTCTCTCTGGCCGATCATAGCAGCAGTAGCTTCACGGCAGTCCATCTCCCTTGAAGCCGTCCTCCGAAGCGTTGTTTTGCCCCACCCACCTCCCCAGTCCGCCACCAACGAGTCTTGACTCCTGATCCCCCACGGGGGGGATCTCCTAGCCTATGCAGGTGCCCTCCTCTTGCCTCAAGAGCAGCGCCACTGGCCAATGGAGTCAAACGCGATCTCCTAGCCTATGCAGGTGCCCTCCTCTTGCCTCAAGAGCAGCGCCACTGGCCAATGGAGTCAAGCGCCAAAGTATTTGCCATGCATGCCGATTGCTAAATAAAGTTTGTCTAATCCTACCAACTGGCCTCTCATGATTGAACTGTTATTATTGTTAGTAGCAGTACTATTGTTGTATTATTATTATTATTATTATTATTATTACTACTACTACTACTTCTACTACTACTACTACTACTGTTACTATACTCCCTAAACGGTGTTTAATGGAAATAGTGGGTTCCTCAGAGATTTCACTTTAATAAAGGGTGCTTGAAAATGACTGATGGAGAATGCACATATTTTTGTGTCACTTTTGTGACACTTTGTGTCACAAGTTATATAGGCTATATAACTTCTAGTGGATTCTATTGTATTTTGTTCTAGTTTTATGTAGGAAATAGTCCTATGTCGCTTCTGATTCTGATATATATATATATATAGAGAGAGAGAGGAAAAAAGAAGTTCTCCAGCGCACACCAGGGTAGGAAAATAGACACTTTATTAACTTTGAGGCTACATTAAAAACAGGAAACAAGGCAAACAACGTGTTTCACAAAGTGCTTCATCAGGTTCGCTATAGGGTTTGAGACTGCCACCAGGTCTGCATTCAAGTCATCAGTTGCTGATTGGCTGATTGGCAGGTGTCAATCACCCAAATGAGGTGCTCACAAGAATACAAAATGGAGTCACCACAAAATTCAACAATAGAAAAAGTAAAAAGGGGGAGGGGAATTTTCAGGAAAACATCCAATATCTATTCACAAAGTGCATATTAAATGGTTCACAGAATTAACACAGTATACACCACAA
Source organism: Poromitra crassiceps (assembly GCF_964638095.1). NCBI lineage: Eukaryota > Metazoa > Chordata > Actinopteri > Beryciformes > Melamphaidae > Poromitra > Poromitra crassiceps. The sequence continues at coordinate 121,945,532 of NC_139624.1, forward strand.
ACATTACAAGTCGAGTCACCACACTTGTCCTGTCTCAACAAGGGAGGGCAGGGAAAAGGGGCTGTGCCAGGGAGGGTTCAGTGGCTCAACTTAGCCTACATACAAGGTCACCTGTAGACACAGAGAAACATGAGTTAGACAGTGGAACAAGTTACAAAATTACAAAAAGCGGCTCAAATCTAATGCCTTATTCAGCCCATATGGGTCCAAGGAGTGAAGAGTATGGATCCAATATGCTTCTCTTTTTAGTAGCTGGTTTATGTGGTTGCTACCCCTTGGATGAGGGGTGACTCTCTCAATGCCCATGAATCTGAGTGAGGCAGCAGAACCATGGTTCTTCTCTTTAGAGTGCCTCGCGATAGCATAGTCCATATTTTCATTTCTTATAGCAGCTTTATGTTCAGCTACTCTCAATTTTAAATAACGCTTAGTTTGCCCCACATATAGAGCCACACTGACACTTAAGCATATATACAACATGAGTGGGCATACAATTAATAAACTCTCTGATTTTATACTTTTTACCTGAATGGGGGTGACAAAACTCTTTGATGTCATAAGTGTTGGAGCAATGAGTACATCTCCCACACCGATAGTTCCCATACACCTATTTAGAGAGCCAATTTGTTTTCATGGGTTCTCTATACATAGATGTTACAATGGAATTGCTTATATTCTTACCTCTTTTATAACAAAACTTTGGCATAAAGGCAGAAATCTGCTGTAAAGAAGGGTCACATTGCAGTAAACACCAATGTTTTTTTATGATGTTCTTAATTTTACTTACAGTACTTCGAAAGGCAGAAAAAACACTTTTTTTTTTTTTTTTTTTTTTTTTTTCACCTTTATTTATACAGGGATATCTCTTGAGAGCAAGCTCTCATTTTCAAGAGAGCCCTGGTACAGAGGAACACATACACAAGGTTTCAAGTTACAGACAGACAATCAAAACAACATTAAGAATAGGTGAAAAACCCACTTTCAAGTAAAACAAGAGCACCCATTATGTGGGAGACCTTCTAAAAGAGTTTTAAAGGGAACAAGAGGGATCAATGCTTCTATTTTCAGAGTGTCCTGAAGTCTATTCCAACTGTTGGGGGCATAGAAAGCAAAAGCACTCTTTCCTTGTTCAGTCCTCACACGTGGGATAGATAGTCTAATACAGGACTGTGAGCGAGTTTGATAACCTCCACTGTTATGAATGAGAAGTGAGGACAAATATGCCGGGAGTTTCCCAATTAAAGCTTTGTAAATAAATAAAAGACAGTGTTTTTCTCTACGAGCCATTAGGGAGGACCAGCCCACCTTTTCGTACAAAGTACAATGGTGTGTAAGAAAAGCATCGCCTGTGATAAAACGCAGAGCACTGTGATAAACAGCATCGAGGGACTTCAAAATGGGAGATGAGGCATGCATGTATACAACATCACCATAATCAAAAACCGACATTATTAATGATTGTACAACAGTTTTTCTGGCACTGAATGAAAAGCAAGATTTGTTCCTATATAGAAAGCCGATCTTCCTCCTCAGTTTCTTTGTGAGATGTTCAATATGAGTCTGGAAGGAGAGTCTGGTGTCTAACCAGATACCAAGGTACTTATAAGAATTTACTGATTCAATTTGCTCGCCTTGGAGCGTGTGCATACTAAGATTGACATTGGTGCAAAGAGATCTCGTGAACATCATCCACTTTGTTTTAGAAGAGTTTAAGACTAACTTGAGGTCAGATAGAGACCGTTGAAATGAGTCAAAAGCCATCTGAAGTGTTGAAACGGCCTGAGCTGGGGTCGCTCCAAAACAGTATAAAATAGTATCGTCCGCGTAATAATGGACATTGCAAAGTCCAGCGGGAGAAAAAATGTTATTAATATACAGTGTAAATAAAATAGGCCCAGAAATTGATCCTTGGGGCACGCCTTTACCGTTAGGCAGTGAGTCGGACCTAACACCATCGGCTACCACTGCCTGCTTCCTCTCGGTCAGGTAGCTGGAGAACCACCTGACCGAGAGTTCGTCCAGACCTGTGGCGGACAGTTTATCTAGTAAGATCGCATGGTCTACTGTGTCGAACGCTTTGGAAAGATCAACAAAGAGAGCTGCACAGTGCTGTCGGCTATCTAGACCATTCAGAATGTTATTTAAAACAAGGGATGTGGCCGTGACAGTGCTATGTCCCGGTCTAAAACCTGATTGATGGGACTGGAGAATATTGTGCGTGTCTAAAAATGTCCGAAGCTGTACGTTTGCTAATGATTCAAGCACTTTAGCCAGACAGCATAGTTTTGAGATGGGCCTATAGTTATTCAGCTCGCTCCGGTCACCTCCTTTGAAGAGGGGGGAAATCTGAGCTGACTTCCATACAGATGGAATCTCGCTGGTAGTGAATGTTAAATTAAATATGTGAGCAATTGGTGCTGCGATCAGGTCAGCGCTAAGGCGTAAGAGGAACGGTGTAATGCCGTCCTCGCCCGTGGACTTCAGCTTTGCCAGAGCCTCGCGGACTGTTTTCAAGTTCAGTATTGAGATTTTGACTATTTCTCCAAAATGGCACAGTGAAAATGGCTAATTTCATGAGAGTGTATACCCAGGGGTGTAGTGTACACAACCATGTCAGTCATGGTGTGGGATTATGGAGTTATGCGATTGTACAGTACTTAGAAAGTAAAAAAAACACATTTTTCAAGTTCAGTATTGAGATTTTGACTGTATTTCTCCAAAATGGCACAGTGAAAATGGCTAATTTCATGAGAGTGTATACCCAGGGGTGTGGTGTACACAACCATGTCAGTCATGGTGTGGGATTATGGAGTTATGCGATTGTACAGTACTTAGAAGTCTAAAAAAACACATTTTTCAAGTTCAGTATTGAGATTTTGACTATTTCTCCAAAATGGCACAGTGAAGATGGCTAATTTCATGAGAGTGTATACCCAGGGGTGTAGTGTACACAACCATGTCAGTCATGGTGTGGGATTATGGAGTTATGCGATTGTACAGTACTTAGAATGTTAAAAAAACACATTTTTCAAGTTCAGTATTGAGATTTTGACTGTATTTCTCAAAAATGGCACAGTGAAAATGGCTAATTTCATGAGAGTGTATACCCAGGGGTGTGGTGTACACAACCATGTGAGTCATGGTGTGGGATTATGGAGTTATGCGATTGTACAGTACTTAGAAGTCTAAAAAAACACATTTTTCAAGTTCAGTATTAAGATTTTGACTGTATTTCTCCAAAATGGCACAGTGAAAATGGCTAATTTCATGAGAGTGTATACCCAGGGGTGTAGTGTACACAACCATGTCAGTCATGGTGTGGGATTATGGAGTTATGCGATTGTACAGTACTTAGAAGTCTAAAAAAACACATTTTTCATGTTCAGTATTGAGATTTTGACTGTATTTCTCCAAAATGGCACAGTGAAAATGGCTAATTTCATGAGAGTGTATACCCAGGGGTGTAGTGTACACAACCATGTGAGTCATGGTGTGGGATTATGGAGTTATGCGATTGTACAGTACCGGTACTTAGAAGTCTAAAAAAACACATTTTTCAAGTTCAGTATTGAGATTTTGACTGTATTTCTCCAAAATGGAACAGTGAAAATGGCTAATTTCATGAGAGTGTATACCCAGGGGTGTAGTGTACACAACCATGTGAGTCATGGTGTGGGATTATGGAGTTATGCGATTGTACAGTACTTAGAAGTCTAAAAAAACACATTTTTCAAGTTCAGTATTGAGATTTTGACTATTTCTCCAAAATGGCACAGTGAAAATGGCTAATTTCATGAGAGTGTATACCCAGGGGTGTAGTGTACACAACCATGTGAGTCATGGTGTGGGATTATGGAGTTATGCGATTGTACAGTACCGGTACTTAGAAGTCTAAAAAAACACATTTTTCAAGTTCAGTATTAAGATTTTGACTGTATTTCTCCAAAATGGCACAGTGAAAATGGCTAATTTCATGAGAGTGTATACCCAGGGGTGTAGTGTACACAACCATGTGAGTCATGGTGTGGGATTATGGAGTTATGCGATTGTACAGTACCGGTACTTAGAAGTTTAAAAAAACACATTTTTCAAGTTCAGTATTGAGATTTTGACTGTATTTCTCCAAAATGGCACAGTGAAAATGGCTAATTTCATGAGAGTGTATACCCAGGGGTGTAGTGTACACAACCATGTGAGTCATGGTGTGGGATTATGGAGTTATGCGATTGTACAGTACTTAGAAGTCTAAAAAAACACATTTTTCAAGTTCAGTATTGAGATTTTGACTATTTCTCCAAAATGGCACAGTGAAAATGGCTAATTTCATGAGAGTGTATACCCAGGGGTGTAGTGTACACAACCATGTGAGTCATGGTGTGGGATTATGGAGTTATGCGATTGTACAGTACCGGTACTTAGAAGTCTAAAAAAACACATTTTTCAAGTTCAGTATTAAGATTTTGACTGTATTTCTCCAAAATGGCACAGTGAAAATGGCTAATTTCATGAGAGTGTATACCCAGGGGTGTAGTGTACACAACCATGTGAGTCATGGTGTGGGATTATGGAGTTATGCGATTGTACAGTACCGGTACTTAGAAGTTTAAAAAAACACATTTTTCAAGTTCAGTATTGAGATTTTGACTGTATTTCTCCAAAATGGCACAGTGAAAATGGCTAATTTCATGAGAGTGTATACCCAGGGGTGTAGTGTACACAACCATGTGAGTCATGGTGTGGGATTATGGAGTTATGCGATTGTACAGTACTTAGAAGTCTAAAAAAACACATTTTTCAAGTTCAGTATTGAGATTTTGACTGTATTTCTCCAAAATGGCACAGTGAAAATGGCTAATTTCATGAGAGTGTATACCCAGGGGTGTAGTGTACACAACCATGTCAGTCATGGTGTGGGATTATGGAGTTATGCGATTGTACAGTACTTAGAAGTCTAAAAAAACACATTTTTCATGTTCAGTATTGAGATTCTGACTGTATTTCTCCAAAATGGCACAGTGAAAATGGCTAATTTCATGAGAGTGTATACCCAGGGGTGTAGTGTACACAACCATGTCAGTCATGGTGTGGGATTATGGAGTTATGCGATTAGACAGTACTTAGAAAGTAAAAAAACACATTTTTCATGTTCAGTATTGAGATTTTGACTGTATTTCTCCAAAATGGCACAGTGAAAATGGCTAATTTCATGAGAGTGTATACCCAGGGGTGTAGTGTGTACACAACCATGTGAGTCATGGTGTGGGATTATGGAGTTATGCGATTGTACAGTACCGGTACTTAGAAGTCTAAAAAAACACATTTTTCATGTTCAGTATTGAGATTTTGACTGTATTTCTCCAAAATGGCACAGTGAAAATGGCTAATTTCATGAGAGTGTATACCCAGGGGTGTAGTGTACACAACCATGTGAGTCATGGTGTGGGATTATGGAGTTATGCGATTAGACAGTACTTAGAAAGTAAAAAAAACACATTTTTCATGTTCAGTATTGAGATTTTGACTGTATTTCTCCAAAATGGCACAGTGAAAATGGCTAATTTCATGAGAGTGTATACCCAGGGGTGTAGTGTACACAACCATGTGAGTCATGGTGTGGGATTATGGAGTTATGCGATTGTACAGTACTTAGAAGTCTAAAAAAACTCATTTTTCAAGTTCAGTATTAAGATTTTGACTGCATTTCTCCAAAATGGCACAGTGAAAATGGCTAATTTCATGAGAGTGCATACCTAGGGGTGTAGTGTACACAACCATGTCAGTCATGGTGTGGGATTATGGAGTTATGCGATTGTACAGTACTTAGAAAGTCGGAACAAACACCAAATCTGTGTGGTCTAGACTGGAGTCGAATCGTGCTTTTATTTTGAAAAACCAGTCCCGGAAATGCCGGTTTTTCGCCATCTTGTTGAGATCATCAACATGATAGTACCAAGCGAAACTCCTGCTACGATCGTTCAATAAGGTAGGACTTTTGTGACATATTCAACAGTCATTCAATACACTGTTTGTTGTAATGTCGATCTAAGGATCGCTGAATTGTGACACTCGACTTTTTAGCCCGCTCCGAACACCCGTGAAGCAGCAGTACCGTTACGGCACGAATAGACACGCATCAAAAACCAAGTGTCGGCTGGCTTGACTGTGGTTTCGCGAACGTCGGCTCAGTTGACCGCAGTACTACAAAACAGTAAAAATATTGATCAAACAACAATAATAATAACAACAATATATTTATCTACAGGTCCAGGTCCATTGCCCCTTCCAATGAAGAATAGTATGTCATAAATGAGTCATTCAGGAAGTCAGTCAGGAAACTGAACGGGTCTTCAGCTACTGGAGTCGAGGAGGAACACAGGGTAGTGGCACAGGGAGTGATGGTGGGCGTGACGGCAGTGCTGCTGGGAGTGATGGGCGGGGACTCAGCAGTGCTGCTGGGAGTGATGGGCGGGGACTCAGCAGTGCTGCTGGGAGTGATGGTGGGCGTGACGGCAGTGCTGCTGGGAAAGATGGGCGAGGACTCAGCAGTGCTGCTGGGAAAGATGGGCGAGGACTCAGCAGTGCTGCTGGGAAAGATGGGCGAGGACTCAGCAGTGCTGCTGGGAAAGATGGGCGGGGACTCGTTCAGGAAGTAATCCAGGAAACTGAACGGGTCTTCAGCTACTGGAGTCGAGGGGGAAAACAGGGTAGTGGCACAGGGAGTGATGGTGGGCGTGACAGCAGTGCTGCTGGGAAAGATGGGCGGGGACTCGTTCAGGAAGTAATCCAGGAAACTGAACGTGTCTTCAGCAACTGGAGTCGAGGAGGAAAACAGGGCTGAAGTGAAGTGAAGTGAATGGGCAAAGGGAGTGATGGTGGGCGTGGCGGCAGTGCTGCTGGGAGTGATGGGCGGGGACTCAGCAGTGCTGCTGGGAGTGATGGGCGGGGACTCAGCAGTGCTGCTGGGAGTGATGGGCGGGGACTCAGCAGTGCTGCTGGGAGTGATGGGCGGGGACTCAGCAGTGCTGCTGGGAGTGATGGGCGGGGACTCAGCAGTGCTGCTGGGAGTGATGGGCGGGGACTCAGCAGTGCTGCTGGGAGTGATGGACGGGGACTCAGCAGTGCTGCTGGGAGTGATGGGCGGGGTCTCGGCAGCTACCCGGGGCTCGTCCGGGTACAGGCAGCGGCTGCAGGCCCGCCGCGCCTGGGTGGTCGGCCCCGCTCCATCCTGCTGCTGGTCCTGGTACTCTCGTGCTGCTGCAGCCTCCTCCTCCGCAGCATTCTTCTCCTGCAAGATTCAAGATATTTATTGTCACTCTGATGTACGAGTTCACACGTGTGAAATCCCTCTGCTAGGAGGCCTTCAACAAGTCATAGTGCAAGTCAGCTTCAACAAGTCCCAGTGCAAGTCAGCTGCTATAATCCAGGGTTTGAGCTATGTGGGGGCCAACAGGGGCTGAGCTCCCATAAGGGAGAGTGTGAGACCCCCCATGACCACGTACCTGTGGGGGGTCTAACATACGTACCAACAACCATTATTTTAGTCCCAAATAATGCATTTTTCAATGTAATTAGCATGATTGCATTGTATTTGGGAATGCCTTTTTGGGGGAAAGTCTTGGAATGTTTGGGTAACTGGCTCAGAGTACAGTACAACCAGTGTCACCAAGGCTGTGATGGGCATCACTTTTATGGTATTAACATATTTTAACAAAACCAGGAATACACCTGTTTTTAGCTTGATTGATTTCTAAATATTGGGTCACCTGAACTCTGCTGGTCTCTCTGTCTCCTCTAATCTGTCACTGCTGCCTCCACCTGGCCTCTTAAACAGACCAGTGCATGTATTCAGAAGTGACAGCACTGATGGCGTCGATCTAGGAGACTTTTCAAATGGCTATATTCAGTTTAACTCAAAGATAATAGTATGATAGGGTGCACCATTGCAAATGATGTAGTTAAAGATCATATTTAGTTACAAGTTAGTCAAACAACAGTAGATAGCTATGCCTTCACTCTCCTTGCCCTGCTAGGTAGTCATTGGTACACTATAGAGGGAATTTAGAAGTGGGTACATTCACTGCTGACTGAAAAACAATTGGGTATAGCCTATAGCCGGCCTGCATTATTATACCTGCTGCACTACTGTGTGTAACGGCTCGCCCCCCCCCCCCCCCCATCATCTCAAACAGTAATACGTTAAACACTCGGATGTAACGTACCTTCAGGCGTCTCAATTTAACGCCCACTCTCTCCTCTTTGGGCGGCCGAGTGATCGACGCTGGCGATGGCGGGGCAGCGCTGAACGGCTGGAAGGGAGGCAGTGTCAGGTCAGGTGCAGGTCTGGAGATGTGTCCTGCAGGGTTGAGGACGGAGGGATCATTTAAAAACGTTATCAAACACAATGAAGTTAGTACCACCAGTTTAAAAAAGTCAGTAACGTTAACATAATCCAAGTATCACAATGTTAAAGCAATGCAACTGATTACCTGCGTATATGACGCAACCGTCGCCATTGGCCTCATACACCGCAATGCTCTCCACACCCTTTGGTTGGGGAAGAGGGAAAACCCGGAGATTGGACCAGGCCTCTGGCATCTTTATCAGTAAGTATCGCTCTGGAGCCCGGGGGGTTAATAACACTTTACCACCCCGGTCTCTCTTTTTTCCTCGACTAGTAGGAGTCATCATGCTGCAACTGCAAGTTATTTTCAAGGGAATTTCGGTTATGCGACTGTACTGTAGATTCAGAGTAGCTGAACTGAATTTGAACTGAGCGAGTTCAGTTTATATACAACGTCACCGCACCTGCGCACCTGCACGGCCGTTTGAAATATGGAATTTCATGTTGTGATTGGTCCATGACAGAGGCATAACGTTACATTGAAGTGGGCGTGCCTTGTAGCAGGGGACGTAGGTTTTTTTTTTAGGATGAGAGATACTTACAAAAAATACAATTATCGCAAGTTACCTTTGCACCCATGTACATATTTAGCACATTTTAAAATTATTGCATTATTTATAACATTATTTACCAATGTTACAATGTTAAATGTAGATACTGAGTTTACATGAGTGGGATTTAATTTACGCATTAAAAATAATAAACGTTTACCATTATAATAATGCATTTATACGGTTTATTGGCTCAAGTTCGAAGATGAAGCTCAGCCTCCAGGCCGCCTGAGGGCGCTGTACACTGCAGGAAGAGAATTGTGACCTTTGACCGAGGCGATGACGTCTCAGGTTGTTTACATCACATAACTGCCAGTGCCACAGTCTTTTAGTCAAACCTTAGACAAGAAAATACTTGTCTATAATGCGCATGTGGGGTAATTAAAGCATCTTAAAGTAGTCTTGCAGAGTGAAGGTAAAGTCATAGTGATACAGATACGTGTTTTGTGTGTTGCTGCTTGCTGTCGAAAAGTAGCTTGCTAACGTTGCTAACCAAAACGATACCAGTACGAAGATGGGGCCGAGTTTGTAACGTTAACTATCTTACTTAAATAGCTGTAGTATTAATTCTGTTTCTGTAAGCACTCTTTAACAAGTGTCAAAACAACCGAGTAACGTAATAGTTTTGCTGATCACGTTGTGGTGACAGACTAGCTAGTTGAGTGTGGACTGTCTGTTTCCTAGTAACGTCAGCATTTTTTTCCAGAATCAGAATCAAAATCATTTTTGTATTCATTTATTTATTGAGTGCTTATTCATCAACGTAACAGAGGGAGAATGACATTTTAATTTCCCCACTGATTTGTTTAGCCTAATACCCCCATTCCCTACCGCTTCCCTTTCCAAAACAAAAATTACACACATCTTAATAACAAATTCTCCCTATTGGAGAAAATTAAACAGAAAGAGAAATCAAAGTAAGACAGGTTTAGTCAGGCAGTAAGATCTTCAGTGAGTTGAAGTACCTTAAAAGGTTGCCGTTTTCAACGTTAGCATACCTGATGTGACAATCTTTCAGTTAAGTTTGACATGAAAGGAATGGACTTTGTTACCTCCAGTTATGTTTTTTTTTAAATGATCCTGTTGCATGTGTTGTGATACTTCCTAGTAGCTAGTTCTTTATCAATCAATGTCTTTTTATTCTAAGCTGCACTAATGAAACAACAGAGGATCAAGTACGTCTGCTGCAAACTCTGTCCATCCTTTTATTTCAGGGAAGTGTAATGCCATAGAAGCAGGAGGCAGGTACCGAGTCTCCTCTCCCAGGAGAGGTTCTACTCAGACATGGCAACCGACCTTCATGAGACCATATTCGTGGCCAAACAGGAGCGCCACAAAAACCTCTACCTCAACTACAGGAACCTCAACAAGTTCCCTGTGGAGCTGCTGAAGGACGGGGGCCTGCAGTTTCTGGAAAGACTCTATACGAAGAGAAACTCGCTCACTACGCTGGTATCCTACTCTGTCTTTTTGTATGGGAGAGGATGTCAGGGCAAACCCCATTGATAATTGTGGATGACCGATGTTTAATATTGTCTTTACAGAACAGGACTTGTTAAAAAGTTTGGGTAAACTAAACTGGTCAGTTCTGCATAGTATGCATACATACAGATACAGTAGGCCTATTGGTGCGTTTCTTTATCGCAAAATAACTGGGATGTGGAGGCTAAATGACGTCACATCCGTTTTGTTAGCGTTCCATTTGTAGAAAACTTGAGCTGGGAAGTTCACTGTTCATTGGTCAGATCCAGTCGCTAGCCAGGCTAGCCATTGTTAGCAATAACAGTTGATAACAAGGCATTTTGCGGCATTTTGCGCATACAAACACTGCAGCCTCATGTCCACACAGATAGAAGTTAGACAGTGCTGTGTGTACAGCTGATTTAATGAGACACAAACAAAACAGAAGTGCTAAACAATATTACTACGATTATAACTACTGTTGTTGCACGACGCAGCCATCTTGGATTTTTGAGGTCGGGGCTGCTGAGGCTCCTACGAGTTTGGAATGGGAAATACCAGCAATGATTACGTCACCGCCCAGCTCATGACCTTTGAAGTCGTAAGATTACCAGTTTCCAGTTATAAAGGAATGCACGATATGATTCTCGAAGAAACACTTAAAGTCGAGCTGAACCCAAAAATGACTTTTCTTTTATTTTAGTTCAAATACCTGGGTATGCAGTGCACCTATTTAATAATGTATGCAAACAAAATCACAACAATCTAATTTATTTCGTTTTTCACACTTTTTCACATCAAAAGTTCATTTTTCAAGATTTCATTGATAACAGTAATGTACAGTTTGCTGACGTCACCTAGTACTATCATATTTCTAGTTTCTACCCCATTTCAACCAATCATATCACGACATGCAGCTGTCAATCAAATCTTCATTTCTGGATAATTTTCTCTTCCAATTGAAGTAGAAAATGGTGCCTAGTGCCTGTCATCTGGCAGAATTCCTATCCCATAAACTAACTACTAACTTGGCCAATTGTTAGAAACATGAACAAAAAACAAAAACTATAATCTCTAAGAATGCAAGGAAATGTAACTGGCTCGTTAAAACGCGCATTCCAGGGATATCGTATTTACAGCAGCGATAATGGCGCGCGCATCCGAGAGCTTGGTTGTCAGGGGTCGCACTTCGGAGATTCCGGGCCGATGTGCTGCACTCTCCGCTCGGCAACACGAAGGCAGCTGGCTGCCTGCGGGTCGCTGAGCTCCACTCCTCCCGTCAAAAGGCTCTTCCCGAGGGGAGCGCCACAACACACTGAATCGCACTCGATTTGGAGGCGGAACACGCCAGGATTGGCCAAAGCCCAATCCAGTCCCCAGAATTGTCAAATAAAATCATCGACATGATACTATGACCCGCCTCTCAACCTGTCATCTTAGACAAACTATGTTTTCAGTCTGAAACGGACTCATTATGCACGTGACGAACAGGTTCAGTTCGACTTTAAACTACTAAAAAAAAAATACCTGTCATTCATATAAAGAAAAAAACATCGCATGGATGCATAACTGGGACGTATCCTCAGTGATGTACCCTGGGGTCATAGGATGTTTCGGGTCTCGCAACATCATACACCCTCGCCCAGGTGACCCAGCCGGGGCTGGCCAAGCCCCAACTTACGTACGAGTAGCTACCCACGGTCAGCCCTCCAGGAAGGGTCGAAGGTGGTCACGCGGTCAGGGCCACTCAATCCGCTGCTCCGGAACTACTCTGCCGGGACCGGGGGACGGGGAGGGCTCTGGTACATAGAGGGACCAGGCTCTGTGGGTTGCCACCCGGCCGGGCTCCTCCCTCGTCTCACCAGGTCTACGACCTGTGCGCTGCACCAGACTCCCCCGCTCCAAACATCTCATTCCGAGGTGATGGTATCTTGGTGGATACCATGCAGTACCAGTACTTGGTGGCACTGCAGTCTCCACTTGCAGCTTGAATGGCCCTCCTAAAAGGCCTCTCGTGGGTTGTTGGGCTTCTTCCTCACGGAAGACGCAGGCTGGGGAGCTAACCCATACTGCTACCCGGGTGCCGTCCCTGTTCCATACAATCCTGTCACACTGCCAGCAGTGCAGCGAGCAGCACTGCTAATCAAGTTCAGAATTGTTGCTTTTTTTTGTTTCTGTGAGATTTACTGTGCTGTTATTTTATTCTCTCTATCCTTCTCTTTTAGCCTGACAATCTTGCTCAGAAGCTCCCAAATCTAATTGAACTGTGAGTATTCAGTTAACACAAGTATATGTGCAATCCACACACATTAGGATTCTTATTTTACACTAAAGGTTTGCCACACTCTATATGATATGTGATATAATTACTGCACGACTATTATTTCCATAAAATGTTAACTATGATTATGATTGGAAATAACCACAACTAGTTGGCCTGGATGAGCCTGTCTGCTAAATTCCTAAATTAAATCTAATGTATGTCCATCAGGTGACCACAACGCCACTGTCATCATATCAATAGCGTCCGGTGTCACTCTGGAGAGATATCTAAAGCAAGCAATTAATGTTGTCATTCAAATTGTCATCTTTGTCCCCTCCCTCCTTTTAAGGTATTTGCACTCAAACAACATAGTTATCATTCCTGAAGGTAAGTCTTTCTTTATTTCATAAGAATTGGTTCTATTGTCCACATTGATTGGTTGTCAGTCACTTTGATTTGACAGCATTGTATTGAAAGAATCTAAAAAGAAAAATAGTCACAACAAAAATCAAGTTAAGGCCCATTTTGACTGGATAACATAATGACAACAGAAATAAGACAATGGGAAGGGGTACAGCAATGAGAATGAAAACTAGGCTGATCTGGAGATGAAATGAACCTGAAGGTTATTTATTTTTGACTGCATGTATACGTGTGTGTGAGGAGGTCATCTAGGTGAAGTTTATCCATTGAACAGAGTGATAGAGAGTGACTGTAGTTTGATCCTCCTCAGCTATCGGAAACCTGGCCAGGCTGCAGTCACTGGACCTGAGCGACAACGCCCTCCAGTTCCTCTGTCCAGAGGTCGGCCGGCTGAGGTCTCTACGGCACCTGAAACTGTCCAACAACCAGCTGAAATGCCTTCCTCCAGGTGGGTCTGTCCCCTCTAGGGCTGGGACCATATCGCCATTTCTAAAACATGCAGTGAATTCCTGAACATTACCAGACGCTACCCCAGTCGGCCTGCATGTTTAGCAACAATGATCCAGTATGAGTGCGCTCCCGCGAGCGCAGAACATCACCACCCCAGCCTCTAGTACAGGGGTGCCCAAATTCTTTCCCATTGAAGGGCCAAAACTCAATCTGGGTGGAGGGCCAAAAATAAACGTTGTGGAATTACATTAAAATGTATTGTGTTTTATAGAAAATTAAAGTAGGAAAGCTCGATGCGCACATCCAAAAACCGCACTGGGCATCAGGTGCAGGACAAACAGGCCAAATCAAAAAATATTTGATCAGGCCTGATGAAGACCCGATAGGGTCAAAAGCTTGCCTTCCTTGAGCGCAAATAAAAGCGGGAGCTTCTAATCAGTGTGCGGACAATTCCCTTATTTTTTTTTATAGAAAATTAACATTCTAAATCTAAAATAACATTTCAATATAATAATCTACTTTTTATCTGTTTGGTAATTGTAATAATTTGCAATTGGTTATATATATTTAAAAAAAAAACATCTGCATTTGTGGGGAGCTTAAACATTTAATCAGTAAACACCCAGTTAAAAACAGTTGTATTTTCCACCTTTGTAATCAAGAGAGAAATTTGACTTAATTCACAACTTGAAAAATCCTCAAGGTACTTTGGAAATCAGCTTTATTGTCCATCTTTTGTAAACAATTTGCCATGACAATTTGCAGGGATGCAATCTCAGGAGTGAACACAGTATATCCGCAGCCACATTCAGACACTGTTTCACAAAGTCACCACATGAAAAAGCTCGTCCACCCTTTGCAATCAGTGCAGATATCTGATAACTTGCCCGAGTTGCCTGAGCAACTTGGCCCGCGGGCCCCAAATTGGTCAGCACTGCTCTAGTACAACAAGATCCACGCTGGCAGAGCGGCTGTAGTTTAGCAGCTCCCAGCTCAGTTTCCCAAACATGGCGTGAGTGGGCGGGTGGTTAAATGAGACTTTTACAAACCATTAATGTCCCCGGGCTATTTAATCATTTCATGAATGGATGTAGTTACGTGGCTGGATTATTTGGAAGACAGCGTAATAATTGGTGAGTAAACTTGGTGAGTTTCTTACCGATATTGCTGTCTTTCAGCGGCTGTGGTGGGCTCATTTTTAAAGCTAGTGTGATGATACTATATTATACAACATGTAGTTCTGACCAAGCAATCTGATTGGTCAAGAACCATTCTCAAATGAACATAACAGCACACCTGTCGGACCCCAGGAAGAATAGCCGTAGCATCCTGCTGCGGCTAATGGGGATCCTAATAAACTAAACTAAACTAAACACCTAGCCGTTCTCAAGTCGTTCATTTGAGAACGGCCTCATCACTAAAATATCACTCCACCGGCCGGTCTGTTCAGCAGAGAACAGCAGCGGCCACAATTCTGCAGGCAACATGGCCGCCTACCTATATTGCCTGTAACCCCACAGAATTTCTAGCCCATAAACTAACTAATAACTTGGCCAATAAGTGTGTAACGTACCAAATAAAACAAACTAATGTCTTTATTTGATGTAGAATGCATAGGACATGTAACTGGTTTGTTAAACTCGCATTCCTTTACCGCACTGCTCCTAAAGTTAACGTAACTGGCAGGTGCCAGAGAGCCTGGTTGTCCCGGCGCCAGAACAGACTCGATTTGGGGGCGGAACAGGCCAGGATTGGCCAACGCCAACCTCAGTGCCCAGAACTGTCAAATCAAATCATCGACAGACACGCTATGGCCCGCCTCTCAACCCTCTTTCATCTCAGACAGGCAGTATTATTTTCAGTCTGATACATTATGTAATGTAATGTAATGTAATTTTTTTATTCAGTCATTATAAATAACAAAATCACAGTATAAACAAAGTCAAATCAACCAGAGACTGAACAGGCTCAGGCAGAAGCAAAATGCTTATATTATGCCTGACCTAATTTCTACTCAATTAATTATTTTATTCCAAAATAAAATAAAAACAACAACAGAAAAGTAATTTGCAACAGTCAATGTTTACAACACAGAAAAGAAAAAAATTAAACGGCATCAGAAAATGTATTCACACTTATAACGCTCAAAAATAGCTTCAGAAACCATTTTTTTGAAAACCAAAAGCGAATTACACATCTTCAAATTTATATGTGCATCATTCCAAACTTTCACCCCAACAGTGGAAACATCTCCTTTAATCTCTTTTTTAGCTTTTTGCACATTAAACTTGCACACACCTCTTAGATCGTACTTGCTGTCCCGTGTTGAAAATCACTTTTGCACAGAGAATGGGAGTGACTTTGATTTTGCTTTAAACATTATTTGCATTATCTTATAATAGAACAAGTCGTTAAATTTCATGACACGGGAATTTAGAAACAGTGGATTTGTGTGAGCATAGTAACCCTTTTTTAATGATACGTATGGCTTGTTTTTGTAGAACAACTATTGAATTTAGAATTAGCGTCCTAACCTGACGCTGTCAGATGAAACCAGCAGCTTGTTTGTTTATCTCTTCTTCCAACCATTCGTCAACAGTAAGTCCATCAAATAAATTACAATTAACATCAAAACAATCCTTTTTGCATCAACGCTGTAAGCTAGATGCTGCTTTCTGCACAGGTGTTTGTTACAGTTAACTCATGTGATGATGAGCATATCAGCTGTTTGTTACAGTTAACTCATGTGATGAGCATATCAGCTGTTTGTTACAGTTAACTCATGTGATGATGAGCATATCAGCTGTTTGTTACAGTTAACTCATGTGATGAGCATATCAGCTGTTTGTTACAGTTAACTCATGTGATGATGAGCATATCAGCTGTAAGCTAGATGCTGCTTTCTGCACAGCTGTTTGTTACAGTTAACTCATGTGATGATGAGCATATCAGCTGTAAGCTAGATGCTGCTTTCTGCACAGCTGTTTGTTACAGTTAACTCATGTGATGATGAGCATATCAGCTGTAAGCTAGATGCTGCTTTCTGCACAGCTGTTTGTTACAGTTAACTCATGTGATGATGAGCATATCAGCTGTAAGCTAGATGCTGCTTTCTGCACAGCTGTTTGTTACAGTTAACTCATGTGATGATGAGCATATCAGCTGTAAGCTAGATGCTGCTTTCTGCACAGCTGTTTGTTACAGTTAACTCATGTGATGATGAGCATATCAGCTGTAAGCTAGATGCTGCTTTCTGCACAGCTGTTTGTTACAGTTAACTCATGTGATGATGAGCATATCAGCTGTAAGCTAGATGCTGCTTTCTGCACAGCTGTTTGTTACAGTTAACTCATGTGATGATGAGCATATCAGCTGTAAGCTAGATGCTGCTTTCTGCACAGCTGTTTGTTACAGTTAACTCATGTGATGATGAGCATATCAGCTGTAAGCTAGATGCTGCTTTCTGCACAGCTGTTTGTTACAGTTAACTCATGTGATGATGAGCATATCAGCTGTTTGTTACAGTTAACTCATGTGATGAGCATATCAGCTGTTTGTTACAGTTAACTCATGTGATGATGAGCATATCAGCTGTAAGCTAGATGCTGCTTTCTGCACAGCTGTTTGTTACAGTTAACTCATGTGATGATGAGCATATCAGCTGTAAGCTAGATGCTGCTTTCTGCACAGCTGTTTGTTACAGTTAACTCATGTGATGATGAGCATATCAGCTGTAAGCTAGATGCTGCTTTCTGCACAGCTGTTTGTTACAGTTAACTCATGTGATGATGAGCATATCAGCTGTAAGCTAGATGCTGCTTTCTGCACAGCTGTTTGTTACAGTTAACTCATGTGATGATGAGCATATCAGCTGTAAGCTAGATGCTGCTTTCTGCACAGCTGTTTGTTACAGTTAACTCATGTGATGATGAGCATATCAGCTGTTTGTTACAGTTAACTCATGTGATGATGAGCATATCAGCTGTAAGCTAGATGCTGCTTTCTGCACAGCTGTTTGTTACAGTTAACTCATGTGATGATGAGCATATCAGCTGTAAGCTAGATGCTGCTTTCTGCACAGCTGTTTGTTACAGTTAACTCATGTGATGATGAGCATATCAGCTGTAAGCTAGATGCTGCTTTCTGCACAGCTGTTTGTTACAGTTAACTCATGTGATGATGAGCATATCAGCTGTTTGTTACAGTTAACTCATGTGATGATGAGCATATCAGCTGTTTGTTACAGTTAACTCATGTGATGAGCATATCAGCTGTTTGTTACAGTTAACTCATGTGATGAGCATATCAGCTGGCTGATGTCTGGCTGACTCAACAGGGACTATTTCTTGTCTCGGACTAACACACTCGGCAAAAACTTTGTTATTTTGAGAGCAAATGGCCCCAAAATATGAACACCTTTTGTTTATAGCCTGTATTTTGTTGGTAACTGTTGTATAATCGCAATATTACACTCGAGGGTGTACTTTACCGTGGTTATTGGCACTTCAGTGACGCGTACGGACCTCGACTGAAGCCTCGGTGCTGCCACATCACCGTCGTGCCTCTAACCACGGTAAAGTACACCCTCCAGTGTAATATTGCTGAATTGAATGTTGAAGATGATAATGGATGTATAGCATGCTGACATCCCACTGGGGGGAGAAGTGGTGCAGGGTAAATTCAAACCAGCTTTTTCCAGTTCAGACTGTCAGTCAAGGTTAAGGCATATCTCTCTCCTAAAGATCTTGAGAGAGTTATTCACGGTTTGATTGCCTCTTACATCAGACTTGTAAGTCTTTTGTATGTGGGTGTAGAACAACAGGCATCAACTTGGGCATCTGCAGTGCGGCTCCTAACTGGAAAATGATAAAGCGTGCCCACATTACGCCTGGACTGGCTGCCCTTCACTTGGCTTCCTGTCCGCTTCTAAGACTTGAAATGGGCTGGCGCCTTCTTATCTCAGATGGCGTACATCAGCACACTCCATCTAGACCAGAGCACTGAGGTCGATGAAGCAAGATGCTTTTAGATCTACAGCACACTCCATCTAGACCAGAGCACTGAGGTCGATGAAGCAGATGCTTTTAGATCTGTGCCTGTCCACATAGAGCTCAACAGTCACGTGACGGAAGAGTATTTCCTCATTGAGATTATTATGATTATTCGCCATAATGTCATAAACTCCCAATGTAGAGTTACCACGGGCCCTCCAGTGGTCAAACGATGCTATATCTTCCTGTAGAAGCCACACATCTGTAAGATAGCCTCCTTTTAAATATGAAAAAAGTGATCTGCCTACACTACCCACAATCCCAAAGGTGTAACAATGACGTCTTTGATTGGTAGAGCTCGCTGTAATGGTCGTCTGTGTTTGGTGGCCTGCATTTATTTCTCTTTCTGGCTGTTGTCCCTCTGGCTAGGCTACTATGTAGCTCATCACCTGCTGAGTAAAGGGCTAAAACCACCATTAGCCATGGAGCTAATAGCTGTAATGTGTCTATCTACGATAGTGTTGTTAGCCATGGAGCTAATAGCTGTAATGTGTCTATCTACGATAGTGTTGTTAGCCATGGAGCTAATAGCTGTAATGTGTCTATCTACGATAGTGTTGTTAGCCATGGAGCTAATAGCTGTAATGTGTCTATCTACGATAGTGTTGTTAGCCATGGAGCTAATAGCTGTAATGTGTCTATCTACGATAGTGTTGTTAGCCATGGAGCTAATAGCTGTAATGGCACCGGTCAAGACCGCTTACCCAGAGCCGTATAATAGAAGAGTTCCGACATCTCCATTCACTCCAATGGACCAGTTTTTTTCCAGGAAGTAGAAAGTGGAACTCTTGAGTAAAAAAAGCAGCACTGTCGAGTTGCAGCAAAATAGACAGTTTGTGTTGTACTTTGAAAGGGGTTTTCATCCTTTGAATCAAATTGTACATTATCAGCTTTATTTTAGCATGCAAAAGTAGCGCGAGACCCATTCCTGGCTGTTCATTGGCTAATGAGTCTCGCATTTTGCTCCTCCGCTGACGCCACTCTCTCTCTAGAGGACACTAGTCCTACCTACCCACTGCTGCTCAGAGTACTCTCCCATTGGCTGAAACGCTCTGTCGCTCAATCAGCGGCTAATCTGATTGGCCAGAAATGCCGGGATGCATTATGGGATGAATAGGTTTTTCACTCTTAAGAGCAGTTTATCAATTTAGATAAGGATTTTTTGAAACGTGATGACAAAAATGAATGGGAAATACTCTTCCGGAACAGGTGGTGACGTCACAATGTTACGTGACTGTTGAGCTGTATAAGAAGTGCTGAGTGCCTAGAAACCTTTAACACATTCACTGCCAACAACGTGTAAACACGTTTTCAGAATCCAGCTGTTGACTGCCAACAACGTGTAAACACGTCCTTGGCATCGATTTTTTTTTTTTGACGGTGGGTTGTGCATCTAACCCTTTTACATATCTTATATAAGTATTGGACGTGTACAACGTGTACAACCCATTCCACCGACCCACTAAGTGGCAACAGTGCTCTCCTGACTAGAGGAAGGCAAGCATTTTTTTAACTTGTCACGCCATTCTCACCCCAGCCATTCTCATGAAAATGGATGGGGGAAAACGCTTTCATTTTCGCGCTGATTGCTGGCGATGCGGGATTGCAAATTTACATAATAGATTACAGATGTAACACACTTTGAAACACGCAGCATAAATATGACCAGAATCGCAAAAGCTTCTCTCAACCAAAACTCCAAGAAGCGAGCGAGTCCATGCCGACTTCCTCAAACAGCGGCCGTGCAGACAGGCACAGGACAGCAGCAAAGCACTGACTGGTGACAAGCTTGTCCGCCCACGGAGGGAGGAGTTGAAGCAACTCTCCCTCTCGCTCTCTCCCTCTCTCTCTCTCTCTCTCTCGCTCTCTCTCTCTCCCTCCCTCCCTCTCTCTCTCTCTCTCTCTCTCTCCCTCTCCCCCTCTCACTAGGATTAAAACTAGTGCGTCTCCCTCCCGAGAGGGAGGGAGAAAGAGAGAGAGGGAGGGAGAGCGAGAGGGAGGGAGAGAGAGAGAGAGAGAGAGAGAGAGAGGGAGGGAGAGCGAGAGGGAGGGAGGGAGAGAGAGAGAGAGCGAGAGGGGGAGGGAGAGAGAGAGAGAGAGAGCCAAAAATGAATGGTTAAAGTGACTGTTCTATCCAATTTCACAAAAAGCCGTTTATCTCTGAATATTTTTTCTGACGCTAAAACCATGCTGTATTCAACTGCTAATGCTTACATAACTACTAACTCTACAAACTAACTCTTTTAGACAGAGAAAGTACACATTCTATTAGTACTTTTGAGATATTGTATGTTCACAAAGTCCAAGCTGAAACGAATCCTCGGCTCTTGTAAAATGAGCCAGAATCCTCAAAAAACGGCTTGGCAGAAGCTACCTACAGCAAAAAAAAACGGCTGGCAGTCAATGTGTTAAGTCGCTGCTAAAGACTAAATACTAAAGACTCCTCTTTATTCTGTCACTTTCAATTCAAGCTGAGCTGTCACTTTATTTGATTGTTTATATTTCTATGTTCATTGTTTCTTTATTGAGCTTATTATTATTATGTTTATTCTTTTCTTAATTGTTTTCTACTTTTATTTTTGCTTATGACCTGGTCAGCACTTTGCTCAGCTGTGGTTGTTTTAAATGTGCTATATAAATACACTTTGCCTTGCCTACATTTGATGGTGACTGACAAATGGCACAATTGGAGCATCAACATCTGTTGTGGGTATTTATTTTGCCAGCAGAGGGCAACAGAGGACTCGGCTAAATGCAAAAGAAAAGGAGATTCACAGAGAAAGAACTTTTTGGCTAAAATGACAATCTAGATCATTTTGCTAATCTTGGTTATCAGTTGAGCAGCACAATTATCTCACTGAGGGCATCACGCATGGGAAAAAGCACATAAACAGCTCGACTTGCACTATACTATTGCACTATATGAGATAAGAAAGGCCACATCGGGCCATGAAATAAAATAATACATTATGATGCATAATATGCTAAAAATTATTATAATTATCACTGGTATGGCCAAATTGAGATAATTTTCCATTCCTTCTTCACAAAGAAGCAATGCTCACCTCTATTCGATTAAGGCAGCCGTGCAGGTCTCCATGCACTGCGCATTCCACAACAAAAAAACATCGCCAGCTCAGATTGTTCATTTGTTTTGTTTTCTCCAGATAGTCCCGTATTCTGGTTTAACACGCTTTCTCTAACTTGGCCCAGTTGGCGTTGTGGGCGCTGGTAGATGCGTTCCATAACACACAGTCAGAATGTAGGCTATTCTGTTGCACACTGAATGTATTCTGTTACACACTGTTAATGCGTTAATTGTAGCAATATAAGTTCATATCAGCTTGTAGCCTACGAATCGGGAGCTGTAACAGCGATCAAAATGGCTGGATCAGGTGAGCTGGCGCTGCCCAATTACGCACAGGGGGGAGACCACGGCTTCAATGCGCAGATGAAATATCATCAAAGTTGCCAATTGATTTGTACTACCGCCACCCACAAACGGGCATTTCTGCACTCCTCCAGTTTGCCCATGACATTATTCAGGTGTTTGTTGTTTTTCTTCCTTGGGAAGAACCGTGGTGGGTCCCATAATAACGCATCGCAGTCGCACTCTTCTTCATGCTGTCGTAAATAATAACGCACAAAACACCCCTTGGAGAAGTGTGGGAACACCGTTCCCCCGCGTTACATTAGCTACACCTATGATCCCAAGTCTCTACCCTAACAGATCTTCAAACATTAGGCTTTAAGTTACATGCTGCCTGCATTCAGATATTTATATAAAATAAATATATATTTCTAATTGTTTAGTCACTTTGCATAAGGGTGTCAAGTGAAGGGCTAAAATGTAAATTAGGTAATTAATTTGAATTGCATTCCCCCCCCCTCTTCATCAGCCTGCGATCCGCTGTCATCCACGGGACCAGTTTCGCGCCCCCTCCATGTCCAGCCCCGCCCCCTCCATGTCCAGCCCGGTCTCCCGTCCCGCGGTCAAACGTGAGCGCTCCAGGGAAGAAGAGTCTCCGGTCAGTTCGAAGCGACGACGCATCCTGGCCGGAGCTCAAATCACCACCCAATCTCCCTGCAAGGTCAGTCCTAAATACACACTCACTCACTAGTCATTGAACAGTGAAGAGAAACATGGTATGTGAAGCATTTTAAAGGGATAGTTGTGATTTTTTCGACGTGGGGTTGTTGCATAAGCTACTATGATAGATAGTGGCCGACTAGTCTCAACGCCAGACCCATGAGAGTTCTTACGCTGATACACTACGTTACTGCATGCTGCAGAGCTCTCTCTGGGTCTGGGACGCTTTCCCCCCAGCCGGCTGGTTATGGGAGGGAACCGTTCACTTGGCCAGTGGTGGATTCAGTCCTCCCCAATCAGTAACGACTTTGCGATCAGACGACATGGGAGGTGCAGCCCATTTTTCAAACCGCTCTCTCATCGGTGCTACGACCTGTCACTCAATTTCAACCCGCCTTCAAAAACCAGCAGTGGCTGTGAAGTGGAACAGACTCATTTATGTAGTATGCGGAGCGCAGCGATTCAACATAATATTTGAGTCTGGGGAGAGACTAGTGGCCGACCCACATAAGAGTAAAAACACTCCTGGATCATTGCTGCAGCCAGACTGATGTTACAATGGAAGCGTTGATTCCATTGAGCTAAATAGACACAGCGCTTTATACACTTTCATTCTTGTCAAGAAATGAAGAGATCATTTCCATCTGGGGACAAATGACATGAGCCTATGTTTATCAGTCCAGATGGTAAGTGGTAAATGGCCTGCATTTATATAGTGGTTTACAATCAGTAGCTACATTCACCATTCATACACCGATGGCGGCAGGCTACCACGCAGGGTGCTGGCACACCATCAGGAGCAATTTGGGGTTCAGTGTCTTGCCCAAGGACACTTCGACATGCAGACTGGAGGAGGCAGGAATCGAACCACCGACCTCTTTTATCCAAAGCGATTAGTGGACGATCCGCTCTACCTCCGGAGCTACAGATGCCCCAGATCTCTATAATAAAGAAGAGTCCAACTGTAAACAGCTTCTCATTTTGTCAACCAAGGATTCACATGACCGACTATAATGAGTGTTAACTATGTGCATTCTGCTTATAATCATAGATATCAAGTTTTTCAAAAGGTGGATATGTCATTTTAGAATGGATTTCTAAGTACTACTGACACACACTTCTTTGCTTGATTCTTGCTTTTTGAAATGATGTATCCAGCGACTTTCTCATTTTTAGCCTGGACATGTCGGACATGAGAAGTGATGCAATGTAGCACAGGCCCACTAGTTTGCTTTGTAGGTTTGTCGGGGGTTCGTTCCAGTTGTGGCTTATTAGTCTGTTTGTTTTTTCAAATGAAAACGTCAGGTGGTAATGACTTGACTGTAACAGATTGTACCTCTCTCTCTGCTCCCACACCCAGCCAAGGACAAAGGGTGAGGTTGAGGAAGAGGAGATCTCCGAGCTGCAGCTGCGTCTCCTGGCCGTGCAGTCGGTCAACAAGAAGTGCCAGCAGCTGATGAAGCAGAGCAAGAACCAGCGCTCCAAGGCTTCCCAGGTAGGGGTGGGACACTATGAGAATTTCATGTTACGATTATCTTGCCCAGAATAATCTATTGTCAATATTATCGCGATAATCATCAAAATATGCTTACAACTCTTAACATGGCACTAACATGCTATATATGCTTACAATTCTTAACATGGCACTAAAACATACTGGAATCACTTTGCTATACCTTAAATATTGGAGATGTTGGCCCCACAGGCTAGACACCTTCCTCCTACCTATCTTTCTGTCCTTCCTTTTTTTTGAAGACACTTTTTGAGCTGGAGACAGGGGGCAAGCCGAGCCGGCTTCAGCCAGGTTGACAACAAGTGACTGGAAAGAGGCGGGCTCCCCCTTGTGCCAAATGACAATTCAAAATAAAACAAGAAATCAAGACAGATTTTAACCAATGGACTCCCAGATTGATAGGACTGTGACATATTAGTGAGTAGGGATATCATGATACAAACATTTCTACTTCGATACAGATACCCAAAATATTGATACTCCTATACCATTTTTGATACAGGGGGAGGAGGAAGGGGGGGTGAGGGTGTTCGGTGACAACGCATCAAGAGACATAAAAATAAAGACGCACACTTCTCCATCATCTAGGCCAGATAAAACTCTCACCACTTAAATGCTTTCGTAATAGAGAGCCGCAGGAATGAGTCCGGAAGTATACTTCCGGGTTCTTCAGTGGAAAGTCTATGGGGTTTTAGAATGAGGATTTCACTTAAATGCATAAAATAAGGTCTGTGGTTAACAAAAGTTTATGGAAACGCGAATCTGGGTTCTGCATGATAATCTTCACAAACGTGAATAACTTTTATGACTTTTGGAGCGTAAATGCGTAAAAAAAAGTTCAAAAGCTTCAAAAGTCATAACTGAAATGAAGTTTAAATACAGAAATCCCCATTCTAAAACCCCATAGACGACGGGAACTGAATACACAGAACACTGAAGAACACTGAAGAACCACTTTTTTTCTTTTTTTCTTTTTTTTTATACAGGGAAATTTCTTGAGAGCAAGCTCTCATTTTCAAGAGTGCCCTGATTACAGAAGAACACATACAAGAAGTTTCAGTTGCAGACAGACAAGATGAAGCAGCAAAGCAATAAGAATAAAGATAAAAAGAAAATAGTAAAAAAAAACATTTTAAGTAAATCAAGAGCATTTCTCCTGTAGAGTACCCTCTAAGCTTCGTTTAAATGACAAGAGAGAGAGAGAGAGAGAGAGAGAGAGAGAGAGAGATTAGATGATCCAGTTTCAGATTGTTCTGACTTACTGGGGGCATAGAAAGAGAAGGCTATAGTGCTGATTTCTGGATAAAGCCTACAAAAATACCTCATCCCTGCGGTACTCTATATAGCTACTTCTAATGGATCAAAAGTTGCAAATGGCGCTGGCATTGTCAGCCTGGTCTTTTGCTTATGGAAGAAAACAAGAAGAGGTGGAAAAATAAGGAGAAACCACACCAAAGGGTCATCATGTATTATTATAATCATACAGACATCACAAAATCAATGAGTTACTGTAGGACTGTGCTCAGACTTCTCCCACGTACACATCTCAGCTCATCACACTCTGATGGCCTGAACTAGTTACCAGCAGGAAAGAGTGGCTCACATTCAGTTGGGGCTGCCCTTTAAAACAGTGGTTCTGGGGACCCCCAGGGGTCCTTGAGGGGGTTCCCTGGGTTTCCAGTCATTTATTCTCACTATAATTCCATCCATAAGCAACACAATGACAGAATGTATGACTGTTTTGGTCATGGGTTTCATACACTTTCTGTAATCAAACATCTAAAAGATCAAATCTTATCAGATGTGGATGATGGGACAAAATCTTATCAAATGGGTCAGTTTAGGGATGCTTGAGGTGAAAAAGTTTGAGAACCACCACTTTAAAATAAGGAAAGCTCCCTTCTTATCTGGTGGATTACTTTAGCTGGGTGTGTGACTCACAAATATTCCACTAGAGGGAGCCAGACAGATATAATTCCACACAGGTTTAAAAGTTCTGTAAAATTCACTTTTATATAGGACAGGAGTTCTACCGTTTGCAAAGAACTGGCCACAGAAAGGAGCTTTAAGGCCGCATTGAAAAAGTGGTTAGTGTCCGCCTCTATTTGATCTACATAGAAGTTAGGAAGGTTAGGTTGAGTTTGTTTATACAGAAGTGTTTTCAGATGGATATTTTTCATAGTCTTTTTTTTATAGTGTTCATTTGATCGACTGAAGGAATTATGGAAGATTAATTGAATTTGTTTGTGGATGCGTTGATGTGTAATCTACTGTTAATTGTGTGATTTGTTTTGTATGTTTTGATTTTGGCCTTCAAAGTAGCTCACTGTCCCTTGTCCCCACCATACCCCACCCCACTCCCTACTAGTGTGCGTGTGTGTGTGTGTGTGTGTGTGTGTGTGTGTGTGTGTGTGGTACATTGCATGTGTGTGTGTGTGTGTGTGTGTGTGTGTGTGTGTGTGTGTGTGTGGTACATTGCCTGTGTGTGTGTGTGTGTGTGTGTGTGTGTGTGTGTGTGTGTGTGTGTGTGTGTGTTGTACATTGCCTGTGCTAAAAAGCCAGCTTAGGTTTATGGTTTGTGTTAAGATTAAATAGGAAAAAAGTGAAATGTGACTTCCAGTTGACTTTGAACACGCCAGGAGTTGCCTACTTTTAACTCTTTGTATTGTAGTTTTGAACCCATCTTGTTCAGTACTTTGAATGTGTCTCGTTCTTCCCTGCAGGCTCAATGTGAACGCCCGTCATATCGGCCCGGGAATCATGATGACTTGAAGGAGGAGCGGAGGAGGTTCTGTGCCAAGAGTTGGACCTTGTCCGGAGAGCGCAGCAACAGCCGCCGGCATTACACTGCCTCACGCCCAAACAGCCGGGTCTCTAAGAACTATAGGAGGAGGACCTGAGGAAGTTCTGGAGGACCTGCCTGAAGAATCCCACCTCAGCCGCCCAGCGCATACTCATATTTTCATTTCATATTCACTTTTTTCATTTCATATTCATAATTTCATTTCATATTCATAATTTCATTTCCTACTCATATTTTCATTTCATACAATACACATTCATACTACACTCAAATTAGATATCCATGCAGTTCCCTGTGCAGTGAACCGTTTTTGTGATGTGATGTCTATGAAATCGATTTAAATTAATCTTATCTTGTAAATAGTTTTAAAGTATCGTTTCTAACAATTAGTATTCTAAAAGTATGAAGTAATGTGTTCTTGTCTTTTTAATCTCTTTTATATCATCTCTTTTATACCTGTATTTGTAAATAAATGTAATGAATAACTTGGTGGATACTCCTGTCCATATTTCTTAACCCTGCATGGTTCTAGTTCTGGTTCATGGTTCTAGTAGTGAACTTGAACAATGTCTTTGACTGTGACTGATTCTTACAAGCAGCAGTGCTGGACTGGACTTGTATGATTTCTATGAATACATTTCACGCTGTCATGATTGTCAGGTTTTCATCAACACAGCTCATCCTCCAGTCTGACCACGTGGTACCCAGCCAAAAATGTCAGCCAATCACATCATTTCCAGGAGCAGCAGCGTCCGATGGGCCAGTGCAGGTGCAGAGATCAATGGATTCAGACAGAGAGACATGTATATATATATATATATGCAAGTCACCTTTAGGTGAATCACCTTTTTTATCCCAAAATAGGAGGATTTGTGGGTTCGGAGGG
The DNA here is from genome assembly GCF_964638095.1 of Poromitra crassiceps. Classification (NCBI taxonomy): domain Eukaryota; kingdom Metazoa; phylum Chordata; class Actinopteri; order Beryciformes; family Melamphaidae; genus Poromitra; species Poromitra crassiceps. Next base: position 121,973,424 of record NC_139624.1, read on the forward strand.
GTGGGATCGGCCTGGTCTGACTTTCCAATAGCAGTTTTGTGTCTGCCCTGGTATCTGTCACCTTTTTCACTATCCATGACTTTGCATCCCTGCTTATCAGATGGGGGGGGCCCTCGGACAAAATCTTATCAAATGGGGGTCTGTGGTCTAATTTCTATCAGTTTAGGGGTCCATGATGTGAAAAAGTCTGAGAACCAACCACTGTTCTAGATTAGTGGTTCTCGAGCTGTGGATCGGGACCCCCCCAGGGGGTTGCGAGATCATTTTCAGGGAGCGCAAGATGATTTATGGGATGTGGGGATTAATGTGCTGTCACTGTCACTGACAGTGACAGCACACTGACTGAAACATGTCATGATGTGGATTGTGGACTGGAGTGGCAGGCTAACGTCACGGTGAGGGTGTGTGTGTGGGGACGGTGTGTGCATGTCTGTGCGCTCCTCCTCCTCTTGGTCTCACTCTGCTGTGTAAAATAAAGCGAGTAATACATCTTAATTTTATTTTATTATTGAAATGGGCCCGAACCCGGCCCGGCTCGGAGCAATTCATAAAAAAAAAAGCCCGGCCCCAGCCCGTATTGGCCAGGCCCGAGGGGCCCGCGAGGGTACCCTCGGGTTTGCAGCTCTCTAGTAGGAACCCTGCCAATCATCTCACATATTCTGATTTGTCGCTTCATCTTCACCTCTGGCAGAAGGTACAGGTTGCTAGGAGGACAGAACGCCTTAACCACAGCTTTCCCCCCCAAAGCCATACAACTGTTAAATACTCAACAGTCTGATTCACTGCATATTAGGGGTGGGGAAAAAATCGATACACCATAGTATCGCGATATTTTGCCTGACGATATTGTATTGATATTTGGACGCCAAGTATCGATATTGCAGAAAATAAAATAAAATTGCAGGCCATGCCATGCCAGGCCACCGGGCTGCTATAAACTTTAGTTCCAAGGCCAGCAGTAAACAAACGGTAGCATATTTTAATTTTGTTTTAACAGTAACAGTTTTGTCATAACAGTAATTTACAAATTCCCCAGTTACTGAATGGGCTGCACAAGATGTTTCGTGCAAGTATATTTGTGTAAGAAAGGAGGACAATAATTATTAATTGAACAAATAAATCCATTTACTTACAAGAATCTGAACACAAAAATATTGACAAAGTATTTACAACAGATAATAAGAAATCAATTTAGTAACAAGAATCTGAACACAAAAATATTGACAAACTATTGACAACAGATATATATATTCAAAAAAAGTCTCAATTAATTTTCATGCTGGAAGATGCTTATTTTGTTTTCATTTTACACACACACACACACACACACACACACAGACACACACACACACACACACACACACAGGTTAGGGATTCAGTATTATTATACTGTGTCAAGCTCTGATTTCAACACAATTCTGTTACAGGTGAAGCCTATTGTAAATTATTTCTGCAAATAACATCAAAAGAAAGAAGCCCTAATGAGCCCTTTAACACTAAAATGACAAAAAAAAAATGTAACCAACAGGTTCGGATCAAAAACGGATCCAGTACATTTGGCCCACTTGTTTTTGTTTTTTTGCTGAACGAATGAGGGAAAATGTGCTGAGCTGAACATCACTGGTTCTACATTTTGCATTTCTGCCTCTCGCAGTTTGTCTGCGAGTGGCTGGTGGAGCACGGCCGGTTTTCTTTCCTCTTTTCCCCCTAACTGCAGCGGCAATGGTATCTTCCAGACGTGTTGCTTCCCACAGGTCACCAGAGGCAACTTCATCAGCCTCCACTTCTGAAATAAGATGGTGGAAAAGTGAACATATCTTCACATTATTATTTGAGCATTAACTAATAATTGATTTGTCAAATACTTGAGTCAGGGTTCAGATATTTTTTGGATAATATACATTAGTCTTCGTTGATGTTGTTTCCCCCCCAAGTGTCACATTTTAGCAGAAATCAAATTAAATATCAATCAAGTATCAAGTATATCTAATATGAGCAAAACATATACTATTTTTAACAGCTACGACATTCAACAAACTTTCACTCCATCTCCAAACGTCTCTGGAAATGGACAATCTCCACAACACTTCCAGGCTTGGGAAACACAGGCAGCTGGAATCTTCTTCAGTGTATTTTTCTTTTTTCAGATCCCTCCCCCCCCATTTTCTCCCCAATTGTACTTGGCCAATTTTCCCCTGCTGCCCCGGTCGCTGCTCTACCCTCTTGTTGATCTGGGGTGAGCCGTAGACTAGCACCATGCTTCCATCAACACATGCGCAGTTTCCAGCCACTTCTTTTCACCTGACAGCGGGGGGCTTCACCGGCACGATGTAGCACGTGGGAGGATCACACTATTCCAACCAGTTCCCTTCTGGCCCGAACAGGCACCCCGACTGACCAGAGAAGGCGCCAGTGCAGCGACCAGGACACATACCCCCAATCCGGCTTCCCACCCGCAGACACAGCCAATCGTGCCTGTATGGACGCCCGACCAAGCCGGAGGTAACACGGGGGCGCGAACCTGCGACCTTCGTGTTGGTGTCAGATAACTTGACCCTACTGACAGCAGGACTGACTTGAGCTGACAGTCAGGATTTTCTCTCATAACTGAGTTGGATATAAAGTATGTCCAGAATATAAAATTGCAAGCGTTTTACAGCATTGCAAATTTTTCCAATGGGAAAGATTTAACACATTTCTAAAGTTTTGGAGGTTGGGAGCACAAAGTTCAGTTACACTGACACTGTGTGCTTTATAGGCCGTGTACCTTTTGGGGACATCTTCCCAGGTGATGGAGTCTTGAGAGAAGGGGTCCTCCTAGCTTTTGGGGACTTCTTAGGTGATGGCGTCGTTGCTTTTGCTGGACTTTTCACCTTTGGGCTGGCAAGGGCTGGATGCTCAAGTTTGAATTCCTATGGAGATCAAAATATATAAATAATAATATATATAATAATAAATGAATAAATAAAGGCTGCACTAGAATTACAATGGGAGAGGTAAAACCCAACAATGCTCTTTCATAATCTTACCTCTATCAGGTTAATGACAGATGCTGGTCTGAGGCGCAGGCTTCGTCGTGGAGCGGCTCCGTGTAATGGAGAGTCAGGAGGCAGACATTTGTCAAACAACTCTGGGCTCAGGTAAACTCCAAATGAAACCCGCTTCTTCTTCTTCAGTTGGATCAGGCGATCTCCAAATGAAACCCGCTTCTTCTTCAGTCGTGGACTTGCTTCAAGTTCTCCACGTTCTCCACTCCTCTTACGTTTTTTGGCCGTCTCACATTTTTCTGAAGAATTAATTGAAAAGATGATTATTGTACATCAATACACTGCAATACCATTTAAGACTAAATAAGAAATAAGATGCATTTTAAAACAATAGCATTTCAAATGCTAGGTTGGAAAAGAGCTATTGAACACTGCAAAAGCCTTTTAAACAAACATGCTAGGATAAGTAATACACAGACTAATTTAGTTAACTCACTTAACAGAATTCAAAATGTGTGTGAAAATACAAAGATTACAATGCCTGCGGTTTACCATTTTTGAAAGGAGCAACATCCAGTTCACGAAGTACATCCTGGGTTGTGAGATTCTTCTCTATGCTCCTTGGTGACGTCCTTCGTCGGGGCTCCGTTTTGGAAGCACCTGGCTGGATCTCAGTGACCTCTTCTTGTCCCTTAGTAAGAGCAGGTTTGATGGGGGTGGCTCTCTTGCTCCTCCTGGTGAGAGTCTGGGGCTTTTCAGCAGAGATTTGCTCAACCACCTCACTCAATGTGAACCTCTGGGTGGTTGCATGAAGTCTTCTCTGGGCTGTTGAAGTTGCTTCAGATTCGGCAGGCTGTTCAGTTGGCTTGTTCTCTTCTGTGACGAGTCCAGTCTTCTCAGAAGTAGGAACTTGGATGGACTTCCTCAGCTTCTTCGCCGAGTTCGGAGTCACCACACTGTTCTTTTCAACTTCAGCATTGCCCTCAATTGCAGCGATTCCACAAGAGGCTTCATCTTCCACCTTTTTAGGTGTGCTTTTGGCTTCTGTTGAAACGACAGGCTTTCCAGCGACTTTCCTGACTGACCCGGGTTTGCGTGTGCAGAACCTTGAGGCTGGCGTTTGAGGCACGCTGACAGAAGATTTCTGTAGAGCGATCATTTGTTTCATCATTTGAACTAGGTCACTGAATGGCGAGGTGGTCTTGCTTTGTAGCAGGCTACCATCCTTCTTGGACTCCACCTCAATGTTTTCCTCCAGGGGGCGCTGGATGTTGTCATTGTTGCATTGTTGCATTGTTCCATCTTTCAAATGGAGATCTAGAAACAAGCAAGAACAAATTATTATTTTTTTAGATCAAAGGCAAGTCCACTTGACAGTCATTTTAATACAACTGAACTCCACAACAAAAACAGAGAGGGGTAGCCTAGAGAGGTTTGAAATGCTTCACATTTTAATTGTCAGAGATATGTAATGTCCAACACTCAGATATGAAGGGGAAGTTGAGTACAATGACACTCACGGATAATTTGACCCTACTGACAGCAGGACTGACTTCAGCTAACCGTCAGGATTTTCTCTCATAACTGAATTGGATATAAAGTATGTCCAAAATATGAAATTACAAGCGTTTTACAGCATTGCCAATTTTTCCAATGGGAACATTTTTAAACATTTCTAAGGTTTTGGAGGGAGGGAGCACAACATTCAGCCTTTGCCGAGTAGGCTAATGTTAGTTCTTTAAATGAACAACACTGACACTGTGTGCTTTATAGGCTGTGTACTAGAGATGCGCGGGCTGCAGTTATAACCGCGCTGACCACGGATATCCCACCCCGCAGGCGGGGTGGATCATAAAAATAAACATTCTGATTAACACGTTCACTGCCATTGACGAGATATCTCGTCTTACAAATCCATGGTTGACTGCCAATGACGAGATATCTCGTCTTAAAAAAAAAAAAAAAAAAATTGACGGTGGGACGTGGATCAACGCCCCCCACGTCTCCTATAAAAATATTGGAGCCACCGAAGGTGTACAAACCATTCCACCGACGCACTAAGTGGCGACAGTCACTCCAGACTAGAAAAAGCCGAGCCAAAACTGCAGGGGAACGCGCGAGGAAACCATTCTCTCATACTGTAAAATGGATTGGCGAAAACGCTTTCGCTTTCGCGCATTATCGCGCTGGGAGCTGGCGGTGGGGGATTGCAAATTTGCACAATAGATTATGCGTGCAACACACTTTGAAACACCGGCAGAAAGCCCACCATCGCACGCAGCTTCATTGCAGCTGAGCTCACAACCGAAACGACTCATGCACTCGCCCAAAGAGCAGCCGCCAGCAGCCAGGCAGCACAGACAGGCAGAGCCTCGCTTGTGACAAACGCTGCAAAGCCACTAGAGACACACCCACGGAGGGAGGAGTTTGAAGGAGAGGGGGGTTTCCTGCTGCTATGGAGGAAATTACTGTTCAAAACTATTGTTTAGATGTCTGACGTCTTACGCCAAAAATAAATGGTTAAAGTGACTGTTCTATCGAATTTCACAAAAAGCCATTTATCTCAGAATAAATCTTCAGACGCTGAAACCATGCTGTATTCTACTGCTAATGCCTACATAACTACTAACTCTACAAACTAACTCTTTTAGACAGAGAAAGCACACATTCTATTAGTTCTTTTGAGATCATTTGTGTTCACAAAATCTTAGCAGAAAAGAATCCTCGGCTCTTGAAAGATGAGCCAGAATCCTCAAAAAAAAACCTTGGCAGAACCTACCTACAGTATTGAAAAAACGGCTGGCAGTGAATGTGTTAATAGCGAATGGGTTGCGGGCGGGTGAAATGATGTATCATTAATGATGAACATTAATATTAATTATGTGATCTAGTCTATGAATGTATTTTAAGCTTTATTTTTCATCAGGCACATGTTAACCACCTATATAGCCTAGTTAGAAAGCAAGTACCCCCGAAGGACCCAAAGCAAACAAATAGCCATGTGTCAACGTTCGATAGGGATATGACTGATTTTACTCCTTATTATGGTCAATGATGTCACCAGAACGACCAACATCAAACAGGATTCTCCACTGAAGATTACGATTACGAAAACGTTATTGTCCACAAGTGGAAATTTGTCTTTGGTTCCACCACAGACATGTCTCAAAAGCATAAAACACAACAATACACATGACAAACACATGAAACAATGCAATTATGACAAAGAACCTGGCTAGACATCCACAAAATGACCACACATCCACAAAACAGTCAACACACATTCATCCACACCGATGCACAAACGTAGGCTACACCTCACAAATTGAGTCACAATGCAGGTCAAAATTACAAATCATAGGTCTACGACCTGTCCAATTCAAAAACAGACACGTTGGAAGAGAAGACGCGACGCACTTGTATTATTTTCCCATGCAGGTCAATCCAGTCTTGATCTAAATTTAAAGCTATAGCGTTAGTTAGCCTCGTATGCTACATGGACAAGTGCTGGACTGGATTATAATACAGCATGGATGGAAGTTTATTTGGAGTGGACTGCAGCGATCGCACCGACGGCAGCAGAAACAGTAAGTTCATCTACCCAAATCGCTCATTTATAGCATTGTGAAATGTCGGGTCACTCGGGTGCATGGCGGGCGTGGATCTATAAATAGTACGAAATAATTTGCGCGGATTTATGGCGGGCGGACGGTTCATGCATACACACGGATTAGGGTGGTATAAAAGCTCATCCGAGCATCTCTACTGTGTACCTTTTGGCATCTTCCCAGGTGATGGAGTCTTGAGAGAAGGGGTCCTCCTAGCTTTTGGGGACTTCTTAGGTGATGGTGTCGTTGCTTTTGCTGGACTTTTCACCTTTGTGCTGGCAAGGGCTGGATGCTCAAGTTTGAATTCCTATGGAGATCAAAATCCATTAAATAAATAAATAAATAAATAAATAAATAAATACATAAATAAATACATACATAAATAAATAAATAAATAAAGGCTGCACTAAAATTACAATGTGGGAGGTAAAACCCAACAATGCCCCTTCATAATCTTACCTTTATCAGGCCAATGGCAGAAGCTGGTCTGAGGCGCAGGCTTCGTGGTGGAGCGGGAGAGTCAGGAGGCAACTCTGGGATCAGGTGAACTCCAAATGAAACCCGCTTCTTCAGTCGCGGACTTGCTTCAAGTTCTCCACGTTCTCCACTTCTCTTACGTTTTTTAGCTGTCTCACATTTTTCTGAAGAATGAATTGAAAAGATGATTATTGTACATCAATACACTGCAATACCATTTAAGACTAAGGGTGTATTCACACCTATCTCGTTTGGAGCAGTTGTTCCGAAACGGAGAGCATTTTCCCCCTTGGTGCGGTTCGTTTGGGGGAGTGTGAACACAGCAATCGCAATCGGATGCGGGACAAAACAAGCGGACCGAGATCGCCAAGAAAGGGTGGTCTCGGTCCGCTTCCAAACGAACTCTGGTGCGGTTCGTTTGTGGTGAGAACGTGAGCCGACCTCGATCCGCCACAACAGCAGTAAACGGTGCGCATTTTTGGATAAACCAGCTGCCGTAGTCAGCTGCGCTGTGCGTAATGGCCTGAAGAACGAACATTTTTATCGTTTAAAAACAACATCTTTCAGATCCTGTTTTGGCGACTTGTGACAAGTCACAAGTCGCCAAAACAGGATCTGTTTGATCTGTTTGATCCGATAAACTTTGGGGGATTTTTGGATCATCACATCAGCAGTTTGAACTCAATCAACTTACCTCGGACCATGGGAAGCAACGTTAATGTGTTGAATCTCTACGGATTTTGCGTGCGGTGTGCTGCGCAGCACACCGCCCTCTCTCTCCCTCTCTCTGGTCTCCATTCAATAAATGAAAACAAATCGTGGTAATCAGAGCCAGCCTTCTTTGTGATATTGTCTGGTTCAATCAGACAATCAGACTGATTGCATGTCTGAAATGTCCGTTATTATTAAATTATTTATTAATATTTTATTCCTGACAGGACAGGTGTTCATATAGCCTATGTCTCGGCTAATCCTCATCTCCATGATAGTAGCCTAATAGCAGAATTTGCGAGGGTCTTTGATCTTCTATCTCCAAATTCCCAATAGCCTAAATAGGCTAAATAAATACATAGGCTTACATAGGCTACATAGCATACATTAATAAATAAATAAAGAACTTTCTCTCTCTCTCTCTCTCTCTCTCTCTCTCTCTCTCTCTCTCTCTCTCTCTCTCTCTCTCTCTCTCTCTCTCTCTCTCTCTCTCTCTCTCTCTCTCTCTCTCTCTCTCTTTTCGCACGGCGGACGCCCGACATAGCCTAAAATGTAGGTCTAACAAAACGCATTTTTATAATCATATAGGAAAATCTCTGGGAATTATTTTGTCCATCCCGAGAGGCTATTAGCCTATCAGAGTCTCTGCTGGCCAATCCAGGAAGTTTGACAATACTATTTGGACCGTTTCATTTGTGGCTGTGTGAACACAAACGAACCAAGGCACAAATGCAACAATTGTATCAATTAAGTACCTGAATCGGAACAAAGCAAACGACCTACAGGTGTGAATACACCCTAAATAAGACATAAGATGCATTATAAAGCAATAGCATTTCAAATGCTAGGTTGGAAAAGAGCTATTGAACACTGCAAAAGCCTTTTAAACAAACATGCTGGGATACGTAAGTGTAATGCACAAACTAATTTAGTTAACTCACTTAACATTGTGTGTGAAAATACAAAGATTAAAATGTGTGCGGTTTACCATTTCTGAAAGGAGCAACAACCGGTTCACAAAGTACATCCTGGGTTTTGAGATTCTTCTCTATGCTCCTTGGTGACGTCCTTCGCAGGGGCTCCATTTTGGAAGCATCTGGCTTTCCAGCGACTTTCCTGACTGACCCAGGTTTGGGTGTGCAGACCCTTGAGGCTGGCGTTTGAGGCAGGCTGACAGAAGCCTTCTGTAGAGTCTCCACCTCAATGTTTTCCTCCAGGCAGTGCTGGATGTTGTCATTGTTGCATCGTTGCATTGTTCCATCTTCCAAATGGTCTAGAAACAAGCAAGAACAAAAGATTTATTTTAGATCAAAGACAGTCATTTTAATACAACTGAACTCCACAACAAAAACAGAGACGGGTAGCCTAGATATGTTGGCAAATAAAATAATTCTGATTCTGATTATATTTTTTAGTCTTACCAGTCTAACCACTGACAGAAAACAACCCCCCCCCACCAATCACAAATAGACCCACCTGTGGACACTTCAGATATCCTCTTTTCTCCCACCTCAGCAGCAGTGGTGTCGCTCACTTGATCTTGCAGAACCTAGGTGTCAGCACATTGTGATTAGCACACACTAATGATGCACATGTACAGTATACACAATCTGATTGATCAGGGTTGTAGGGCATATCCAAGGTGCAGAGCAGTACACAATGCTTTATAGATCGATTGATAATAACAAATTAATTACTTTGAATGTCTCAGTTTTGCCGGCTACTGAAGGCGTCTTCTTTGGTGTGGGTGCTGGAGGGCCTTCAAACCTGAAATGGCAATGAATAACAAAATGTTAATGGTCTCATTCACATTTAAGGTCCTTACACATCAAGAGCGATGCGAATATACGGCACGAAATTGCGATGCGAGTTTTGACCCACCTGTCAATCACAGCCACAGATGTGTACACGTTCGAAAAAATAAACACCGCAATAACGCTCAGCAAAACTTCGCCGTTGGTATGCACGGTTGCATTGACTGATATAGGTTCGGAAAATATTATTGACGTGCGAATTAATCGCACGGAAAAAACGCTCCCGATGTGTAAGGACCTTAAGTGTTCAAATGTGTTCTGTATCTGGATACGCTATTGGGATAATGATATGGCATATTATCCGATCACTTGCTTTGCATTTACACCTGGTATTTAGATGTGTTCTTCATGTCTGGATGCGGTCCACATTGTGATCTTATCTGATTGTGTGTGCACTGTGCAAAGCAGGCAAATAGCTGGAGAGGTGGAATTATGGACAAAACCAAACATGGCAGGTGTAAAATTGCCCTCAAGATTTTGATACTTTTATTTTCATTAAATGCTTTTAATGTCCACCTCTGACACACACCCCATTTCTTTCGACAGTGGGGGACAAAAGTTGCCCCCACATTTTTTTTAATGTCCTCCACTGCATTTAAGGCAGAGACAACGATTTCATGGGAGGCAACAGAAATCATGCTTGCAGCTACTGTGAATGCTACTTCAGTGTTTCCCACAGGATTTTGAGCTGTTGTGGTGGGTGGCAGGCAAATGTATGTTTCTCCATATTTTGCACGATGGAGAAGAGAACAGAATAACGTTTCATTTAGACCAAAAAATAAATAAAATGTATCATTTTTATTTTTGACCAGAGTGAAATGTTTTATGGTCTCTGATTCTAAATATAGCTGAATTGCTTGGTTTGACCAAGTAAAACATTTTTTTACAAGAATTTTACGAAATGTAGATGGGGAAAATGAATGGCGGATGAAATCCCTTGGTTCGTATAGGCCTGAAGAGGGAGTGACTTTGGCTCTCTATTTAGATCGCATCATTGCATGTTCACTCCAGTCTTCTAAAAGAGAGAACGTTTCATATTTGGTGAAGGGCTGCTCAGATCTTTACAGTGAGTGTGCTAAGGTTGTTAAAAGTTAAAATACTTTAAAATGCTCAGTGCAATGCATGAGGTAGTTGCATCACCCGTGGGTCAGGCAGTCAAAGCGAGCATTAGGCAGACTTGCTTTGATGTGTAACGAACAGTGTCTGGCTGATAGCGATGTTTAACCTGGTTACACACTAGGGATGTTCATCAATTATCGAAAATCGATAATTGATCGTTAAGGAATTGATTCGATCATGTGGAATTTTGATCGATTTTTTTTTTTTTTTTTTACTAGGACTAGGTTTGGGTGGAATTCGTTCCTCCTCGCCCCACTCCATTGCACAGCCGACTAACGTGAGGTGGAGCTTCATATAGTCTCTAGTTTTCTGGCTGGGCACGGGCCTTTGTGCCAACAAAACTGTTTTAAACATGGGGAATTCACACCGGCATGCGCCGGGGACATAAACAAACGCACCCAGCGGTCTGCGGACGTTAGTGAGGCTCAGGCCTGTTGATTTGACTCTTGTGCTGTCAGCTAAGCTGGAAGACGTCGATTGCCTTACAAAAAAAAAAAAAAACTCTCTCGTAACGGGACAAGCCCCGTCTTTTATTGTCACACGAACACCACAACACATGCATGCGGATCATGTAACCTGACATGTAACATGTTTGTTTACCTGGCCACAGTGCTAGTGTCTGATATTCTTACTACACAGCAGCATCGCCATTATAGCTGGCCGAGAACGCGCAACGTTATTACCAGACCAGAGTAAAAAAAAATATATATATATATATATATATATATATATATATATATTATTACGCTATCGATAATCGATCGCTCATTTTCCCGATTTTCGATTATGGAAATTGTTCAAAATGAACATCCCTATTATACACGCAGCCCTGCTCCCCAGACTCCCAAGCTGTGTTGTCAAAGCAGTCTGACGACCGCTGTCGACGCGCCGAGGTGTATGAGAGCAGACACTCTTCTCGCTGTGATGTGATTTCCTGGTTGCAGACTTTCCGAGTAGACGCGGCCGCCTCCCCCACGTGCATCTCAATGAATGACGATGCATTTAATCAATCAAATGTCTTGAAAACGACATCTAACCCGTTCTACTCTGCCTCTGATTGGCCCTGATATCACTCAATCACTCCGCTGTGCCAATGTGGAGTTTTGCGAGGGGGAAATGATGTGGCACTCATTGGTGCATTTTGGCACTGCGCCATAAATGTGTCAATGTATGAGAAACACTGTACTTCAGTGACTCCTTCACTATAGATAGAGTCGGTCTGTGTGGGAACGCCCACAAAATGTTACTACGGCTGGTGCACGAGTGCACCTGGTGCACCCCGTCTATCTCAATGGGCTGACTCACCAAAGGACGGTGCTGCAGCTCTACACTACAGGATTGGGGAATCTAGAGCAGGTACATAGATATCCGTTCAGATGTGCATTTACTGCGGTGGTTGAATCACCAGTTTGCCTGGGCTGGGCTAGCAGCTAAATGCTAACTATGGTGAATGGGGAGAACGGGAGGATTTACCCCACCCTGACCATGTCCCCAGCCAGCTATCCCAGTCATATTGTGTATAAATGGGGTGTAACATTTCCAACTTCCAAAAGTACAGGCAGTTCAGGAACATATTACTATTGAGAAGGCAAAACTGATGTGAGTCAAGTCACTTTGTGGTGAAGAGAATTGATGTCAATGGTGAGGGGGACTCTGAAACTTCTGTTTGTACCCATTGAGCAAAACTAACCTGAAAGAACGATAGATGACAGTGATCACATCTCCATGCTTCAAACATTCAGACTGCTCCAAATCCTCTCCGTTGACACGGGTTGGATGCTCTGTGCTCAAATTCGTTAGAATGACCTGGGGGGGAAACAGAAATGAAACAGTTATCTCAAATACACAATATGCTGTGTTCATTTAGCTTGAAAAAGGAGAATACCGGTGTGGTTTAGAGTTAAAGTCTATTTATTCATTTTGCAATGCATGCCCTATGCAAGTAGATTTACCACTTTTCATGTTTAAGATACATAGTGTTGTCAGAGCTAGCTTCAATGTAACTTAATGTTTAAAATGCATTGTGTTGTCAGAGCTAGCACCAATGCAGCACTGATATGAAAAGTCTCAACTCTGTCAAAATGAAATAACAATAAAACAGAAATTTTACAAAATAATAATAATACATTTAAATAAATTAATGTCTGACATTTGCTATGACAGATCTAGCTGTGGAATTTGTTTTTCACACTGCAAAAATGAACGGCATGGCTTCTTCTGAATTGAGGAAACCCCTGTTGTGCTTAGAAAACTATAGCATATGATGGATGTTGCAGTTGAGTAAACGGGTTAGTTGGATTCAGAAATCAGGGAAAGGGTATACTGAAGCCCAAAAAAGTTTGAGAACCACTGAACTAGAACCAATAGCTTCAAACATTGACATCACGTGGAAGATTTATAATCTCAAATTAGAATCACAAAACTTTTCTATCCAGGTTCAGTCTCCCCAGGCCTATAGCCGCTACATTTTTACATTAATTTACATTTACTTGAAGTTTGTTATGGGTAGATTTATACATGATTGCAAATTCTACATTGATATTTTTGTTTTTTTGGATTCTAGAAAAGGTCTGGCTATAGTGTTGTAGTGAGTGAATTTTTACAGCAACTGTAATGCAGCTTTATATAAGGACATTTGGTGCCAGACTTTCATCAATAAATGTATGTTTTCTTTAAAAAATAAATGAATAAATCAGTAAATTGAATTTGTAAACCTGAACCAATGATTTCAAAGTGGTGTATTTGTTATTCAATAAATGAAATTCAGAATGAATGTTTACAAACATGTAGGCTACATGTTTCTGCTTTGATTCTTTCATAGATTGAACAAATAAGTAAGTAGTTAGAATAAGATGCATATTTATTAAATGTCTTCATTGTTCAACTGGCAGAGATACTTTTGTATGCGGGACGTTTTACTGGATGCTGTTTTTACCATAGAAAGACAGGTTTAACTAGTCTCCTTAGGGGCTAAGATGGCGGAAGCGTAGCTCTGCTGCTGCGCGCTGATGTTGCAATGGAGAGATCAATTGAGTGTCACTTCTTATCAATATACATTATTTTACCCTGTTCACAGAATGGTAAATGGCCTGCAATTATATAGCGCTTTTATCCAAAGCGCTTTACAATCAGTAGGTACATTCACCCATTCACACACCGATGGTGGCAGGCTACCACGGCACGCAGGGTGCTGGCACACCATCAGGAGCAATGTGGGGTTCAGTATTTTGCCCAAGGACACTTCGGCATGCAGACTGGTGGAGGCGGGAATCGAACCACCGACCTCTTTTATCCAAAGCGATTAGTGGACGAGCCGCGCTACCTCCTGAGAAGTAGAGAGCTGTTTCCCTGTCAGAGCTACTCTGCTGTTCCTAACTGGGAGTGCGCTGGGTGCATTCTACTGCGGGTACTGTGTAGGCCACTGACTAACTCATAAAAGCCCACATCCCCCAAAAAATCACAACTATCCCTTTAACTGTGCCGAATGTGTGCAGGCGCATGATCTGATTTCACCAAGTAACAGTTGTTCCTGGACCAACATTTCTTCCTAGTATGGGCTGGGGAAACCCCGCCCCAAACTCATTTGATTGGTCGCCACAATTGCTCCTTAAAACGTGCGTCAAGGAAAAAATGTGGTTAAGATTAGGGTTAGGGTGTGGAAAAAGTGCAGCTCGGTCCTATGGCTAAATGGATAATCTAATCTGAGAACTGGGGTTCGGCTCCCGGTCGAACCATACACATTTGTATAAAACATTAGGTTTAGGCAAGTACAACAATGTGGTTTGGGTTTGGGTCTGGTTGTGGTTGGATAAGAAAACCCTAACCTTAACCACATCTTTTTTACTTGCCACATGTTTTCAGGACGAAGCAATGGTGGCGACCAATCAAATGAGTTTGGGGGCAGGGTTTTCCCGGTCCATACTAGGAAGAAATGTTGGTCCAGGAACAACTGTTACTTGGTGAAATCAGTTGGTGCATGTGCAGACAGAACCAGGAAGAACACAGCCGGTATGATCCTTTAAACATGTCTCCTGTGGCAGGTTCATGTCAGTGAGTGTTCAATATGTAGTTACCTCTTTATTTTCATTGAGTTCAATTCTGCAATGCTCCATGGAGACTTGAGGATTGTGAAGGCAAATATCACAATCAGGTGTCCTATGAGATCAGAGAGAAGCAAGTTGTCAGTTCAACAAACAAACTTAGAAGACTTGTTCATCACATCTGATCAAAACACAAGATCATTTTCTACAACCAGAGAAACAGTACTGTAATTATATGCCATGTGATTTATGTTGGTACTGTGTGTAAGAACAGGAACAATATGTGTTTCAGATGTTTTTGTCAAAAGAGTAGTGACTTCTTCATTGACAGTGCACGTCGGCGTCTGCTCTAGCCCCATAACGTGACCCTGCTACTGTACTCCGATATTCTCGTACAGCAGTCAGGGTCACACAGCGTTTGATTCGTCAATGAGTGGGAGACGCTGTTCAAAACGCTCTCGTACCCGTATCAGACGTCCGATTGCAGAACCGAAGACATGATGAAGCCAGTAATTTGACCAGCGCTGTTAAAATGATACTGCTGCGTGCTGCGTGAAACGTGAAACAACCGTTTAGAAGCAGTCTTTCCACAGCCTGCGCTGAATTTACAGCAGGGTGTGTTTGATCTCACTATCATGGTGCACCGCTTGCACACGGCGAGCAAACAACACATGCAGTCACACGGAGACGGCGGCTGTCAGTGATCAACGCAAATCCAGCGCACCTGAGAAGCAAAACATGTCATGAAATACTCAAACTCCCAAGGTTCCTGTCGGCACTAGGAATCTTCTCCTGTCCTCAATACGGCACAGGCTGTGCAAAGACTGCTTCTAAACGGTTGTTTCACGCAGCAGTATCATTTTAACAGCGGCGGTCAAATTACTGGCTTCAGTAGGATGACTTATCATATCTTCGGATCTGCAATCGGACGTCGGATACGGGTAGGAGAGCTTTTTTAACAGCGTTTCCCACTCATTGATGAATTGAACGCTGTGTGACCCTGACTGCTGTATGAGAATATCGGAGTACAGTAGCAGCGTCACGTTACGTCTGCTCCAGCTCCTGACTGTGACGTCAGCAACTAGAAGCCCACCTCCAAACTTTAAAATTAGTTTAAAATCAAGGTGGCTATAAACCAGGGGTGCAAAGTCATGGATATGCATAGTAAAAAAAGGTGACAGATACCAGGGCAGACACAAAATCATTCACTTAAGTGCCCTATGGAATGAAAAAAGATGAAGTTTACATCCCTGATAAACCCAAAATAAAATGAAAACATCACAATGGTGAGTGCATGGTGACATCCAGACTAAATTCTCAAAGTGTATTGCATTAATCTCACTCACCTTCCAATGAAGCATGTTGCAGTAAGAGGGAATTCACATCCATCTCCTCCGCTCCTCCTGATCACCACCAACTTCCCGTATAATGACATGTTGTGTTACCTAACAGCAAATGAAGAGTTAGAACACTGCAGTCTGGCTCACTCCAATCATCTAACGTTAAACATACATGCAGCCAACTGAGGGCAAAGTGTGTGTGTGCGATAGCCATCTTTACTGTGATTGACTAGAAAGAAATACGATAAATTAAGCTGAAATAAGATTATGATTAAGATTATGTTGTTGTAACGGCTGTGAATGATAAGTTTGCACCACAGAATCACAATGTAACTTGAACCCATGGTACTCCAAAACTAAAAGCATCCGTGGCAGAAGAAATAAAGGCAGAAACCACTGAAATGAGTGTAGTGAGTGATGCTATATGTATGATGAATTAGGGGGGACCACTGATGACAGCAAGTGGTGGCACCTGTGTCGGAGGAGGGCCGACTCTGGAGAGCCAGAGCCCAAAACTAACGGCGTGCCCGTCCACCCTCCACTGATGCAAAACACATCTTCAGCTTGCTAGTAGCATCACTGCTAGCAGCGTATGCTAGAGTAGCATCACTCATTACTTTAGTCACGCCAATTATTGAGTTGTGCTTCCCTATATCACTCCGCCAAAGCAGAAATCAAACTGTTACCTAAGCGTGTCTGGTTTTTGTGGATCTCCCCTTTACAGATAAGGTAACGTTAGCTAGTTTTTTCCTGTATACTCGCATCACTGATAGCTAACGTTAGCTAAGAATGGCTAAGCTTGCCTGACAAGCTAATGTCTAGCTGGCATTAGCTAAACTAGCTGAGCTAACAATAGAAGCCTGCTGCACATTCTAGCAGTTTGTCTGTTCTACAAACAGTGAGAAAACAGAACGTTATATTGTTGTTGGAAAAGGATATACCGGTATTTTGTATTTAATGTAGCCTACCGTTGATGGTCCGCGTCCGGTTTGTCCGTTTGAATTTTCCGCGCTGCAGGTGCAACAGTGATGCGTTATGGAGCCCACCAATGACTGTACCTCTGATTGGCTGACCACTGACCTAGATAACTCAACCAATCATCACTCACGATCTAAGTAGGTAGGACCCCAGTAGGCACTCCGAATTAAAATTATATGACAGGACATTTCTGAACACAACAAAGTTATAGCAGTAACCAATAATTGTACAAACTCAGCCCACAAATAGGCTGCAGTTGACAAAGCAAGGCTGTGTGTATTGGAATCCTGTCATATAGGGTGACTTCAGGTTGTATCAGTGTTTTTTTTTTTACTTTTATACTTTATTACATTTCAGAGCCAGTACTTTTTTTACTTTAACTGTATTTCTACATAAATAAATAATGTGTGTAATTTTCCCATCTCCTCTCTGCTGAAAGCTGAGGTGAACACATAGGGTGAACAGAACAGTATTTTCAGTGGGAAGATAGTCTTTCCTGACTTTCTCATCGGGGGCACCTTCCACCCCGCTTTTTGTCATGGGGGCGTACTATCAATGTGGGGGCGTAAACCCCGGACCCAGAATTAACACCGGATGGCAATGCGCCTAACAACGTCTTTGTTGCCGTTAGCTTGACGCGGTGATGTTACCTAAACTAGAGTCTGATCAAAACAAAGCTGGCGTTACATAAAACAAAACGTTTATGCAATATGGCATCTCCGCCACCACCGCCTGACACACCGGTCAAAACGGTGAAAGAGGATTCTGATACTTGGGTCAAATTGTCAAGTTAACGTGAAAGTTGACGAGCTAGAAACGCTGCCATCCTGTCTAGGGCGGGCTCTAGGCGGGAACCAGTAGGGTGACAAAATCAATTGTGGGCGGGAGCCAGGCTCTTTCTCGCCGAGAAGAGCCTGGTGACGCGAGGTTACATCGGACTTGAACGCAGCAACAGGTGCATCATCACGTCACGGGCGCTAGAAGGCGCTCTTCCGCGTTCCCTCCTCCTCCCGAAGAGCCTGGTGACGCGAGGTTACCTCCTCCCTCCTTGAGCCAAACATAAACAAACATGGCGACAGACAAGACACACAAGATGCTGTCTTCTCTGTGTGTGTGTGTGTGTGTGTGTGTGTGTGTGTGTGTGTGTGTGTGTGTGTGTGTGTGTGTGTGTGTGTGTGTGTGTGTGTGTGTGTGTGTGTGTGTGTGTGTGTGTGTGTGTGTGTGTGTGTGTTGCTCCTCTGCGCTGCTGCTGGAGCCACGGCCAACAGCCTGCGCCTTCCCCCGGGTCAGCGTGACATCCTACCCCAGAACAGAGGCTTCTTCACGGTCACCGCACAGGAGGAGGCATCGTCTGGAAGGCTGGCCCCCGGCAGGGCTGCTGGAGACGGGCTGCAGAGGCACAGACACCGCCGACACACCGCTGATTCAGCCATGCCCAAGGTGTATGGACAGGTAGGCTACTGTGATGCCGTCCAAGGCTTCATTTCCTATGTAGTTTCATGCATGATTGAGGGTTTCTTTGCTATATAGTTTAAAAACTATTTATTTCATCAATAATGTCCCAAGTATTCATTAAATATCATGTTTTTCATTACAACAAATCATTATTTACATGTTTACTTTGTTACATTATGAAAAAAAACAAGTTTGTGTGGTACTACATCAAGTTTCCACACATGGCTCAAAAAACGACTTAGGCAAGTATGATTAAAAACAAGCCAATGACAGACTGTAATAATAATGTTGTTAAAATAAATATTTTAGCAATGATTTGGACCAAACATTATTTCATATTTCAAATATTTTCATTTGTCACAACATAGTTTATACATAATCTATAACCGATAACACTAAAATTGAACTATAGTGTACCTGCAAAGGCTGCAATGTAACTGTAGTGTAATATTGAATAGTGGTTAATGTGACAAAAAAATGTAAACAAAATCACTTAAAAATCACTTCAGTGCATATGGGACACAAAGGAAAACTTCATGTTGTCTTCATTGCAGACAGGCCTGGTGCACTGGGAACATATGTTATGTTATGTTACACTTTATTTGTCTCCTGGGGGGGGGGGGGGGGGGGGGGTTTGTCATGAGCATATATACTGTTGCTTCTTAGACAACAATACAGACAGACAATACAAGGAAGCATTAACATAGTAGGCTGTGTAGGGCTTCAACAGACAGAAAATAAAGAATACCGTAAACAAACATCACCACCACCTAGTAACAGGACAATTACAATGACAACATGGAGGCTCAGGGTTTGGTGTTCAGCAACTTGATGGAGGCCGGGACAAAAGAGAGCTTCAAGTGGTTTGTGAATCTCCTGCCTGATGGCAGAGATTCATATTCAGAGAAGAGGGGATGTTTTGGGTCTGCAGTGATTTGTTTAGCTTGTTTGATTACTGGCTGCTCATAGAGTCTTTCTATTGGCTCATACTCTTTCTTACCTATTATTTTCATGGCCGCCTTGTGCATGCTGGCCAGCCTGCTTTTCAGTTGAACAGTAAGGTTGCCAAACCATGCTGTTAGTCTGAATCTGATCACGCTCTCTAGGGTCGCTCCCTTGGTAGAACAGCAGCATGATCTGGCTGCTCACGCCATACAGCCTCAGCAGTCTTAAAACAGTTTGTTGCACAGTTTGTCAATATGTGTTTTCCAGCAGAGAAGGTTGTCAATGTGCACACCTAAATATTTATATGAGGACATCTGGATTATTACCTGATTTTTGATGACCACTGGCTCATGGCTGGTTACTTGCCTTGGGTCGAAGATTATTTCCTGTTTTGGTGGTGTTTAAAATGAGCTGGTTGGTGTCGCACCATGTGACAAATGTGTCTATCTCCTTGTGGTACACGGAGGGATCTGTGTCTTTGTGGAGGAGGCTCAGGATCACTGTATCATCTGAACATTATAAAATATGCTTATTGGGGAATACTTTCCTGCAGTCATTGGTGTACAGTATGAAGAGGATTGGTGAAGATGTGGAGCCTTGTGGTGTCTCTGTGTTACAGTATGAAGAGGATTGGTGAAGATGCCTTGTGGTGTCTCTGTGTTACAGTATGAAGAGGATTGGTGAAGATGTGGAGCCTTGTGGTGTCTCTGTGTTACAGTATGAAGAGGATTGGTGAAGATGTGGAGCCTTGTGGTGTCCCTGTGTTACAGTATGAAGAGGATTGGTGAAGATGTGGAGCCTTGTGGTGTCTCTGTGTTACAGTATGAAGAGGATTGGTGAAGATGTGGAGCCTTGTGGTGTCTCTGTGTTACAGTATGAAGAGGATTGATGAAGATGTGGAGCCTTGTGGTGTCTCTGTGTTACAGTATGAAGAGGATTGGTGAAGATGTGGAGCCTTGTGGTGCCTCTGTGTTACAGTATGAAGAGGATTGGTGAAGATGTGGAGCCTTGTGGTGTCTCTGTGTTACAGTATGAAGAGGATTGGTGAAGATGTGGAGCCTTGTGGTGTCTCTGTGTTACAGTATGAAGAGGATTGGTGAAGATGTGGAGCCTTGTGGTGTCTCTGTGTTACAGTATGAAGAGGATTGGTGAAGATGTGGAGCCTTGTGGTGTCCCTGTGTTACAGTATGAAGAGGATTGATGAAGATGTGGAGCCTTGTGGTGTCTCTGTGTTACAGTATGAAGAGGATTGGTGAAGATGTGGAGCCTTGTGGTGTCTCTGTGTTACAGTATGAAGAGGATTGGTGAAGATGTGGAGCCTTGTGGTGTCTCTGTGTTACAGTATGAAGAGGATTGGTGAAGATGTGGAGCCTTGTGGTGTCTCTGTGTTACAGTATGAAGAGGATTGGTGAAGATGTGGAGCCTTGTGGTGTCTCTGTGTTACAGTATGAAGAGGATTGGTGAAGATGCCTTGTGGTGTCTCTGTGTTACAGTATGAAGAGGATTGGTGAAGATGTGGAGCCTTGTGGTGTCTCTGTGTTACAGTAAGAAGAGGATTGGTGAAGATGTGGAGCCTTGTGGTGTCTCTGTGTTACAGTATGAAGAGGATTGGTGAAGATGTGGAGCCTTGTGGTGTCTCTGTGTTACAGTATGAAGAGGATTGGTGAAGATGTGGAGCCTTGTGGTGTCTCTGTGTTACAGTATGAAGAGGATTGGTGAAGATGTGGAGCCTTGTGGTGCCTCTGTGTTACAGTATGAAGAGGATTGGTGAAGATGTGGAGCCTTGTGGTGTCCCTGTGTTACAGTATGAAGAGGATTGGTGAAGATGTGGAGCCTTGTGGTGTCTCTGTGTTACAGTATGAAGAGGATTGGTGAAGATGTGAAGCCTTGTGGTGTCCCTGTGTTACAGTATGAAGAGGATTGATGAAGATGTGGAGCCTTGTGGTGTCTCTGTGTTACAGTATGAAGAGGATTGGTGAAGATGTGGAGCCTTGTGGTGTCCCTGTGTTACAGTATGAAGAGGATTGGTGAAGATGTGGAGCCTTGTGGTGTCTCTGTGTTACAGTATGAAGAGGATTGGTGAAGATGTGGAGCCTTGTGGTGTCTCTGTGTTACAGTATGAAGAGGATTGGTGAAGATGTGGAGCCTTGTGGTGTCTCTGTGTTACAGTATGAAGAGGATTGGTGAAGATGTGGAGCCTTGTGGTGTCCCTGTGTTACAGTATGAAGAGGATTGATGAAGATGTGGAGCCTTGTGGTGTCTCTGTGTTACAGTATGTGGTCTCTGACAATGACCCGTTGACCTTCCCTTGTTGAGGTCTATTAGTTAAAAAGGAATATAACCATTTAATTAGGGTGGACTAACACTCATATTTTAATTAGGGTGGACTAACACTCATATTTTAATTAGGGTGGACTAACACTCATATTTTAATTAGGGTGGGACTAACACTCATATTTTAATTAGGGTGGGACTAACACTCATATTTTAATTAGGGTGGACTAACACTCATATTTTAATTAGGGTGGGACTAACACTCATATTTTAATTAGGGTGGGACTAACACTCATATTTTAATTAGGGTGGGACTAACACTCATATTTTAATTAGGGTGGGACTAACACTCATATTTTAATTAGGGTGGGACTAACACTCATATTTTCCAGTTTCTCTAAAAGCAGATGGGTTTTCACAGTATTGAAAGCTGAGCTAAAATCAACAAATCAAAGTCTGGCGTAAGCTTTTGTGTTTTCTAAGTGCTTGGAGGTAAAGTGTGATGTGCAAAGGATAGCGTCCTCTGTGCTACGCTGTTGCATGTAGGCAAATTGACATGTGTCGAGTATTGGTTCTACCTCTTTCCTAAGCAGTGACACAACACATTTCTCAAAACATTTCATGACGATTGAATTCAGAGCTACTGGACGGAGGTCGTTGTTAACCGTGGCACAAGGCTTTTTAGGCACAGGCGATATCATGGACTTCTTCCACAACGCTGGGAACAGTGTGAGTGTCCAGATGCTGGTGGCTTTTCTGTCCTTGGCATGGGGGCAGATCCATGGATGTATTGGGCAGATCTCACACCTCTTCCTCTTTGGGCTCTCCTGTGGCTGGGTGGTGGTCTTCTCTTTTCACCCCACATCTTTCCATCACCTCTGTGACGTGCCTTTAGAGAGTGGGTGTGCTCTCCAGGCACCTGATCATGTGTGGCAGGACAAGCTCTTTCACAAGCTCCTTGATAAAGAGCCGCTGTGCGTGGGGCACACCACCCATGTAGTCAGGGTGGTGTGGAGTGAATATGGTGAAGGCATTGAGGGTGGCAACATCCAGCACGTTGTAGCAGAGCGCCATAGGGCATCTCCGGGTTCTGCGCTTGCAGGTGTAGTTGTTGCACCATTTGGTCCATTATGTCCACTCCTCCTTTTAAACATCAATGTACCTTAGGAAGAGCAGGATTTATGGTTGTCAACAGCACTTGGGGAAATGTCTGCTGCATCTGTGGCTGACTCCTTCAAAATGACTGACAGTCTCCACCACCCCCCTTATGTGACACTTTAAATTAGGACCCATGCAAACATGAACTCAATAAATAGTTCCGTCTGTTAAAATTGCATATAGGGTGGCTGCTTTTGACTGGGATCCCCCAGCAAAAAGCACTAGTAAAAATAGTAGTAACAAATTAAAACAATGATTTGTGATGAAAAAACAATATATTTATTGAATACATGTGATATTACATGATAAAATACATTTATTTCAGCCTAGCATGAAATTACATAGGAAATTAATAGGGGTAATTTTTGACCCCAGTTGTGTATTAAAGGGTTAGGGCTCTATCTTCCCGATGGCGGTAAGCGCCCGTTTTGCGCTGGAATAGCAAAGCCCTAATTGTGGGCGTGTCGGCCCGCTGCGCTTCACGTCATCTCGGCGCACATCTCCGTATAGGCGTGTTTATGCCCAAAAGCATTGTCAGCACGTCAGCAGCTTCCTCACTCAGAGAGAGAGAGAGAGAGAGAGAGAGAGAGAGAGAGAGAGAGAGAGAGAGAGAGAGAGAGAGAGAGAGAGAGAGAGAGAGAGAGAGAGAGAGAGAGAGAGAGAGAGAGAGAGAGAGAGAGAGAGAGACTCCCGATGAGGGAAGTGGAGAGGGCTATTGCGGTCCTATTAAACGTATAATCGTTGGAAAAGATCAACATTTGCTTTTTATTTTCTCCTACCCTCTCCTACCTAAAGTAATCTAATGTTACACCACAGACCTGTATGGTCGGGAATTATGTAGCCTAATAAAACCATGACAAACGAATTATCATTTTTAAATCAAGGTGTGTTTTTTCTGCAATGTAGGCAATAGTTGAAAATCAACGTGGATTCTGCATCGATTCACAAATGTCAAAAATCGATTATTATTATTATTATTATTATTATTATTTTTTATTTTTATTTTTTTTATTTTTTTAATAATCAAATAAAATGGAAGTACATGGAGTTGTTTATTTTAATTATGGATCATAATACAATGCAATTCCAAATGCACTTTTATATTAAAAGTAGCCACACAGTGAGAAAAAAGAAAGTGAGAAAAAAGAAATCATGTATATCATGTATAAAAAAAGTGATGCATCGATTTAAGATGCATCAAGATGCATCGATAATCGTAATCGAATCGTAGCCCTCTGAATCGTAATTGAATTGTGAGGCCAGTGAAGATTCACAGCCCTACTATATAGATATGGAATACTCCTCACTCAAAACATTAAGATTTCAGGACAGAATACAAGGCATTGCCTTGGCCTCGCTCAGGAAGTTCAGAAACACCACAGCAATGAGCGCTTAGTGACAAAGATGCAGAAAGATAATGTACAAAAATAATAATTCTGTGCATTACTACGTTAAATAAAAAAAATCTTTATTGCGGTATGTTTTTATGATCAGCGTATGTTTTTAATATGTTGTTTAAACTATCCATGCAAAAAATGCTTTAAAATAAATACTTTTCTTTGAAAGCAAGAGAATAATTTTGGATTTGAAGCTGAATATGACTCGCACTGTATGTGAACATGGGAGCAAAGCACCATAAAGCACTCTCTTCAAGGTAGTAGAACACATGAAAAACAACACGATTATTCTAATCTGTTAAGAACTGTAAAAATATCCATGAAACTATACTCTGCAATATGATTTACAATATTAAAACAGTGCTGAATAACATGAATGGGCCGTGGCCGTCGGCAGTGAGGGGCACAGAATTCCCACACATGAGCACCTTTTTAAATATGGTCCACATCACACACATATAGAGGCCTTTTAAATATGGTCCACATCACACACATATAGAGGCCTTTTAAATATGGTCCACATCACACACATATAGAGGCCTTTTAAATATGGTCCACATCACACACATAGAGGGCGCTAAAGAGCTTTGTGCACCTTATTTTTCTGTTGGCTGATGGACTTTTTAACTGAGCGGTCACAACGTGTGAGAGTGAATGGCTCCTAATGTTCTCTTTTCCTCCACTGGATCTCAGGGGTGCATCCTCTCCTCTTTTATTGATTTTATACACTCATTTCTGTGAAGCCATTATGCCAAGCAGCATTTTATCAAGTTTGCAGTAAGGCGACTCCCACTATAGTGCACACACACACACACACACACACACACACACACACACGCGCGCGCGCGCGCGCACGCACGCACGCACGCACACGCACACAAACACTTTTTTGCACAGAGCGCCTAGGGCGTGACGGCATATTGTGTTCTCGTGTGAGCTGAAAGTGACCACAGCATTATTGGTCATCGTCATCATTACTCCTCAGTGTTGAAGTCAAATAGATGTTCAGCTGTGGTAGATGATCCCATCCCACCACGCCCTGTGCCTGCACCTCTGCTACCTCTCCTACAGCAGTGCAGCACGCAGGTCACATCTACCTCTCCTACAGCAGTGCAGCACGCAGGTCACATCTACCTCTCCTACAGCAGTGCAGCACACAGGTCACATCTACCTCTCCTACAGCAGTGCAGCACGCAGGTCACATCTACCTCTCCTACAGCAGTGCAGCACACAGGTCACATCTACCTCTCCTACAGCAGTGCAGCACACAGGTCACATCTACCTCTCCTACAGCAGTGCAGCACACAGGTCACATCTACCTCTCCTACAGCAGTGCAGCACACAGGTCACATCTACCTCTCCTACAGCAGTGCAGCACACAGGTCACATCTACCTCTCCTACAGCAGTGCAGCACACAGGTCACATCTACCTCTCCTACAGCAGTGCAGCACGCAGGTCACATCTACCTCTTCTACAGCAGTGCAGCACACAGGTCACATCTACCTCTTCTACAGCAGTGCAGCACACAGGTCACATCTACCTCTCCTACAGCAGTGCAGCACGCAGGTCACATCTACCTCTCCTACAGCAGTGCAGCACACAGGTCACATCTACCTCTCCTACAGCAGTGCAGCACACAGGTCACATCTACCTCTCCTACAGCAGTGCAGCACGCAGGTCACATCTACCTCTCCTACAGCAGTGCAGCACACAGGTCACATCTACCTCTTCTACAGCAGTGCAGCACGCAGGTCACATCTACCTCTCCTACAGCAGTGCAGCACGCAGGTCACATCTACCTCTTCTACAGCAGTGCAGCACGCAGGTCACATCTACCTCTTCTACAGCAGTGCAGCACGCAGGTCACATCTACCTCTCCTACAGCAGTGCAGCACACAGGTCACATCTACCTCTTCTACAGCAGTGCATCACACAGGTCACATCTACCTCTTCTACAGCAGTGCAGCACGCAGGTCACATCTACCTCTTCTACAGCAGTGCAGCACGCAGGTCACATCTACCTCTCCTACAGCAGTGCAGCACACAGGTCACATCTACCTCTTCTACAGCAGTGCAGCACACAGGTCACATCTACCTCTTCTACAGCAGTGCAGCACGCAGGTCACATCTACCTCTTCTACAGCAGTGCAGCACACAGGTCACATCTACCTCTTCTACAGCAGTGCAGCACACAGGTCACATCTACCTCTCCTACAGCAGTGCAGCACACAGGTCACATCTACCTCTCCTACAGCAGTGCAGCACACAGGTCACATCTACCTCTTCTACAGCAGTGCAGCACACAGGTCACATCTACCTCTCCTACAGCAGTGCAGCACGCAGGTCACATCTACCTCTCCTACAGCAGTGCAGCACACAGGTCACATCTACCTCTTCTACAGCAGTGCAGCACACAGGTCACATCTACCTCTCCTACAGCAGTGCAGCACGCAGCTCACATCTACCGTCAACTTTCTGCTCTGCAGCTACACTGTTTCCTGCAAACGTACCCTGCTGCCCCTGAAACATGTACAGCTAGTCATCACTGTATTCACTTCCCAGTCAGCAGCACGAGGCGTGCCTCCATTCTGAGTTTAATGTCCATACATACGATGTTTCTTGATGAATTAGTGGACGTTACTGTGGTACGTTTGGTCGTGTTTTGCCTTGCATTGGCTGTGGGCACTGGTTTCCTGCTTGTGGCAGAATGACAGCAATCTTTGCAAATATCGAGTTCTGAAATGCGTGTTTCAACATTCCGACCCAGTGATCCTTTGTATCGACATTAAAGGAAGACATTAGGGATGTTCGATATTGGCTTTTTTACCGATATCCGATATCCGATATCCGATAATGTCCAACTCTTAATTTCCGATACCGATATCAACCGATATCAACCGATACCGATATAAGCGGCAAAATTTCAGGTAACAAGTTACATAATGTAGCTTAATGTAGCTGAAGAGTTTAATATATAATATGCATGTTGTGTTAAAGTTGTAAGTGTTATTGGGGCAGTGGTGGCCCAACGGTTAGAGAAGCGAGCTTGTGACCAGAAGGTCGTCAGTTCAATCCCCGGGACCAGCAGGATAAATCTGGGTGGGGAAAGTGAAAAGTCTGCGCTTGCCCCTCCCTCATTACCACCACTTGAGCAAGGCCCTTAACCCCAACTGCTCCAGTGGAGCTGCTCAGTGGCCAACAGATCAGACTGTGGTTGTACTGGTCAGCTTCCAGGTATGAATGTGTGTGTGAATGTGAACAGGGCACTCCTGAAAAAGAGAGCATTGCTCTCAGTGAGACTCCCCCTGTATTAAAAAAAAAAAAAGAAAATCGGCATGAAAACCGATACCGATATGACATTTTTATGCTAATATCGGTCGATAATATCGGTAGGCCGATAATATCGGACATCCCTAGAAGACATTAATTTATTTTTGTACGTTTTGGTTAGGTATTTTGCGACTATTTTAACATAGACGGTATGGGCGCCCACAGTTTAATGTCCCGATTATGAAGCAACCCAATTGCCAGAATAAAATGTAAAAAAACAGAATATTATGTAGCTACAATATCAACTCAATCAATTTGAATAGGCCATACTATCCTGACCTATAGGCTAGCACTAAGCTATGGACTAAACTATGGATTAAGTTTATGGACTAAGCTATTTTACCATTTTTTGGGAGATCGGGCTGCAGAACCAGTGATGGGTAGTGATTGCAGATGAACTCACACAGAACGGTGGACCTTGAAACATCATGAAGCTACAGGAAGTCACTGACTGTGCAGGCTAGTGCTGCAGCTTCCTGTCTGTGCACCCACCAGTGAGGAGAAGCTGCATCAGAAACCACACCAACCACACACATCTGACAGCAGAGCAGAGCTGAGTGCCAAACACAAAGAGCCACAAAGAGACAATGACACTGACAGGCTGAGTCAGACAGACAGACAGACACAGATAGACACAGACACACAGACAGATAGACACAGACACACAGACAGACACACAGACAGACAGGCAGGCAGGCAGACAGACAGACAGACAGACAGACAGACACACAGACAGACAGTCATACATACAGACAGACAGGCAGGCAGCATTTTGTGTGTTGCTTACATTTGTCACTTGGTGTTGAGAAGTGGTGGGAATAAGGGCTCAGATTTAAAAAAAAAAACGGTCTTCAACATATCAAGGTCAAACAACATGGTGGGAACTTGAGTTGTGTGGTCTGTGGTCTAACTTCAGCAGAGGTGATGGTGGGAACTTGAGTTGTGTGGTCTGTGGTCTAACTTCAGCAGAGGTGATGGTGGGAACTTGAGTTGTGTGGTCTGTGGTCTAACTTCAGCACGTGAGATGTTTTTTCTGCACCGTTTGCACAGTGTGACATGAAAGTCACACGTCTGCCTGTGCAGCAGAAGCAGAAGACAATCGACAGGCTTCCTTTATTTAGATGGTGAGACTAGAACACCTCCTTTCAGATGTCATTTTGTGATGGAGGATCAGTAGCTTATAAGATCAGAGTAGATCATTACAGTGAGAAAACAAATGCATAATGGCACATTAAAAGGGCATATTGTCGACTACAATACAAATCTCTCAAATAAAATTAAAGCAAGAGCTTGTCCTCAAATAAAATGAATATAGTGCAATTCAAAATAAAATAGTAGAATAAATAAAATTCAAGTCACTTTCAGGAGGAATACCAAAAACCTTGTTCATTGTCAACTAAGTTTAGCAGCAGTCCAACATAAAATCATCATCTTACAGTACAATGGTGTGCAATTTTCAGTAACAGTGCTCTTAATTTAGGAGAAAGACAAAATGCTCCATGTAAGATGGTCACACATCATCCAGACACAAGACTGTGTCTGTAGCATCCACACCCAACATCTGGGGCTTGCACCAACTGGTCTTAACTATGCCTGGTTTTAGAGTGGACTACTGCACCAACAGGGCTATTACGTCTGGTCTTAACTACGCTGGTCGTAGCGATGCGCGTCCATGTGAAAGCATGGGATTGCCCACTGGAATGCGGCACACGACCTGTTTAGAAGAGTGTTCTGACGTCAAATGACGCTGCACTGATGGGTAAGCGCTAATGTTAGCGGCTAACTGTTACTTGTCGTTACTTTAAATGGCAGTAAAACGGCACTGAATGACCAAATTGATTTAACTTTTAACCATTTCGATTTCCACTTTCCATACGGACGCCCCGTATTGGTTAGTTGTTTATAACGTGACTATATTTATAACGTTTATAACGTACTCCGGTTTCCAGTTTATAACTCGGGTCTACAGCCAGAGTGCTGAGGGGTTGTAGCTATTGCGCAACACACAGATTCAGCCCTCATTCAGCCCCGCAAACCGGAGTACGTTATAACGTTATAAATATAGTCACGACGTTAACAACTAACCAATGCTGGGGGTCCGTATTGAAAGTGGAAATCGAAATGGTTAAAAGTTAAATCAATTTGGTCATTCAGTGGCATTTTACTGCCATGTAAAGTAACGACAAGTAAAAGCTAATTTATACTAACTGCGGAGTGTCCGGTGTTCGCGGAGCGGAGGCTCTGTGCGGCGAGCGCGGCGCTCCGCACAGGCTCTGCGGAGGGACTGCACGGAGCTCCGCGCTCCTCTCAAAAAATGTGACTCCGCGGAGCCCGCCGCGAGCTCGTGCAGTCAATTCTGAGGCTATGATTGGCTAATGTTTGCTATGGTTTGTATAGGGAAGAAGCCTCCACAAACTGACCAAGTGACCGGCGAAATCAGTGCAAAATTAATGGGTTTGAGCATCGCCACGTGAGTGAGGGAGCAACATGATCCTTTTCTCACAGTCATGAGGGAGCCCATTTTAGAGTGAATAGCCTACAATTTACTACGTCAAAAACGATTTGAGATCGAAAATTTTTAATGCAAAGCACAAAAACAAGAAGACAACAAACTTACTTGCTAAAAACAAACTGAAAATAGCCTACAATTGCACTAGGATTGATTATTCGCCGATATAAATCAGGATCACACACGGAAGAACTGATGTGACATTTGCATTCTCGCTAAAAACACAACGAGAGCCTGAAGGGGGATTCTCCGCTCTCTGCAGACACTGCACTCCTACCGTATTTACCATAAAAGGATGTGCCTCTGCGGAGAGAACGGTCTTGCCGTGAACACCGCGGACACCGGACACTCCGCAGTCAGTATAAATTTGCTTTAACAGTTAGCCGCTAACATTAGCCGCGTCGAGGCACGTAGCGTGCTTCGACGTAATTACGTAGTCGACTACGTCGACTCGCTGGGACAGCCCTAAATGCAATACTGTTTGGATGTCACCTGCAATTACCATTCATCACCCCACTTAGGGTCGCGACCCTAAGGTTGGGAACCACTGGTTTATACCTTTATGACCAAAGCCACAGAAAAACCATTACAAGCCATTGTCAGCTGGACCTTTCTATTTCATCTAATCAAGTGGGATATGGTGTGGATTAATATTATTTTATCTTGTAGGAATCATAATCACCAATTGATTCATGATAACTATGCTCATATACTACAGTATACTATACCCCTCGTGAATTATTCCAAATAAAATGATCTCAAAGCCCTATTGTACTTTATGCCCGCTGGCAACCCCTGGTACCTTTATACACATGGTCTGGGAATGCTCGGCCGTTTCTTTATTTTGGAGAGAAGTTTGTCAGGAAGTTGTCTGATATAGATGGAATTTGTATCAATAATCATCATTCTTCTCCCGCATAAACAACAGGATTTCCAGCCAATTATGGAACGATGACCAAATATTGAAATGAAGCCAGGTAGTCAGGAAGTTGTCTTAAATGAATGTATTGAAATGTGAAAAGGCAGCGCTTGCCCCTCCCTCATTACCACCACTGAGGTGCCCTTGAGCAAGGCCCTTAACCCCAACTGCTCCAGTGGAGCTGATCAGTGGCCAGCAGATCAGACTGTGGCTGTACTGGGCAGCTTCCAGGTGTGAATGTGTGTGTGAATGTGAACAGGGCGCTCCTGAAAAAGAGAGCATTGCTCTCAGTGAGACTCCCCCTGTATAAATAAAAGGTAAAAAAAAAAAAAAAAATTAGCCATAACGTATACTCCTGTATACTTCATTACAGGAGGACTGTGATCTTCTCAGTATACATGATGATGTATGGAATACAGAGGGTCATAGAATGCAGTAAAGATAGAACAGTTGTCATGGTTCTGTGTCAGCAAAAGACATAGACAGTACAGATATCAGACAATACACAGACAGTTCAATCAGGAGAGACTAGAGACCAAAGAATGAATAAAGTGATATTTATTACAATAAATTGAATGATGCATTACAGAAAGAATGATGAGAATAAAGTATACGGTAGTTATTAGTCTTTGGCGGTTAGACACCGCAGGGAGATCTTGAGAGCTGCACCAGCCCAGATCAGCATCCAGATATATCCCCCTGCAGTGTCTAGATACTGGTGGTGCTGGTGATCTCCTTCTGAGACTCATGATGAGACTCTTCCGGCTGAAGAATCGGATAGGTCTGCGATGACCGGGAGGAGAACGGGAGGAGGAGGGTGCGAGCCTGACAGCAGCGATGATTGAGAGGCTGAATGAGACAGAAACAAGCATATTTAAGGAACCCGCCTCCAAGCAATTGGCTTACGACTGGGTTGTGGAGCAACGTGATAGGCTTACACTGGAGGTGTGTAGGGTGAGGTGATGAGAGCAGTCATGTGACACTATGCAATTGGTTAACAGAGACTGGGCGGCAACCAGCTGATTGTTCATTGAAACCCAGAAATTGACAGCTTATTATGATCTTGTGAGTAGATTGAAGAGTGGAGATATAAAGTGAATTAAAGAAGTGTAAAAGATATTATAGTCTTCCTGGCTTGAACTTACGTTGAGAACTACATTTGTCATGGTTCTTATGCTGAGTGGAGAGGAGAGAGAAAGGAGGGGAGGGATGATCTGAAGCACCCAGCACACTCTAGATGGTGTGGCGTGTAAAGCAAGCTCAGCTACGTGTGACATGTTGTTACTGTGGGCAGAGGGTGAAATCTGATTTTACCTATAGAGACACTGTGGAGCGCGTCATCATTCAGAAACCACGCTCAAAATGGTTATGTGTCTCTACTTTCCCCTGTGATGGGCGTGGCCTATTTCATGCAGTGTCTCTATGTATGTATGCAGAAGCAACAGATAATCTGTCTGTAGATTATGGTGTCTGCCTATTGCGTCTGTCCATATGACGTGCATTTATCTAATAACTCATACCAATAATTGCAATTATAGCTTAATTGAATATGTAAATTTACTTCAATTATATAACAATGTCCGTAGTGCTGGGAGTCACTGTTCCTTGTTCTCCTGTTGTTTTGTTGTTGAATGATTTTACTGGCTTGAATGTATCCTTGAGGCAGAGGAGTTGGCTGTTGTTGGGCCTTACTGCCACAAAGAAGATGGTAGCTCAGAGATGGAAGCCTCCTCATACTTTTGAACAATGTGCTTCTTCAGCTGTAGACTTGGCCATCATGGAGATGTTGGTGGCCCGTATGCATGGTGCTAAAGTAGGGGTTAACTTGTGACTACTGCTGATTATTATTATATATATTTTTATGCCTCCTCCGGCGATAGCCAGGCCGGAGGCATAATGGATCTGGGTTGTCCGTCCGTACGTATGTCCGTCCGTACGTATGTCCGTCCGTACGTATGTCCGTCCGTACGATGTTTGTTAACGCGATATCTGAGGAACGCCTTGACGGAATTTAATCAAATTTGCCTCAAACATCGACTTAGACTCAAGGATGATCTGATTAGATTTTGGTGGTCAAAGGTCAAAGGTCAAGGTCACTGTGACCTCTCAAACGCCATTTTCAAGCTTGTTAACGCAATATCTGAGGAACGCCTTGACGGAATTTAATCAAATTTGCCTCAAACATCGACTTAGACTCAAGGATGATCTGATTAGATTTTGGTGGTCAAAGGTCAAAGGTCAAGGTCACTGTGACCTCTCAAACGCCATTTTCAAGCTTGTTAACGCGATATCTCAGGAATGCCTTCACGGAATTTAATCAAACTTGTCTCAAACATCGACTTGGACTCAAGGATGAAGTGATTAGATGTTGGTGGTCAAAGGTCAAGGTCACTGTGACCTCTCAAATGCCATTTTTAAGCTTGTTAACGTGATATCTCAGGAATGCCTTGACGGAAATGTAATCAAACTTGTCTCAAACATCGACTTGGACTCAAGGATAAACTGATTAGATTTTGGTGGTCAAAGGTCAAGGTCACTGTGACCTCTCAAACGCCGTTTTCCAGCTTGTTAACGCAATATCTCACGAATGCCTTTGAAGGAATTGAATCAAATTTGCCTCAAATATCGACTTGGACTCAAGGATGAACTGATTAGATTTTGGTGGTCAAAGGTCAAAGGCCAAGGTCACTGTGACCTCTCGAACGCCATTTTCAAGCTTGTTAGCGCAACATCTCAGAAATGCCTTGACGGAGTTTCATCAAATTTGCCTCAAACATCGACTTGGACTCAAGGATGAACTGATTAGATTTTTGTGGTCAAAGGTCAAGGTCACTTTGACCTCACGAATGCCATTCCCAAGTTCGTTAAAGTGATATCTCAAGAACGGCTTGATGGAATTTCTGCCAATTTGGCTCAAACGTCGACTTGGGCGCAAGGATGAAAGGATTACATTTTGGTGATCAAAGGTCAAAGGTCACTGTGACCTCTCCAACGCCATTTTCAAGCTTGTTAACGCCATATCTCAGGAATGCCTTGACGGAATTTCATCAAATTTGCCTCAAACATTAACTTGGCCTCAAGGATAAACTGATTACATTTTGGTGGTCAAACTTCAAGGTCACTGTGACCTCACGAACGCCATTCCCAAGTTGGTTAACGCAATATCTCAAGAACGGCTTGATAGAATTTCTTCTGATTTGGCTTAAACATCGACTTGGATGCAAGGATGGAACTGATTCCATTTTGGTTATCAAAGGTCAAGGTCACTGTGACCTCTCGAATGCTATTTTCAAGCTTGTTAACGCGATATCTCAGGAATGTCTTGATGGAATTTCTTCGAATTTGCCTCAAGCATCCACTTGGACTCAAGGATGAACTGATTACATTTTGGTGGTCAAAGTTCAAGGTCACTGTGACCTCACACACCCAATTTCCAAGCTCTGTAACGCAACATCATAGGAGCGCCTTGACGGATTTTCTTCCAATTTGCCTCAAATGGCGATTTGGACTCAAGAATGAACTAATGGCGGAGGCATAAGTCCACGTTGCGGTCGTTCTATTTTTTTTTATTGTTTTCCTTATTTATGGTCCATCAGTCTGTCTTGTCTTGATTGTACAGTATGTCTTAGTACATTGTCTTGTGTGTTTTGTCTTGTTATTGTGAAAATTTAAAATATTGAGAAAGAAAACATTACAGCTTGGAATACATTTGTTGAAGCAATGTGTGAGCCATGGGCATCACCATGATGGCTTTTGCGTTTGTCTTTTTCTTTAGCTGAAGGGCATATCATATAGTTTTGTGAACTCATATCTTTGTGGGTGGGCGGGTCCTGCGGGGAGGGGGATTATGTTTTGAGTGAATCTGCTTGTGTATTTATGGGTTTTCTTTTTCTTTTTTGGTCAATGTTTGTGTTTTTTGTGTTTTTCTTCTTTGTTATGTTAAATTAACAAAATAATTATATAAAAAAAATATGGAAGGAAGTCACTGTGCAGGCTAGAGTTGCAGCTTCCTGTCAGTGCAGCCAGAGAGTGAGGAGGGCTGCATCAGAAACCACACCAACCACAAACACCACCTGACAGCAGAGAAGAGCTGAGTGCTAAATATAAAGAGCCAGAAGACCAAGAGACACCAAGTTAAGATGAGACTGTCAGGCTGGTTCAGACAGACAGGCTGGTTCTGACTCCTGACTGACTGGATATGGATCCCATGCTGATGCTGTTCATGTTACTCTGCAGCTCAGGTACAGTAGGACTCTGATTTAATGATGACTAGAAATATATTTCGTTCCTAGCACACTTACTGTACAGTGTGTAGCCTACATACTGGACATAGCTCAGTCTTCCACTCAGTCAGTGGTAGGCTATATCTTTGGAAGGTGATTGAACGTGAGTTTCTGAAGTGTTGTAACTGTATTGATATCAATGCCATATGACTTCAGTTTATCGTACCCACCCATCCATATGCCAGAGCGCATTGGGACCTTTGCAGTGACAATGCCTGCATGTGTCTCTGTCCTGTTACCTCGTATTTGATGGGTCGGCACTTCGTTTGCACCTATCACTACCTCTATTGTTCTGAGCATCAAGCCATTTGATGAAACGTAGGTCTCCGGCTCTCTGACCCATCTTCATCACCATAATCCACGGTAGAGTTGGAGTGTGGACATGGGGAAAACGCTTGGAATTCCCCATTGCAGGCTATATAGGCTATAGTATATTGATATTTTCATATTCTGAAACTGTTGTGGGATTATATGGGCTGCCCCCTGAAATGATGGAGGATTCAACCTTTCAAATAGGAATTTTAAATAGGCTATTGGTAATCATATACTGTAAATATGGCTGGCAGCTAAATAAAAAAGGTAGGCTAGTTTTGTGTCTGCATTATTTAGCCTTATGTTTAAGAGAAATCCAATAGCCATCCTGTTACGAGATGTCCATTATTTCAAAATGCCGTGATGTTGTGATTTTATTACAAATATCCAGACACTTTATTTTCGCTTCTGTTGACATATTAACAGTATATTCCTCTGAGAAAGGATTGTCGGCAAGACAAGTGGTCATATACTCATCTCAACAAGCCATGCGCTGGTTGACACACACACAGCCGCAATCCGAAAATTAGGCTAGGCAACTAAATAAAATGATTAAGAATTGAGGATATAGCAGAGGAGTTATATTCATATTACGCAGCATGGATTTTGCACATTGCAAGTTGGAGAGACACTTGGATATGGAGTCGGCAGGCAGCTCCACGCGGGTGCGCAGCAAGATGAAAGCTTGTAGGCCGATCTGCCCGTCACCAGCACAATTTTGATATAGGCCTCTATTGAAATGGCTAGAATTACATTTTCACACATCTCTATCTATTAAATAAGCGATTTTGTGTGTGTGATGTGTGGGTTTATGTGCGGATTGGCTGCACATGCACAGTGCGCCTCTCTTCACCTATAGCTCACTTCACAACATGGGAATAATATTTGCTTTTATGGAAGAAAAATGTAAGTAACCATAGCCTATGAAAGCACTTGATGTTTGAGACCACATGTGATCATAGCCTACTTATCATATAAGTACTCCTTAAGTGGCAAATCAACTGACGTCCTCTGGTTAATAACGGCAATAAGAATAATTTATGCTGTATGGCCACGGGCACGGCGGAGGGCGTTTGGACACACCTGAATCCAAATGTCTTCATATTGCACAACGCAGGGCCCGACGTTTACATTTGGTTGTACAAGCTCATCTGTGAATGATCAATCTCGACATTATGGCAATTTAAATTAATTAAATCCATCAAGAATTGAAGAGGGAGGAGTTTGAAACACGCGGATCTTCGCTGCCAATCTGGCATGCGCCAGTCGGCAATAAAATTTGTTTTGGTTTATTTTCAAAGAGTGTTTATTCTAATTTATTTAATCTGATAATATGTAGGGCTAAAACTGTAGGAAATGATGTTGCCCCATGCCCTTATATGCACGTGAGTCTAATTTAGTTAATAAAATGTAGGCTATAACTAGTCTACCGTACTTTACTTTTCAATAAAAACAAATATAGCCTATATGCCAATATAGGGCCAGCCTATAGCCGTTTTCAGGGAAGCTGTGTGGACAAAGAGAAGGATTAGTGTAGATAGAACACAAAAAAAGAAGAAAAAAAGAAAGATTGTGCTGAAAATTGCGGCTGTTCAGAAGGAGAAACTTGGCAACATTCTTGCAAAGTGAAATAGCTGGAAATGGCTGATGTTTACACCTGCGTGCAATACAGAGAGGCTATGTTAATTATATCACAAGATACAGTAAGTAATTGATCAAGTTGATTGATCCTGAGGGTGGGGAGGACAGGCGGGCATGGCGTCTGAGACACAGGCATTGTCACTGCAAAGGTCCCAATGCGCTCTGGCATATGGATGGGTGGGTAGGATAAACTGAAGTCATATGGCATTGCCATCAATACAGTTGCATCACTTCAGAAACTCACGTTCAAACACATTCCAAGGATATAGCCTACCACTGACTGAGTGGAAGACTGAGCTATGTCCAGTATGTAGGCTACACACTGTACAGTAAGGAGGTGCTCTCCTATACTTGTTTTGATGGAGTTGATTTTTCGTATACATTTCGTCTTTATTCTCAACATTTCGTCTTTATTCTCGTTACAGTATTTTAACTTTATTCACGAAATTTCGACTTTAATCTCAACATTTTGATTTTATTCTTGAAATAAATAAATAAAAACTTGCTCCTCTGATTTACTTTTTCTTCTGCCTGGTGCTTAAATTTAGACTTTTTTCACGAAATTTCGACTTTTTTCTTGAAATGGAAACAATTTTTTTCTCCTCCTGTCATTGGAAACATAAAAAAAAAACTCCTGTAATTTTTATTTTTCATCATGCATGGCCCTAATACTCCGTCGTACTTCACGCGCTCGCCTGTAGCTCACATGACTGATCACTTAACACCAGTTGAGCAATATTGAGCCGTGGAATCGGCCTTATTATAGAGTAGTGAGATGTGTGAAAGGCTCTGAGGCAAACATCCAGAACCAGGCTGCAATGGAAGATCTGTGGACGTTAAACTGGTCCAACTACACTGTTGAGTACTGTAGAGAGGGAGGCTGTGTGTGTGTGTGTGTGTGTGTGTGTGTGTGTGTGTGTGTGTGTGTGTGTGTGTGTGTGTGTGTGTGTGTGTGTGTGTGTGTGTGTGTGTGTGTGTGCGTGCGTGTGTGTGTGTGTGTGTCAGTCCCGGCGGGGGGCGTGAGGGGGCGTCACCCAGACTATCCCGCCCCCTCAGTCAAGACGTGTCCGTGTTACTTCTTTTTGTTTTTTTGTTTTGCCAGGACGGCAAAGGTAGATTTTCTTTCCCCAGGATGCCCAAGCATGTCACGCCCTACTCTACCTGTGATTGGGTTGGGTTTAGGCATGAGGAGTGATGATTGGTTGTGTGTAGGCATGAGACAGAGTATTTTGTAAATGTGATCTCAAAGAGGAGAGTCTCTTTGGAAAAGCGTTATATTGGCATAGCAGGCACAATGAATGGCTTGGTGGCTGTGTCAGTACAGTAGCTTGTCTGACGTGTCTGTAATCACTGTAAAACTGCTGAATTGGTGCCTATAAGGCAACTGGTCTGCTCATGTTTTTCTAGCTGGGAATAGTGTTACGCTGTCGCCCCCTCTTGGAATTTCAACACCCCCTCACCTGTAGTGGGCTGTAGCCCTGTGTGTGTGTGTGTGTGTGTGTGTGTGTGTGTGTGTGTGTGTGTGTGTGTGTGTGTGT
This sequence comes from Poromitra crassiceps, assembly GCF_964638095.1. Classification (NCBI taxonomy): domain Eukaryota; kingdom Metazoa; phylum Chordata; class Actinopteri; order Beryciformes; family Melamphaidae; genus Poromitra; species Poromitra crassiceps. Next base: position 122,012,260 of record NC_139624.1, read on the forward strand.
GTGTGTGTGTGTGTGTGTGTGTGTGTGTGTGTGTGTGTGTGTGTGTGTGTG
>NC_139624.1:122022310-122034810 GCF_964638095.1 Poromitra crassiceps
AGAAGAGCGGTATGCTCTTAAGGGCACACAAGTGGGAAACGGATCCAGTCATTTTCCGCGACAGCGGCCCTTTCTCTCATGGGCGAGGTGTAGCCTACACACGTTGCTTAATGTTCCAGCGGGCATAATCTAATCATTCGCGCACATTAAAGCAAACTGGCGAAATGATCTTGTGATAATAACAGCGGTATATCAGCTTCATGTGTGGGCATGCTGATTTTCCCCTCTCTCCTCTTATCTCTGGTGCCTGCTCGCTCTCTGGCCACAGTCAGTCCTCCTCCTTCAGTCACAGCCCGACAGGGACACAGACGAAGCAAAAGCACGAAGCGAAATGTGGAAGTATTTTGCTTACGTTGCCGACAGCGAAGGCAAGCCCGGACACATCAAACAAAGCCAGTCTGTAAAAAGTGCTTCAACGCGACACAGATGAACGGATAAACAAGCAAACTTATTTCACCATCAAGAGTTTTGCCGACACGTCACTCCCCACTCGCTCTGCAGTGCCGCCCCGCCCCCCAACATACAGGCAATTTAGCTGCTAGATTCCCATATGCGAATGGAGAGGTGTGAAGGGAAATGTCCGATATTGACTTACAGGTAATTTTCCGGTACGCATGTGGGAAAACAGCTTAAGTATCTCTCTCTCTCCCTCTCTCTCTCTCTCTCTCTCTCTCTCTCTCTCTCTCTCTCTGTCTCTCCCTCTCTCTCTCTCTCTCTCTGTCTCTCTCTCTCTCTCTCTCTCTCTCTCTGTGTCTCTCCCTCTCTCTCTCTCTCTCTCTCTCTCTCTCTCTGTGTCTCTCCCTCTCTCTCTCTCTCTGTCTCTCTCTCTCTCTCTCTCTGTGTCTCTCCCTCTCTCTCTCTCTCTCTCTCTCTGTCTCTCTCTCTCTCTCTCTGTCTCTCTCTCTCTCTCTCTGTGTGTGTGTGTGTGTGTGTGTGTGTGTGTGTGTGTGTGTGTGTGTGTGTGTCTCTCTCTCTCTCTCTCTCTCTCTCTGCAGAGTCTGTGAGGCTGCTGAATGGGACTGGTCTGTGCTCAGGCAGACTGGAGGTGAAGTCTATGCAGTCGTGGTCCTCAGTGTGTGAAGCTGACTTTGACCAGCAGGATGCACAGGTGGTCTGTAGGGAGCTTGGTTGTGGGGCTCCTTCAGTCCTCCAGGGGGCGCTCTATGGAGAAGTGAAGGCTCCAATGTGGACCAAAGAGTTCCAGTGTGAAGGCAGTGAGTCTGTTCTCCTGGACTGTGGAAGCTCAGGCTCAGCTAGAAACACCTGCTCACCTGGCAAAGCTGTTGGACTCACCTGCTCAGGTAGAAGAGGAGCTGCAGCTTGGATTTAGCTTAATTTCTGTTCTAATCAAAGTGACTTTACTTGTTTTACTAATGACTCTCTTGTCTCTGTTCAGAGCCTGATGATGTCAGGTTGGTGGGAGGAGCCAACCGCTGTGCTGGAGAACTGGAGATGAGACAACATGGAGACTGGAAACCAGTGGATGACAGGTTGTCTGTCTGGACCCTGAAGACAGCAGCTGTAGTGTGCAGACAGCTGGACTGTGGCTCTGCTGTTTACACAGAAAGCAGAAAGGGTTCCTCATATAGATCTGTATGGATGATCAGATCTTCCTGTCTTCAGTCTGGATCTACACTGAGGGAGTGTTTATTCACACAGTCTTACTCTTCCTCTGACAGCCTGCAGATCAACTGCTCAGGTAAAACCATCAATAACATCAACTATGACAGTAATGTTTCCAGTCTCTTGCTTCCTCTGTCACAGTGACACTCAGTGGTTTACATTAGACTGAACTGTCAACTTATCCAGGACAATGGCCTCCTAAAGGAAGAGAAGTGGGCTTGTTGCTGGAAGCTCACTGGTTCAAATCCCCTCTTTTCACTGTGGTGCCCTTCAGCAAGGCAGCTGCTCCTAACTGTCAACATGATGATGTATTACATGAGTCAAGGCAGCAGTTTGTCTCTGAGCTTTTTAATGTTGGTTCTTTTGGAAAACAATGAGAGTCTCTGAGTTCAAAGCTGCAGTATAGTCCAGGCAAAGTAACTCATTTTGGAACCAAAAAACAAACTAATTGTAAAAGAATTTTTTGCAGCTTAGATCATTTCTATGAGGTGTCCAGAACAACATACTAAAAGTCCTAAGAAATCCTAGTTGAGGAAATATGTTTAATTCTCATCAATCCAAGATGTGTGCCAGTAAGGCCAGACAACAATACACCTCAATGGGGCTACTTTTTTTCCTTTACTCCTATCAAAATAAAACTTTATACAATGAAAGTATCCATGAAAAGTAACATTTTTTGTATTACAAGTTTCTTTGAAAATGAATTTGAATATGCAAATGAGCTATACACTAATCGAATATAGGCTACCCAAAATATACCCGCATAGGAGTAAAGGAAAAAATGAAGCCTATCACAATCAAACCTCACACAGTGAAAGTATACATGAAAAGGAACTTTTTTGTTTTACAAGTTTCTTGGAAAAATCTATTTTAAATATGCAAATGAGCTCAACACTAGGCCTAATTGACTTGTCCAATAAGCCATAAAGTCACAAGTAAAACAGGGGCCAAATAACTAACACATTCATGTCTACTCAGTAAGTTAACCTATGCATAAACAAGATAAATTTGAAGTCACTTGCCACACTTACCTGGGTCACTTGCCACAAAAATACTTATATTGACCTTAAGAATTGATTGCACAATCTTGCCTCCAGTTGCTTTCTAAATTATTATTTTTTATTTGGGAACACGCCTAACCAGATAGAAATGTCTAGTTAGAAAGGAGTTGGTGGGAGGTACGGTGGTGCAGTGGTAAGCACTATCGCCTCACAGCTCGAAGGTTGTGGGTTCGATTCCCACCTGGGTCGATGTGAACGCTGAAGGAATGCGTGCCCGTCCGCATGTCCTCGAGTGCCCACCGCCCGGGTGGGGTCGTCAAAAGGGCCTTTCTGTGTGGAGTTTGCATGTTCTCCCCATGCCTCCCGGGGGTTTCCTTCATATAGGAACCCCCTTCACAAAAACATGCAATATCCTGGTTGCTAATGTGGTTCCTCCTCTGGTCCTACCGGTGAAGCTTCCAATAAGCCATGAAGTCACAAGTAAAACAGGGGCCAAATAACTAACGAAAGTTACTTGTGTAACTACGGTTCTATGAATCCCGGATGACCGCCAGAGGCGGTGCTTTAAGCACTGAATATCTTCGTCTCGCGCTTGCTCAGGTCGAGTACCTATACCAACAAAGTCACCCGTGACCCCCGCGTGACGCCAGCTTGTCTATATCTTCCGGTGTCATCCGCGGCTCTTTTCCTATGGAATCTTCTCGCGAAACCATGAGGATTCTGAGTGACTGAACGCTCTGGCGGTCATCCGGGATTCATAGAACCGTAGTTACACAAGTAACTTTCGTTCTATTTCATCCCTCCTGACCGCCAGAGGCGGTGCTTTAAGCACTGGATGACCTCTACCAACAAGGTCACAAAGAATCCCAAGTACCCACCTCACTGCGTGGAGGCAGAGGAACTTGGCAACAGGACCACTCCCAGTGGATGCGGGGTGGCGACATTAACCCTGTAGAACCTGGAAAACGTTCCTGGTGACGCCCATGAGGCCGCTGCACATATGGCCTCCAGGGGCACCCCTCTCAGGGCAGCCCATGATGTTGCGATGCTCCTGGTGGAATGGCACCTCACCCCGGATGGCGGGGGTGCTCACTCGCCCTGTAGGCATCGGCGATGGCGTCCACAATCCAGTGGGACAGCCGCTGTTTGGACAAAGCACAACCTTTCTTAGGGCCGCCATGACAGACAAAGAGTTGTTCTGACCGCCGTATTGACGCGGTAGCTTCAACATAAGCTCTAAGGGCCCGCACCGGGCATAATAACAGTCTTACCTCACCCACACCTTCCTCCGGTGGGGGGTTGAATCGTGCCAGCTGGATAGGCTGGTTAAGGTATGACCGTGACAGCACCTTCGGAAGGAACGCCGTGTTTGGCCATAAGGTGACCCCTGAGTCATCAGAATTCCACCTCAGACATGAGTCACTCACAGAGAGGGCATGCAACTCCCCAACCCGCTTTGCTGTGGTAATGGCCAGCAGAAATGCGGTTTTCATTGACAGCCACCTCAGCCCTGCCTGGGCCAAGGGCTCAAAGGGAGGCAAACACAATGCATCCAGCACAAGGGGCAGATCCCATGCTGGAGCTCTTGGGGTCCTTGGGGGACGCAGCCTCGTCGCCCCTCGTAAGAAGAGGGACACAAGCTTGTGGCCCCCTACGGTAACACCCTCAATCTGGACATGTTGGCAAGAAATAGCAGCCACATAAACTCTCAATGTGGAGGGAGACCGACCACCATCCAGGAGTTGCTGCAAAAATTCCAGAACCGTGGGCACCGAGCAGTGCACTGGATCCTGATTCTGGCGTGCACACCAGTCAGAAAATATCTTCCACTTGTTCTCGTACTGCGAACGAGTGGACGGTGCTCTGGCATTCAGAATGGTCTTCCTGACGCCCCCGCTACAATCTCTCAGTAGTGGGAGGGGCCCTGCAGAGGCCAAGCCCACAGCTGAAGTCGACGAGGGTCGGGATGCCAAATCCGACCCCCCAACTGTGACAGGAGATCCTCCCTGTTGGGGAGGCGCCATGGCGCGCTGCAACAGAGGCTGTGCAGCAGAGGGAACCAAATCCTCCCCGGCCAGAAGGGGGCCACCAGAAGCACCCTGTGGCCCATCTGAAGGACCCTCTGAAGCGTTGGCAAAATCAGAGGCAGTGGTGGGAAGGCATACAGCAGAATGTCTGGCCAATCGTGTGCCAGGGCATCCTGTCCCAGGGGACTGGTCTCCTCCCTCCAGGAGAACCATAGGGGGCAATGGGTCGACCCCTCTGAAGCAAAGAGGTCCACCTCCGCCCTGCCAAAGAGGCCCCAGATGGTCTCCACCACCTCTGGGTGAAGCCGCCATTCCCCTGGCGGAGGCTTCTGTCGGGAGAGGAAATCTGCAACTTGGTTCCGCTCTCCCGGTAAATACATCGCCCGCAGGCTGGCCAGGCGGGGAGCCGCCCACGTTAACAGACTCTGGGATACCCTCAGCAACCTTGCGGACCTGGTGGCGGACTGGGGAGGTGGGTGGGGCAAAACAACGCTTCGGAGGACGGCTTCGAGGGAGATGGACTGCCGTGAAGCTGCTGCTGCTATGATCGGCCGGAGAGAGAGAGGTGACGTAGAACCCTTGCTATATATATGAGGATTAACTGACGTCATATTTGACGTCATAGCAGACGTCATACTAGGACTTTGACTGACCACGTTATGCTAGGACTTGACTGTCGTCAGGGGATGATCGGATTATGCATGTGTGGCCTTCAGCTTGAACTATGGTCGGGAGACCTCACTTCAATCATGAGAGGCCAGTTGGTAGGTTTAGACAAACTTTATTTAGCAATCGGCATGCATGGCAAATACTTTGGCGCTTGACTCCATTGGCCAGTGGCGCTGCTCTTGAGGCAAGAGGAGGGCACCTGCATAGGCTAGGAGATCCCCCAAAAGGAAGATCTGATTACCGGAAGTTAATTGAGATCTGCAGGCGCCAGTAGTTGATTGTACTTTTCTGGCCTTCGACCTTTTAGCGACTTACAGCTATTTGCGGCTGGCGCTCCCAACTCGGTCGGGCCTTCGATCTTGATACGTTAATGTTTACTTGGTACGTGCTTATCCTGCCTTCAACCTTTTTTGCGACTTACGGCTATTTGCGGCTGGCGCTCCTAACTCGGTCGGGCACCTCGCGATAGCGCTTCCCAGCTTGGCCTACCTGGCCGCCTTGGCGCTTCGCGATTGTACTTTTCCGGCCTTCGACCTTTTTTTTTAGCGACTTACGTTATTTGCGGCTGGCGCTCCCAACTCGGTCGGGCCTTCGATCTTGGTACATTGATGTTTAGCTTGGCGCTTCCCGGCTTGGCCTACTTGGCTGCCTTGGCGCGACTACCCTGACTTTCTCCGGCTCTCTCTTTCTCTATCTTGGTACATTGATGTTTAGCTTGGCGCTTCCCGGCTTGGCCTACTTGGCTGCCTTGGCGCGACTACCCTGACTTTCTCCGGCTCTCTCTTTCTCTATCCCTCCCCCCCGATGTTTAGCTTGGCGCTTCCCGGCTTGGCCTACTTGGCTGCCTTGGCGCGACTACCCTGACTTTCTCCGGCTCTCTCTTTCTCTATCCCTCCCCCCCAAAAATTGGCGCCTTACCTGACTTAAGGCGCTTCCCGGCTTGGCCTTCCTGGCCGCCATGGCGCCTTAACTGACTTAAGGTGCTTCCCGGCTTGGCCTTCCTGGCCGCCATGGCGCCTTACCTGACTTAAGGCGCTTCCCGGCTTGGCCTTCCTGGCCGCCATGGCGCCTTACCTGACTTAAGGTGCTTCCCGGCTTGGCCTTCCTGGCCACCATGGCGCCTTACCTGACTTGGCGCTTCCCAGCTTGGCCTACTTGGCCGCCTTGGCGCCTCACCATTTTAACTTGGCCTTCTTGGCCCCCTGACTTGGCCTTCTGACTGACCCTGACTTTCTCTGGCTCTCTCTCTTTCCCCCCCCTTTTTGGCCCCCTGACTTGGCCTTCTGACTGACCCTGACTTTCTCTGGCTCTCTCTCTTTCCCTCTACTCTTTGTCTATCTCCTCTTGTTGTGTTAGTGCTTGCAGCGAGGTGGATGAGGGAAGCTGCACCGTTGAGAATCCCTGCCCTCCCAGCGCCCTCCGAAGAGGGACACATGAGTTGGGCGAGGGCACCGACGTGCCTACCCCCGCAGCGGTTAGAGACAATGAGGCGGTCAGCCCCCTCCCGCCCAGTGCCTTCTTCGATTCCGTGGGTAGGTAAAAGCTAAGCCAGATCACCGCTCTGGTTTGCTACTAAGAGGCAGAGCCGGACAACACTCGTGTGATGCAGATCCTCCCAGCACCTTGATGGCTCCGCAGCCATCGCACCCCCTCGCTTCCGTCTAGATCTCTCAGCTGGACGGCATTTTTGCCCCTGCATTCCCATAGGCTATCCGTGTTCTTTCGTCTGATTGCCACCTCTGTATTCCCCTCTATTAAGATACAACTTTGATTACCGGGCAAGGCCCGGATTTACTCAGTGAAAGTGTGGTGTTAGGAATATTTGATTGGGTACTGCTTCATCAATTCATGCTAGAGATAAACTCTCTTTCCCCCCCCCCGCCTTGATGGTTTATCTGAGAAACGGTCGACATGTTGTCCGACCGAACAAGTACATGTTTCCCTCTCAGGAAAGGTAAAAAGTGCCGGAGTGCTAGCTCTACGGCACGAAGCTCCAGCACATTGATGTGCTGTGTGCCATCTTGAACAGACCACTGCCCCTGAGCGGTCCTGCTCTGCCAGACTGCGCCCCACCCTGAGAGGCAGGCGTCCGCTGTGACAGTCTCTCGGCGTGATGGAATGGAGCCCATGGGCACGCCCTTCATCAGAAATGACCTCTCCCTCCATGGGGACAGGGGAGAGAGGCACCGCCATGTCACCCTGACCTTCCTGTGCCTGTGCCACGTGGCATCCAAGTGGAGGCTGTTCATCCACCTCTGCAGGGGGCGCAGCGACAGCAAGCCCAAGGGGATAACGCCTGAGGCAGCTGTCAACTTGCCCAAGAGACGCTGGAACTGGATGTAGGGCAACACCCCGCCCCCTCTGAAGAGGGAAAGGAAGTGGATAATGTTGTCCACACGCTGAGGTGACAGGTAGGCCCTCATGGTTACCGTGTTGAGGACCACACCCAAGAAGGTGACGTGCTGGGCAGGTTCGAGGCAGCTTTTCTCGAAGTTGACCCTGAAGCCCAGCCCGTTCATATGACATAATAGGCGCTCTGTAATCTGTGCTGCCTGAGCCTGGGACGGTGCACAGATGAGCCAATCGTCCAGATAAGGCAGGATCTTCGCACCCTCTGCCTGCAGAGGTGCAAGAGCTGCCGCTACGCACCTGGTAAACACCCTTGGGGAGAGGGAGAGACCGAAGGGAAGCACCCTGAACTGAAAATGACGGCCCTGAAAGGCGAATCTCAGGAACTGCCGATGGTGCGCCACAATGGGCACATGGAAATAAGCGTCCTTTAAATCTATGGACGTGAACCACTCCCCCCGGGCAACCACTCGCAGAACATCTGCTGTGGTCAGCATATGGAATGGCATAACTTTTAAAAACCTGTTGAGACCCCTCAAGTCGAGGATTGGTCGAAGTCCGCCTCCCTTCTTTTTTACCAGAAAGTAAGTTGAGTAGAGCCCCCCTGGCTGTAGCAGAGGGTCTACTGGCTCGATGGCTCACTTGGCCAGGAGGGCAGACAGCTCCTGGTTCAGAGCCAGAGATTTGGCCGGGTCGTTGATGGTGGTCATTCTGACCCGGCCGGAGGCTGGGGGCCGGCGCCGGAACTGCAGTTTGTATCCCTGAGCTAAGGTGGAAACCACCCAGGGATCCAAGGTGTGAGCAGTCCAGTAACTGATCTGCTGCTGGGAAAAGCAGCCGACGGCCGGCCCCAATGCCTCAGTACCTAGCCCCCCTGCCTCTGAAGGTTCTGGGGGAGCGACGGTCAGGCGCAGGGCCTCGAGACTGCCCAGGCGCCGGGCGCCCGGGAACGCGAAAGTCCTGAGCAGGTTGCTGAGCAGGTCGCTGAGCCGGCCGCTGAGCCCTCTGCCGACCTCTAGGGTAAGCTGGTGGCTGCGAGCGGTACTGCGGGGCACCCAAAGAACCCCCAGCCCTGCTGGGAGCGGGCCCTCTCCTTTGGAGACCAGCGAGCTGCTGCCTGGTCTGCCCAGCTTGGACCGTGCGCTGCAGCGCCTCTATCGCTGCCGACCCAAACAGCTCTCCTGGTTCCACCGGAACACTACGGAGAATTTTTTTGCACGTCTCCGTCAGAGGTGACTGCGCCATCCAAACCTGCCGGCGAGTCTGGACCAGGGTGGACATCACCCGTCCCAGCTCTCTCGAAATTAGGGCAAAAGCCTGCAGTGACGCGTCGCTGAGGCTGCTGACCGAGGCGTCCAGTGGAGCCTGGTGCAGGGAGGTCGAGAGGGCAAGCATTAGGTGGGAGAGGGAGTTGCCGATACGACCCATGCGGGCCGCTGCATCGTATGCTTTGGCAAGCAGATCATCTGTAGCCCTACACTGGGGCCTAGGACATCTGGCGTCCGGCCTCAAAGCCTCGTCCGGAGCCACTATTAGAGAAGCAATAGTAGGCTCCACAGATGGCATGCGGCCCAGACCAAACCTCGGCGCATCCTGCATAGCTGCCAAGGTTCTTGCTTCCGATGTAGGGTGGGAGAGGGCTTTAGAGTCCCTCCAGCATGCATGCAGCTCCCTCAGATATTCCTCTGAGGGCGGCACAGACAAGGTGGCAGGGGCTGGACTGCGCCTGAAAAACGCGCTCGCCGGGGCCGAGTCCGCCTGAGGGACGTCGAGCTGTAAGCGGGCTAGGGCCATGCGAATGATGGCCCCCATTGAGCCGTCCTCCGTCTCCAGTGAGGAACCGTGCCCTGAGGAACGGGAGCCCATCCCTGAGACCTGTGAGGCATCTTCCTCAGGGTCATTAAACTGAGTAGCTGAAGCTGCCACCGAAAGAGCGTCATCCTGCTCTGAGAACTGCACGCTCTCAGTGTGAAGGGGAGGTGCATCCGTCTCCCCCACGTCCACACACTGCTTCTGTAATGCCAGGCTCAGAAGTGCTTTCATCTGGTTTAGCTCAGTTGTCAACCGATCCACCTTGGAAGAGAGTCTGCTGCTTTTCTTAGCTCTCTTCCTGAAGGAGGCGCCCTCGGTCTCTGCCGCCGGGCGCTTTGGACGGCTGGTTTGGGCTGGGGGCAACGATTCTGATGGGGTGAGAGCATCGCCCAACTGTTGCCCCACCTCCGCCAGTCTAGCCAGCCTCACCGACCGGGGCATGAAGCTGCAATTCATGCACGGGTCATCTGATAGGCCCTCCCTCAAATGCTCGAGGCCAAGGCAAGAGGGGCATAGATCATGGCCATCATCAGGCTGAAGAGAGGCCATACAGGCATTACAACAGTGTGATGCCATCATGGTGATGTCCAGTCGCAACAGTTTACTGGGAGCGGGAGCGAGAGCACTGCCTTCACCAGTAACACTCTTGTCTTACACGGCACAGGCTGGTACACTATTTAGCTCGAGCGGGAACGCCACTGCTAACTAGAAACACAGCTTTTTTTTTTTTTTTTTTTTTTTACTGAAACCCACTTAGCTTGAGCGGAACGCTACTGCTAATAATTGAAAAAACACAGCCCGAGCTGAAACACTTAGTGTTTAGCTTGAGCGGAAACGCTACTGCAAAAACAAAAGAAAACACAGCAATGGCTGGAGCTTAGCTTGAGCGGAAACGCTACTGCTATGAGAAATTTAATATTTAGCTTGCGCAGAACACTGCTGCTAACCAAACTGAAAACCACCGTTCACAGGTGGAACAAACAAAATGTATTGGGAGTATGGGCGAACGGCCGTCCTCACCAGAAAAGTTGAACTGAAAACCACAGCTCGCAAGCTGGGAACTTAATATTCAGTTTATGCAGAACACTGCCGCTAACAAACTGAAAACCACCGTTTCACAGGTGGGAACTTAATATTTAGCTCTGCAGAACACTGCCGCTAACCAAACTGAAAACCACCGTTTCACAGGTGGGAACTTAATATTTAGCTCTGCAGAACACTGCCGCTAACAAACTGAAAACAAATTAAACGTACTGGGAGTATGAGCGAATCGCTGTCCTCTACCAGTGCCTACCGTGGGGATACCGACGCTTCGATCCACGGAGATCCGTGAGCCAGTCACAGCCCTTGGAGGGCGAACACTCCGCACTCCGACCGGTGGTCGCAAGGCTGCACACAACTGGCTGCAGCGTTACAATGATCCAACAATACAAATCCAAAATCCAAATCTTCAAAACAGATGTTCGTGCGAGTAGCAACCGCACACCTGCTGCAAGCGAGAAGAAAAAAGGAAAAGAGCCGCGGATGACACCGGAAGATATAGACAAGCCGGCGTCACGCGGGGGTCACGGGTGACTTTGTTGGTATAGGTACTCGACCTGTGCAAGCGCGAGACGAAGATATTCAGTGCTTAAAGCACCGCCTCTGGCGGTCAGGAGGGATGAAATAGAACACATTCATGTCTATTCAGTAAGTTAACCTATGCATAAACAAGATAAATTTGAAGTCACTTGCCACACTTACCTGGGTCACTTGCCACAAAAAGACTTATATTGACCTTAAGAATTGATTGCACAATCTTGCCTCCAGTTGCTTTCTAAATTATTATTTTTTATTTGCGAACAAGCCTAACCTAATGACATGACAGAAAGTCAGAATAGCCATCTTAGTCATTAGTAACGTGGTGAGATTACATTTTGGGCTGGTAGATTTACAAATAATTGGTATTGTTGGTAAGATTACGAGATAACAGGCAGAAGTCATTCTTACCAACTAAACGATTCACTCTCACACAGAAGACAGATGAAAAACCAGATATACACACTTTCCAGACATTCCAGCTCTTTAAATAATTTTGCCAGACACCAAAACTGCTTCTGTTTTTGTAGTAAGCGAGTATTTCAGACCAGGCGGGCCACACATCAGACTTCCACCGTTTGTAAAGTAGCTTGCAGTGTTATGAGAAGCTAGCAACAGCAATATCTAGGCTAGAAACCCAATCGGAACATTTTAAGTTACCAACTCCTTTTTTTTTTTTTTTTTTTCCATTTTTTATCCCATTTTATCCCCCATTAGTGCTCACTTGAGTTCTCAATCCTGGTTGCTACTCCATCCTCTGCCGATCTGGGGAGAGCCGAGACTGGCTCCATGCTTCCTCCGAGACATGGGCAGTCAGCCAGCCGCTTCTTTTCACCTGCCAGAGGAAGCTTCACCAGTAGGACATAGCACGTGGGAGGTTCACGCTATTCCAACCAGTTCCCCTCCCTCTGAACAGGCGCCCTTAACGACCAGAGGAGGAACCACATTAGCAACCAGGATATTGCATGTTTTTGTGAAGGGGGTTCCTATATGAAGGAAACCCCCGGGAGGTACGGGGAGAACATGCAAACTCCACACAGAAAGGCCCTTTTGACGACCCCACCTGGGCGGTGGGCACTCAAGGACATGCGGACGGGCACGCATTCCTTCAGCGTTCACATCGACCCAGGTGGGAATCGAACCCACAACCTTCGAGCTGTGAGGCGATAGTGCTTACCACTGCACCACCGTACCTCCCACCAACTCCTTTCTAACTAGACATTTCTATCTGGTTAGGCTTGTTCGCAAATAAAAAATAATAATTTAGAAAGCAACTGGAGGCAAGATTGTGCAATCAATTCTTAAGGTCAATATAAGTATTTTTGTGGCAAGTGACCCAGGTAAGTGTGGCAAGTGACTTCAAATTTATCTTGTTTATGCATAGGTTAACTTACTGAGTAGACATGAATGTGTTAGTTATTTGGCCCCTGTTTTACTTTAT
>NC_139624.1:122039810-122287310 GCF_964638095.1 Poromitra crassiceps
TCTGTCTGTCTGTCTACCTGTCTGTCTGTCTACCTGTCTGTCTGTCTCTCTTTGTATCTTTCTGCCTGCCTGTCTGTCTGTCTGTCTGTCTGCCTGTCTGCCTGTCTGTCTGTCTGTCTGTCTGCCTGCCTGCCTGTCTGTCTGTCTGTCTACCTGTCTGTCTGTCTGCCTGCCTGTCTGTCTGCCTGTCTGTCTACCTGTCTGTCTGTCTACCTGTCTGTCTGCCTGTCTGTCTGCCTGTCTGTCTACCTGTCTGTCTGTCTGTCTGTCTATCTGTCTGCCTGTCTGTCTGTCTACCTGTCTGTCTGTCTACCTGTCTGTCTGTCTGTCTGTCTCTCTTTGTATCTTTCTGCCTGCCTGTCTGTCTGTCTGCCTGCCTGTCTGTCTCTCTGTCTCTCTGTCTGCCTGCCTGTCTGTCTGTCTGTCTCTCTGTCTGCCTGCCTGCCTTCCTGTCTGCCTGTCTGTCTGTCTGTCTGTCTGCCTGCCTGTCTGTCTGTCTGTCTGTCTGTCTCTCTGTCTGCCTGCCTGCCTTCCTGTCTGCCTGCCTGCCTGCCTGCCTGCCTGCCTGCCTGTCTGTCTGCCTGTCTGTCTGTCTGTCTGCCTGCGGCCCCGGACATAGACATCTCAGAAGCAGCGCTTCACGGACGCTTCAAGCAGGAGTTTTGCCCCCAAACACGCCCTCATTTCCATCCGTAGTCCCTGTACAGATGACAGAGAGAAAAGTGCAAACAGTCACACAATCAAAGAGGTAGAAGAATGCAAATACAGTCAATTAAAACACATTACATACCTGTAATTATACAAGGTAGAAAATACAATAAAAACACTTAGAAGTGGTCGCAGTTCTGATCTGCCTTGAGCCATTGTTTGAGCTGGATCTTAATAAAGGTGGGATAAGTGGGACATTCCCTTATTAGTAGTGGTAGATTGTTCCAGGCACCTACAATAATGCCTATATCGCCCCCTGCTGATTACTGAACCTTCATACATTCCATGGGTTTGATACTAACTTATACTGCATTAGGCTACTTTTCATAGGTTAAAGTACGAACAGTGAATGAAGACATCCTGCTCTGTACAAACTGAATTGAGATGTTAAAGTGACCTTCACTTCGTGATTTTAAGGGTTTTAGAGCAACATAAACTTGATCTTTAATGTTCTCATGATGTCATGTGATGTGATAACTCTGATGTCATGTGATCTGATGTGATGACTCTGATGTCATGTGATCTGATGTGATAACTCTGATGTCATGTGATCTGATGTGATGACTCTGATGTCATGTGATCTGATGTGATAACTCTGATGTCATGTGATGTGATGACTCTGATGTCATGTGATCTGATGTGATGACTCTGATGTCATGTGATCTGATGTGATGACTCTGATGGCATGTGATCTGATGTGATGACTCTGATGTCATGTGATCTGATGACTCTGATGTCATGTGATCTGATGTGATGACTCTGATGTCATGTGATCTGATGTGATGACTCTGATGTCATGTGATCTGATGTGATGACTCTGATGTCATGTGATCTGATGTGATGACTCTGATGTCATGTGATCTGATGTGATGACTCTGATGTCATGTGATCTGATGTGATGACTCTGATGTCATGTGATCTGATGTGATGACTCTGATGTCATGTGATCTGATGTGATGACTCTGATGTCATGTGATCTGATGTGATGACTCTGATGTCATGTGATCTGATGTGATGACTCTGATGTCATGTGATCTGATGACTCTGATGTCATGTGATCTGATGTGATGACTCTGATGTCATGTTATCTGATGACTCTGATGTCATGTGATCTGATGTGATAACTCTGATGTCATGTGATCTGATGACTCTGATGTCATGTGATCTGATGTGATAACTCTGATGTCATGTGATCTGGTGTGACGACTCTGATGTCATGTGATCTGGAAGTGATGACTCTGAATCTGTTTCAGCCTCTTTAACAGACATCATCATCAGGCATGTTGTCCTGCTGCTGATTCTGGTGCTGCTGATCACTGCCCTCTACTACTGTTTCTACTGCAAGGTACTGAACATCTTGATTCAGTAGATGTGTATATATATAATATATATACATACATATACGTGTGTGTGTGTGTGTGTGTGTGTGTGCGCGCGCGCGCGCGCGCTCGTGTGTGCGCCTGCGCGCGAGAATGAAACCCTTCACATGTCGCTGCTACACATTTTTGGTAATGAGCCAAAGAAGGTCAAAAATGAGTTTTGCAGGTATTTTGAGATTTTAAGTGTTTTGATTCTTCTTTGTAGTACATCATGATGAATAATTATTTTCACAAAACTAAAAGGAAAGTTTTTATTTTCATGGTTTTGGTGGAATGTCACTTTTGATCTGAGAGAGCTATCTCAGTCATTCAAAAAGTTCTATATAGGGGAGAGTTTCTAATTTATGGAAATATCAAAAAATGTGAAGGTGTGCGCACGCGCGTGCGCGCATGTGTGTGTGTGTGTATTTGCCATGTTTCCCATGCTGTCAAGCCTCTTAGCTTTCCACCCAGTGAGGAGCATTGCATTAGCACCCAGTGAGAGGACTACAGGACGGAACAGCACCTGGCACCTGAGGCGGTCCCAGGGAAAATATGACGTGTGCTCTGCTGCTGATACTCTCACCCACAAGCAGTTTTTGCCCAAAACGCCCAAATCTCATTTTAAATTAGCATTAGGATTAGACTGTTGTGATGTCATTATTCAGTTTTAACCATCAATAATTGTTCCTTTTCTCATTATTTCATTTCTCAGAGTAAATACTGTATATTTATTTCGAGATTTTTGTCAATTATTTGTGCTGTTATGGTTATAATTAGCCTAGTTACTCACTTCTACACTATCTTAGATTGTGTTACTTATGGATGGCATGGAATTATAGTGAAAATAGATTATCCCCCCTTTTTGCTGGGGACCCCACTTTGAAAACCACTGGCTTAGGCTAGAACTGTTGCGAGAAGGTTTCAGGATTTATCTCTATGCATTAGGCTGTGATTACTATTTATATAAATCTATTTATTCACATAGATTCATGATATATTATGGTATACAGCCTACCTGTGACATCAATGTTTTGATTCATCCTATGATGTCTCACACTCAGGTGTGCTTTCACAAGACAGGTGTTGTCCATTCAATCAGCTAACCTGTCTTTATAATGGCTGTCTTGCACTGTTTGTATGATACTTGACAAAGTCTATGGCCGAAACTGTTGTCAAATAGCGTTAAATTACACTTAATTGCATCTGGAACGAGAGTGTGTCCTCCTGTGCACAGTGCTGCACTACTCATTTAGTTATCAACTTTGGAGCGTTATTTACCCCCCCTTCCTGACATCCTAGGTTGACATGCTTCATCCCAATCGATTCCTTATTTCTTCTACTTTCATATGATATAAAGATCACCACTCAAGCTTTAAAATTGAGCCCGCTGTCAGCTATCGATTTACAGGCCAAATTCAGTTAAAAAATGTGTGAATTTAAGCTTCGCGGGTTTTAGTATAAGAAATTACAGGATGAAACTTCAATACGACAAAAATAGCGCTGCTCGGTGAACCATTTCCACGCCGAATTTAATAGAAGGTTCGGATAACTTGAAATCAATTGACTTACTTGAATATCCGTGCTGTCTGTAGGGGAAACGCTGCAGTCGAGACGTTGCAAATATTCCAGTTTTCTGACATTGCAAAAAGCCCGTATCGCGCAGCTCAAGTCTCCCCGCAACTCGAAACTCGTTTTGGTGGTAATCCAATATCAACGACTGTCTGGCTTGTGAACACTTACTGATTGATAAAAAAGTTAATAAAAATAAGAGGGAAATATGATATGCTGATACTGTCTCAGTAAATCCTTCCTGTCAGGTCAAGCAGTGGATTTCACCTCCTTGATTCAGCGTGAGAGACCACAGACCAGGCAGTGGAACAACGTTGCCGATTTTCAGACGTATTCAGCATTGGACAATACAGAATGTCAATCAATGTCAAGCAATCTATCTATCAAACAACAACCAATTAGGGTTTCACCTGGTTTCACGGGCTAAGGGAGAGCTCCCCTCCTCCTCAATCTGATTCGTTGGAAAACACATCACTCTCACTGTTTTCTGTGAATTGCAAGTCTTTTTCAACCAATCTTATTTTTTCATTAGATAAATTACCAAATAAATCAAGCCCACAGGGCAGGTGTTTTTTAATCCCCTCCCCCATGCTGGGACCAGGGCCAGAGTGACTCGTCTGCATGGAGCTATATAATGAATGAAAAAATGAGCATCTGCACATAAGAAAAAACACATTTGATTGATATTTTATTATTAAAAAAAATATGAAAAATAAAAAATATAAAAATAAAAATATATATATATATTTTTTAATATATATTTTTTTTATATAAAATCCCCAATCTAATAGAGGAGGACCATCCTCCTATGCCTCACTGGAAAAACCTCCTCTGATATACATATGCACACACATACATACATAGAGAGAGATAAAGCATACCGGTACATACATATTATGCTAAGATGGCTGTTTTCATGTCTCTCCAGGACACCAGGAGGCAGACACCAGACAGACGGGAGAACATTAAGCTGGGCAACCTGGGTGGTTCCAGTGCTGAAGGCAGGAAGAGAGGCAGGAGCCCGGGGAACAGACTGGGATCTTCCAGATAGATGGCTCAGCTTTCACACAACCAGCCGTTAGTTCAGGTCCATTCATTGTCACAGTCATATCTACAATATGAGGTGTGGAAGAGCTGGAGAAGCCTTCAATATGAGGTGTGGAAGAGCTGGAGAAGCCTTCAATATGAGGTGTGGAAGAGCTGGAGAAGCCTTCAATATGAGGTGTGGAAGAGCTGGAGAAGCCTTCAATATGAGGTGTGGAAGAGCTGGAGAAGCCTTCAATATGAGGTATGGAAGAGCTGGAGAAGCCTTCAGGAATTGTGAATAAGAAAGAGACACAAGAGGCACACATTTATATTAATCAGGGTCCAATTCAGTAACTGAAGAACACACAACAGGAAACATAATCTCTATAAATAAATGAGTAAAAACAGGGAGTACAGAGCAAAACAAACATGTCAACAGTGATGTGTCATATTGGTAAACCATATAGCCTAATATATAGTGACATACTATAGGTGTCATTTATGCTGGGGTCTCTGGGGACATGGCCCCATCACTTTTGGAAATGGCCGATTTTGTCCCCTTCACTTTTTAAAAGCATAATTAGATTTAAAAAAAAAACATCTAAAAAATAGCTTGCAGCAATAAATGTGAACTAACAAATGACAATACTTTGAGAAAAGGTTTATTTTCCACAATAAGAAAATATCCAATGCAATGTAAATATAGAAGAAAGATGTGCATTGTCCAAGAAAAAGTCATGTTATTCCTTCAGTTGTTTCTACTTTCTCATATTTTAGGGCAGTGATATTGGATATATGTAGTTCTGTCTGTGCTGACTGACATGCACTGCTGCTTTCTACAGTAGATGTGATATTAGCATTGTTTGATTGACATGGTGTTGTAGCTGTAGATGTGATGTATAAGGATGACTGTACTTGTGCGGTTGACGTTGTGCGTTTTATGCTGAGTATTTTATATTGTCGACTGTAGAAGCCTATATGCCCTTTTTAATGTGCCATTATGCATTTGTTTTCTCACTGTAATGATCTACTCTGACCTCATAAGCTACTGATCCTCCATCACAAAATGACATCTGAAAGGAGGTGTTCTAGTCTCACCATCTAAATAAAGGAAGCCTGTTGATTGTCTTCTGCTTCTGCTGCACAGGCAGACGTGTGACTTTCATGTCACACTGTGCAAACTGTGCAGGTGGTGATCTGTTGAAAACATCTCACCTCTGCTGAAGTTAGACCACATAGTTGACTCATCATCTAGGTGACAACTCAAACTCACCATGTTGTTTGACCTTAACTCATTCAGTGCCAGCCACTTTTGGAGAACGGATGCTCCCAGTGCCAGAGTTTTCAGAGCGTTTTCAGTGATTTCTCGAGGCCCACAGAATATTGTGTGATATTACTATGTAAACACCGAACACGCACAAGAACGAGCTGGCTCTATTGTATCATCAGCAAAAAAAAGTTTATTGATACCATTTTCCGTTCTTTAGTTATGAGCCGGAGAAGATAGGTTGTTTTCAGCGTTTTCAGGCTTTTCAAATTATTAGCTGAGATAATCCGCCTTTTGTGAAATGCAGCATTTCAAGCACATTCACTGAGTCTGAAGATAATATTTTCTGATGTAGTGACGTAGTTGTTGTGTGATGCCCTGCGTGCACCACCCCCCTCCCCCCCTCCCCCCGTAAACTCCTCCCCACACTGCACACAGCCTCACGCAACCATTATATTTTCGGAGTGCTGCGTTTGTGTGCTGCTGTCGGCTCTCAGCGCCACAGCAGGGAAGAGCCAACCCGGATTGCTGAATGGTTTGGCGTCAGGGGCTGCTTTCCTGTCTGCTAATCGGGTGGAGAAACTATACAGACAGACAGACAGACAGGGACAGAGGGGCTCAGTTGTGAGCGCGGATTGACTCCTGTTCGGAGCCAATGTCAGCTCCCGCGACAGAGCAAATGGCTCTGGGAGCATGCATCGGGTTGTCTTTGATCCACGGCTTTTAGGCTGTTTCTCGGACCTGTCTCTAATCTGGACTGCACCGAGCAAGCACTGTCGCCACCTAATGAGTCCGTAAAATAGGTTATACACCTCCAATAGCTACTATAGTTGTACAGGAGCTGCGGAAGGCTTTGATCGACGTCCCACCGTCAAAAAACGCATTGGACGTCGAAGGACGTCCGTGGCATTCTACGTCACTATTTAATTGGACGTCGAAGGACGTCCATGGCATTCAATGAGTTAATATGTTGAAGACTGTTTAAAACAGGTTTTCTACATCTCAGCCTTTATGTCCCAACCGCTTTTCAACACAAAGTGACCCCTTGTATCCTGACCTCCATGAGAGAGGATTTTAGCAATTTAGTCATTTTGCTTGGCTTCAAACTGAAATATTGTTTTTATTATATTATATTGAACATTTTTTAGATCAGCCTGAAGGTCTGAGGCTGGTTTGTTTCTCTTTTTAAATCTCTGTACAATATATCATTCTGTGCTTCAAATGTATTGCATAAGATGTGTCAGCGTATTTTTGTGACATTCAGTCAGCAGACTTGGGGAGGAAAAGCAAAACTTGTGAAAAGATTTTAAAGAGTTTATCATTCATCTTCATGAGTGTTTGGGCTGTGACGTCCCCAACCTCCATCGACTTTATCACATAGAAGAGGAAGAGAGGAGACTTCTGCTGGTTTTGGTCAGCTAAACACATCTACATCACTCACTTGTATATTGCTTTACTTTGTTATTATTAATTTAACTTATCACTTATATCATGTAAACACCTTGTGTCACTTCAACATTTAGTTTGAATTTAGTTTGTGTGGTCTGATCTTGATGCGCTCAGGGCCCAAGAAACCCATTTAAGCTTGGAGAGCAGGGTAAAATAATATTAAAGAGAAAAAGTGTTTGAGGGAAATGAAGAGTCTGTCCTGAGTGTGTCGCAGCCTTTCTGCAGTGGAGAAAGTCTGTCTTTACCGGGCGTACTATTTAAAGAAAAGTGATTTTGTTGTCAGTGTGCAGGATTTCCACAGTTTCAATGTTTTTGATGGATGGACCAAAGATGACCTGCAGGTCGAAAACTCCTTCACAAATCCAGTTTGGATCAAACTCTGAAGAAATGTATTGCAGGCAGCTTCTGATTTGGAAATGGCAGAAGTTCACGTGGTTTAGATTTATTTTCAATTAATTGTGTTCATCTCTACTGTCAACCACACAAATAACTATTAAAATTCAATATATGATAAAAGTTCAGTGACAGCAAAGTCTGACTGTGCAGAATTCTGTTCATTTCTCAGCCATAATTCTTGGCATTGGAAAACTTGGTGTTACACCCAATACAGCAAAGACACAGGTGATCAAGATCCACTCCAAAGACAGCAACCCGTATCCTCCTGCACAGCACTGTCCAGACTGAGGAGGGAGAAGCATTCACATACCTAGGCAGTGTTGTGGACACCACCGGGGGACAGAAGCAGACACACACAAACAAGGCAGGCTTAAAAAGGCTAGGGTTAGGGTGGTGTTTAATATGCTCAGGAAGATCTGGAGCTCAAAATATATCATCTCAACATCACAACATAAAAAAATACTTGTTTTGTTTGCCACAATGTCTTGTTAAAGCATACATGGGCAACATACGGCCCGCGGGCGCCCCCTGTGTGGCCCGCGATGGAATTGCACTTTTTTTTTTTTTTTTTTACAGTGCACTTGAACGCAACATGCAATATACCCGCTGAATAAGTGTCCAAATGCTTTGAGAATTCCGGGCCACTTCCTGATACTTATGCTTAAATTAACCCACTCATATTCTGGTTTATTTCAAGAAAAACATTTTGGCTAGTGGAAATTCTAATTGGCTGGTAACTTTAAAATCTAGCAGCCATATTGGCAGGTGGTGAAAAAAAGTTAATTTCAAGCCCTGCAGGGAGAGCAGGTGGTGACATAGGAGTGAGTGAGGAAAAGGATCAAATATTGGTGGTTAAGACTGAATAATGACATCACAATTGTTCATTTAAAATGAGTTATTCCTCTAAACCTGGCTTCAAATGCCCCAAATTTTTCGCGCTGGCGCCGTTCAGCCCTCAGCAAAATCTGGTAGCGAGGATTTTTTTTTGTGGCCCTCTCTATCATCAAAGTTGCCCATCCATGGGTTACGGCATGACAATATTTGTTCGGCCCCCGGCAACAATCTGGGTTTCTCATGTGGCCCCCCATGAAAAATAGTTGCCCACCCCTGGATTATTCCTATTCCTAAAGATACAAAAACTATCTTCTGCGGTCCGAACAGCAGGCCCATCAGCATTTTACCAGTATTGAGCAAATTGCTAGAAAAAATTGTTTATGAGCAAATTCAACGTTATTTTTCTGCCAATGAATTAACAACTGAGTTCCAACATGCGTATGAAACCTGCTCATTCCACCTGTAGCCTACCGGCTACCGCCATGACTCAGATGTGTGATAGTTGGCTAACCTCTATTGACTGCTCAAAGCTTGTTGGTTCTGTTCTACTTGATTTCAGCGCAGCATTTGATGTGATCGACCATGAAATTTTAACATCTAAACTTACGTGTTATGGATTTAAATCATCTGCAATTCAATGGGTCAAGAGAGCTATCTGTCGGCCAGGTCACAGAGAGTCTACTTTAACGGGGCACTATCTAGCAGTAGGACTCTGAACTGCGGGGTCCCACAAGGGAGTTGTCTTCTCCTCTTCTCCATCTTCACAAATGATATGCCATATGCAATCAGTAAGGCAAGTTTGACTATGTATGATGACGATTCTACTATTTATTATGCGGCTCACACATGTAGGCTACTGAACTTAACCATGTTCTGTCTAGCGAGCTAAGTATTATATATAACTGATAAAGGCAAATAAACTTATATTATATCAAAAACAATGTGCATAATTTTTGGCTCTAATTATAGATCACAATTTCCCCCCGGGGATCATTAAAGTCTTTCTGATTCTGATTCTGATATAAAGCAAGTAAAAACAGTAAAACTTCTAGGACTCTGGCTCGACTGCACATGTCATGGTCTGATCACATCAATAAAGTGGTTGTGAAAATGGGGAGAGCTGTTGCAATCACTAGGAAATGTGCATCATTTGTTACATCATCGGCACTTCGCCAAATTGTTTCCTCGTTGGTTCTGTGTCATTTGGAATACTGCTCTGTGGTGTGGTCATCAGCAGCTAAAGGTCTTCTTGATAAGTTACAAGTTGCACAAAACAAAGCAGCTAGGCTGGTCCTGGGGTGCTCCCCGCGTAGCTGAAATGCATACACGTCTCACATGGCTTACTGTTGAGCAGAAACTATCATCCATCCTACTTGTACATTTTCACAAAGTTATTCATACCCAAACTCCTGGCTTTCTCTTGGACAGCATAATTTATAGCTCACGTACTCACACACTCCACCAGAGGGGCGAGCAGGGGTCAGTTGACTGCCTAGACCCAAAACTAACTTTATGAAGAAAACTGTCACATACAGATCTATAATGTCCTGGAATTGTCTGCCAGTAAATATTTCCTCCATCCATGGGAGGGTAGGTTTTAAACTGAAACTAAGATCCCATCTGCACTCACTAACACCAGCAAACACACATTGAAGTTTGTCACACAACTTTACTTCGCTTGTTATGTTTGTCTTTTTAATAGTATGTCTTTTAATAGTACAGTGTCTTTTTAGATCAGCTGATCTAATGTAGCTGGCCAGCTACATAACTAGCTGACCAAACTTTTTTTCCCTA
Source organism: Poromitra crassiceps (assembly GCF_964638095.1). Lineage (NCBI taxonomy): Eukaryota > Metazoa > Chordata > Actinopteri > Beryciformes > Melamphaidae > Poromitra > Poromitra crassiceps. Next base: position 122,050,215 of record NC_139624.1, read on the forward strand.
TTTCTGTACTGCTTTACTCTGTGATTCTCCTGTATTGCACTGACTGCATTTGACTATTTCTTATTTTTTTTACTATGTTATTTTACTACTGAACTTTACTGTCTACAGTTTACAATTGCTGTAATGTATTGTGTATTGTGTATAATGATGCCGGTAAAGTCTTTAGTGTAGAAAATTATACCGGTGTAACGCTCACTCCTACAGATAAGGAGATATTAAGCAGCCTGGTTCCCAGAATAAAATGTCAGCATTGTATGCGTTTCTGCAATCCAGAGATACTGTACGTAGAATTTCATGTTTTTCTGAACCCAAAATGTGTTACATGTGTTACACGTCATACTGTAGAGTTTGCTATTGACAGAGTGCGGTGGCCAATAAGGCTGTTGTGGTCGGGGGGAGTGGAGGGCGTGAACACTTTTGTCTTTCACACCAGAGGGCCGTGTGTTCGATCCCCAGTCATGGCCACAGCATTTCCAAAGTCTACATTTCAACTGTGAGTCACATTGAATATTGTTGTTATTTAAGCCTAAGCCAAACCATCAACCTAACCTTAACCAAGCTCTTTGACTTGCTTAGATGTAGCCTGTGTTGTGTTGACAGCACTGGCAGCAACCCATGTTACGGGCTTGCCCAGGGGTGGAGCAGGATTTGATCCGCCGGCCTCCCGCTTCCAAAGCGCACACGCTAACCGCTACACACCAACAGAGCTAGCTCCCTTGGCATCAAACACCACTGATGTGGTGGTTGATGTCCAGGAGAGGTCCTCACTGATGTGATGTTTGATGTCCAGGAGAGATCCTCACTGATGTGAACTCCAAGACATTTTAATGGTTGGGACGCGCTCTACTTCGACCCCTGCACGGTGCTGGCAGGGGGCAGAGCTTCACTGTGAAACGGGTGCCGTTGCTAATAAACGGATGGGCGAGGACTTCCCAGGGGGTAATCCTCACATTGGCATCCATTTGAAGCATTTTCTTCAATAAGTCGACAAACTCATATATCGTGATCCTCTGTTCAACCAGTTGATCCTCCTTCAGTTCATCCAGAGAGCGGAAGTTGTAGCGCCTGGTGTCGGTGAAAAACTCCTTCTGAGGCGGCTGCAGCCTCCAGCGTGGGTGCCAAACATAGAAAGGAGTTTTCTTGAAGAAGATCTTTGTTTTGAGCCCGGCAAGATGGTCTGCAGGCTGACCCAGGAGGTCCACGATGAATTGCATCACTTCATGTTCATACTTTCCAGGGAAGAGGTCAAATCCAATATACAAGTAGGCCATCACACAGCCAAGTGACCACATGTCGATGGCCTCAGAAAACGGCAGAGCCAAAAGGACTTCTGGAGACCTATAGAAACTGGGCTGAAGAAGAGTGCCAGGCATGGCCAAGCCGAAGTCGATCAGTTTCACCTTGAAGGGCTTTGTTAGATGATCCACCAGCATGATGTTGTCTATCTTCAGATCTGTGTGTGTCACTCCGATGTACTTCAAGGCTTTGAATGCTGTGGCCAGCTGCTGGATGATAGGTCTGATGTCATCAAATCCCAGAGGGAGAAATCCTCTGAGCTCCATGTAGTCATACAGGCTCATGTCCAAGGCCTCGAACACCAGACTAGTGCCACAGCTCGTCTTGAAGGACTCGTGAAAGCGAACAATGTGACACTTGTCCGGGTTCAAACATTGGAGCTTTTGTAGCATGTCCACCTCTCTTGTGGCGTAGACACATTCATAGTAGCGTCTTATGGTTTTCACAGCCACGATCTCGTTGGTGTCCTGTTTCAAACATCGGGCCACTCTTGCAAAGATGCCCTCTCCCAGTTGTTTCAGTACCAAATAGTTATTGGATCTGCAGCAGCCTCTGTCTGTCATCGATTAATTAACTTTGAGCGCTTCGCGCTCTCAATTCTTGTTCTACAGTGTGCAGACCTTCTTTTATCTTTTATGTTGACTTCTTCTGGTCCTGCACCTGCCTTGAAGGTTTGTGGATGTGCACGACTACTTCATTGTTATCGCTGAAGATGTCACTGATGATGTCACAATGTCTATGCATACGTGACATCAGTTCACTGGACATTTCGTGGTGACATCAGTGATTTATGACATCACTGAGGAGGTCACAATGTCTATGCATAGGGTGACGTCATCAGGTGATATCTGTTCACTGGACATTGTGACATCATCACTCACTATTGACATGACCTTCAAGTCATAGAGATATAAGACATGCGTCATCTCCATTCACTCGAATGGACTTTTTTTTTTTTTTTACCTCGCAATAAGCTCCCGGAAGTAAGGTTCTGGATTTAATTCCTCCAATAATTCCTTTAAATGTTTTTGTTTTTCCTTTATCGATGACCATATTATAATTTTCCCTCTGATTAGTGCTTTAGCAGCATCCCATATTTATGGATTAGGGGTGTCAAAATTAATCGTATAATCGATGCATCGTGATGAATCGTTGAATCGTTTGTTTAAATTTCTGTTGACATTCAGCCGATGTTAAAGCACTTTAAAGTAAAAAAGGGACTTGATATTTATCTGACTGACTGCTTGTATTAATTGATGAAAAAGTAGCCATGTGCAGTAATAGTACAGAAAATTGAGGATTTGATACTTGGAGCTGCGATACTGTTTGAGCTGTATCGAGATGCATCGTGGAATCGAATCAAAGACAGATGAATCGTAATCGCATCGAATCGTGAGGCCAGTGAAGATTCACAGGCCTAATATGCATACATATATATATGCTTTAGCAGCGTCCCATATAGTAATAGGAGAAATGTCCTCACTAATGTTCTGTTCCAAGTCGTTTTTAAATTCCACCTTAATGAACTCCTTGAACAAAGGGTCATTAAAGAGGTTAGTATTAAGTCTCCATGTCGTTTCTTTAGCTTTGCTGTCCAAATGTAGGGATAAATATACACCTGCATGGTCCCATATGTCCTTAACTCCTATGTCACAGTTTATGATTCTTCTATGCCTCTCTGTGTTGAACATGAACAAATAATCCAGTCTTGAGTGAGTGGGGGTGGGAAAAGAAAGTATACTGCTTTTCCATTGGGTGGAGTTCCCTCCATATGTCAATCATACCGGCCTCTCCGAGTCGTTTTTTAACTGTCAATGTCTCAGTGTTTATCTTCTTCATCAAGTTAGTCGAATCAAGGGTGGGTTGTAGTTGTTGGACATTCCAGTCCCCACCACAGATCAGGACACCGGCAGACTCTGCAGTTATTATGTCAAATTTATATAAACATCTGATCATTTCCGGGAGGTCTGTAGACATTAACTTTGATATTGACTTTTACAAGGACATACCGCCCCTCTGCGTCCCCAACCTGTAGTCAAGTTCTGGATTAAAGGGGGGTATGGTGGTGCAGTGGTAAGCGCTGTCGTCTCACAGCTCGAAGGTCCTGGGTTCGATTCCTACATGGGACGCTGTGAACGCTGAAGGAGTGTGTGCCCGTCCGCATGTCCTCGAGTGCCCACCGCCCGGGTGGGGTCGTCAAAAAAGGGCCTTTCTGTGTGGAGTTTGCATGTTCTCCCCGTGCCTCCCGGGGGTTTCCTTCATATAGGAACCTAGCCTGGGTAAACCCAGCCCCCAGTGACCTGCTCTCAGGCTCACCCTGCTTACAGTCACAAGGCTAGTGACTGGGAACTGAGAGAGCAGGTCACGTGGGGGCTGGGTTTACCTAGGCTAATAGGAACCCCTCACCAAAACATGCAATATCCTGGTTGCTGATGTGGTGCCTCCTCTGGTCGTTAGGGGCGCCTGTTTGGAGGAAGGGGAACTCGTTGGAATAGCGTGACCCTCCCACGTGCTATGTCCTACCGGTGAAGCTTCCCCTGTCAAGTGAAAAGAAGCGGCTGGCTAACTGCCCATGTCTCGGAGGAAGCATGGAGCCACTTTCAGCTCTCCCCAGATCGGCAGAGGGTGGAGCAGCAACCAAGATAAATAAATTAAAAGTAGCACTAATGGGGGATAAAAATGATCTTGGAAAAAAATAAAAAATTAAGTTCTGGATTAAAGGAGAATTGCAGTTTTTTACACCCCGGACCTTATTTCCATCTTAAAATATGATGTTTTACTCACCCAGAGAACTTTGGTTTCACTCTGATCGCCATAGAAGATATTCAGGTCTGAGTAGTCTGAACTGGCCAAAACGGGGACCTCTGTGTGACAAGAGGTCACATGAGAGGGAACACGGCGGTCGAAGAGGAGAGCGAGGCGGCCGGAGGGGTGAACATTGAGGAGCGGGCGGTCGCTGAGTCTGCAATTTGTCTAATATTCCCAACCTGTGAGAGGCAACAATGTGCCGCAAGGTCTACAGTCTGCCAGAAAGCCATTAGAAGAAGAAAGATTTATGACATCACTGATGATGAATAGGCATACTTACACACACACACACCCCTCCCCCCTATAAACTGTATAAGTGTGCTTTGGTAGTGACACATTTTTGGAGGAAAAATATTCCCAAACTGTGTCTCACAAACGTGACGGCCCGATGTTTGTGACGTCGGCCAGGCCGGACGCCCCGGCCGACCGATATCACGCCCTGCCACCCCACCCCACCCCACACACAGACCCCCCCCCCCCCCCCCCCACAACCCCACCCCACACACACATACAGTCACCCCCCCCCCCCACACACACACACACAGACACCCCCCAACACAGTCACACCCCCCCCCCCCCCCCACATCAAACACAACACGACCACCACAAGGAGCCGGAGTCCCACCAAACTAGATTTGAAGGCCGTGTAGCGGCCTGATAATCTAGTACATGTATAAAAAAATTAAAACACATTTATTTCAAGATGGTCCACTCTGACTATCAGTAGATATAACCAGAGATGAGCACTTGAGATTTGGACTCGAGTCAACTCGAGCCAAATGTGACTTGGTCCCATGTCTGTATATAACTTCTGTCAGTCTGATGATGCTTCACTATGATGTATTTGTCAGGGAGCAGCATATACAATAGACATTAATTCTCATAGGGGAAGAGATGCATTGTAACAGATTTAGCCATAGGCTAATTTCCATCTGGAGTCCCTGGGGAGGTGGATTCAGAAGCCATTCAGAGTTTTTAGGATTCATGTCAGTCTAAAAAGGTGGCAAACTATTCTGCAAACAAAAAGGTGGCTGAACTGTAGGGCTGCCACACCAGTACCGATACCAATAGAGTAGCCTGGGTAAACCCATCCCCCACGTGACCTGCTCTCAGACCTGTTCTCAGTCACTATGGTCTGGTCCCCCCGCCTGTGCTAAACGATTTCATGCGGTTGTTGGCCCCCCCCCGATAGACCGCTCCATTACGCAACCGTCATCCAACCAGCTTTGTGCACAGAGCACATGCGCAGTGCAGCAGATGGCGTCATCGCTCTGCGACCTTTGTTGTTAGCAAGCGAGCTAACACTTTTCATTTCAGTACTGCTAGCACGCAAATGGTTACAACCAGCTACAAGAAGAGAGAACATCGCGTGACGGTGGTCAGGGAATGAAAGAGGAACAGGACAACTGTCTACACGCAGATGGCCGCAGATCTGGAGAGATATTTGTGGCTGTGAAGAACAGTCATCATCTATACAGCTGCTGCCAACCTGATGAGGAAACAGGCGTGCTTGTTATGCTGGACACTGAATGCCAGACTGCAGACTTCATCCTCCAGTGCTGTTCGCCTCAGGACTTGAAGGCCTAACGTTGTACCATGGACTGTATACATTCTGTGCTAATAATGCTAGCATGCTAACATCCTTTTCACACACACACACTGAATATACCGAAATGCTAGATTTGATCATGGACTTAACGCTAATGTTAATCAAAAACGGCCGCAGTCATAACGGTAAGGTGTGTTTGACCTAATTGAAATATTAACGTTAATGCCCTCACATTTCAGCGTGGTTACAGATAAACCTATTTAACGCTAGCTAGCTACAGTAGATTTTTGGAGGCGTTAATGTGAATGTCATGACGTAGTGAGCGTAGTATTATACTGTATATTATACATAATCCAGATGTAACCTAGCTATAGCTAGACGTTAAGAGGTTAGCGTGAATGCGACTGAGACCTGACATTACTGGCTTGATATCATATTCCAGATGCAACCTAGCTAGATAAGCTCCACACGGCTGTATGAGTAGCTACAATCAAATGTATCAAGCCTTGATATCATATTCCAGATCCAACCTAGCTAGCTAGATGTTAAGAGGTAGGAATATACCGAAATGCTAGACTTGATCGTGGACTTAATGTGAATCCAAAACGGCCACACTCATAACGTTAAGGTGTGTTTGACCTAGCTAGAAATATTAACGTTAATGCCCTCACATTTCAGCGTGGTTACAGATAAACCTATTTAACGCTAGCTAGCTACATTACTGGCTTGATATCATATTCCAGATGCAACCTAGCTAGATAAGCTCCACACGGCTGTATGAGTAGCTACAATCAAATGTATCAAGCCGATATCATATTCCAGATCCAACCTAGCTAGCTAGATGTTAAGAGGTAGGAATATACCGAAATGCTAGACTTGATCGTGGACTTAATGTTAATCCAAAACGGCCACACTCATAACGTTAAGGTGTGTTTGACCTAGCTAGAAATATTAACGTTAATGCCCTCACATTTCAGCGTGGTTACAGATAAACCTATTTAACGCTAGCTAGCTACATTACTGGCTTGATATCATATTCCAGATGCAACCTAGCTAGATAAGCTCCACACGGCTGTATGAGTAGCTACAATCAAATGTATCAAGCCGATATCATATTCCAGATCCAACCTAGCTAGCTAGATGTTAAGAGGTAGGAATATACCGAAATGCTAGACTTGATCGTGGACTTAATGTTAATCCAAAACGGCCACACTCATAACGTTAAGGTGTGTTTGACCTAGCTCGAAATATTAACGTTAATGCCCTCACATTTCAGCGTGGTTACAGATAAACCTATTTAACGCTAGCTAGCTACATTACTGGCTTGATATCATATTCCAGATGCAACCTAGCTAGATAAGCTCCACACGGCTGTATGAGTAGCTACAATCAAATGTATCAAGCCGATATCATATTCCAGATCCAACCTAGCTAGCTAGATGTTAAGAGGTAGGAATATACCGAAATGCTAGACTTGATCGTGGACTTAATGTTAATCCAAAACGGCCACACTCATAACGTTAAGGTGTGTTTGACCTAGCTAGAAGTTAAGAGGTTAGCGTGAATGCGACTGAGACCTGACATTACTGAAGTGAATACAAGTGACCTATATTTTTCAATCCTGTCTTTGAATAAAAGTTGTACATTGTGTTATGCTTGAAAACCATGTCTTTGCTCCCTTATGTGTTCACAATTACAACAAATCTGTATGGTTTATCTGTTGGCATTAAACCATGGTATTTCCTTGGGTGATATTCCATATTTGTCATTAAACCTAGCTGTTCACATAAATTTGCAATGATGATCGACCACGTGAGATATCACAAGTAGCCTACTTTTATTAAAAAATAAAATGCAAAGAGAGGTTTCCTTCTCTAACTATTGGTGCGTTCACAAAATATTTACACGAGATTTTTTTTATAAATAATAATCAATAACGTGGATAATGATGACATCTGCAGCTGCTGGACGAGAGACAGAAGAAACTACGAACGAAGATTGGAGCAGAGGAGGACATGACTACAGAGAAACTTAACCGACCAGCACTCTGCTTCAATCAATGAATGCTTATAAAGCCTAATGTTACTGTAGCCTGGATGACGTCAGCTAATGCTACCCAGCCTTCCAGCGTTTATCTTCCATAATGCATTAAATCATAATCACAATGCGAAGACATTAGCTGATCACCACAGAGCTGCACAGACAAGTTTATCAGATAATTTCGCCGTAAAATGTGTCCAGGTGATCAGCTCTGAAGCCCCCCCGGCTTGTATGGTCCGCTAAAATCCGATTTCGATATAGGTGTTATTTTGATCAATATTGTATAGCTGGCTAGACAGAGGAGTTTATCTGGAATCAGTGTGACAAGATCCCTGCTGCTAGCTTGTCTGCCTTTCTGTGTCAGAGTATCTAGCTACATTATCTGCATTACATGCTACACCATGCAAATATATTTCGATATAATTCAAACAATTAGCCCACTGTACTACTGGACTGTGTATTGCTGTGAATAAGTTAGATTTGATTGTGTAAAGTGTATCAGCTTTAAATATCCAATATATACAGCATTAAACAAACGACCAGCAGCATTCAAATGTGCAAAAACGTTATATTTATTGAAATGTGGTGATCTCATGTCACATTACATAATGTTATGCCCAAATGGTCTACTGCCCAGAAGCGTCACTTTACATGTTTGGTAGGGAATTATTTTAATTATGTTAAACCAGCGTTTATCTTCCATAATGCATTAAATCATAATCACAATGCTATGAAGACATTAGCTGATCACCACAGAGCAGCACAGACAAGTTTATCAGATAATTTCGCCATAAAATGTGTCCAGGTGATCAGCTCTGAAGCCCTGGCTTGTATGGTCCGCTAAAATCCGATTTCGATAACGCTAGGTGTTATTTTGATCAACAGACCTCAACCTCAACAGCTGTTTTCACTTGAATTTCCTCACGTAGTTGCATAGCCATATAGCTAGCCAGCTAGTAGCTAGCTCGGGAGCTATGCTTTAGAGAGGCCAAATGCTAACGGCTAGGTAGTGCTAAGCCGCTGCAGCTGTTACACGTCATTGACAAAGACGCACTCTCTGATTGGCCGATCACGGCAGGACTGATGTTGGCAGTCACGCCGTCACTCATTGGCTGCGGGGTGGCTGCGGGTCTGCGCGGGTCTTTCAATCGCCCCAGAAATCGTTGTGAATGGCCCGGAGTCTAGACGCTAGTGACTGGGAACTGAGAGAGCAGGTCACGTGGTGGCTGGGTTTACCTAGGCTACCAATAGAGTACTTCATTGTGTAGTAGAGCCATACTTTTGATACCAATTGAGTACTTCATTGTGTAGTATAGCCATACTTTTGATACCAATAGAGTACTTCATTGTGTAGTATAGCCATACTTTTGATACCAATAGAGTACTTCATTGTGTAGTATAGCCAAACTTTTGATACCAATAGAGTACTTCATTGTGTAATATAGCCATACTTTTGATACCAATAGAGTACTTCATTGTGTAGTATAGCCATACTTTTGATACCAATAGAGTACTTCATTGTGTAGTATAGCCATACTTTTGATACCAATAGAGTACTTCATTGTGTAGTATAGCCAAACTTTTGATACCAATAGAGTACTTCATTGTGTAATATAGCCATACTTTTGATACGAATAAGAGTACTTCATTGTGTAATATAGCCATACTTTTGATACGAATAAGAGTACTTCATTGTGTAGTATAGCCATACTTTTGATACGAATAAGAGTACTTCATTGTGTAGTAGAGCCATAATTTTGATACCAATAGAGTACTTCATTGTGTAGTATAGCCATACTTTTGATACCAATAGAGTACTTCATTGTGTAGTATAGCCATACTTTTGATACCAATAGAGTACTTCATTGTGTAGTATAGCCATACTTTTGATACCAATAGAGTACTTCATTGTGTAGTATAGCCATACTTTTGATACCAATAGAGTACTTCATTGTGTAGTATAGCCATACTTTTGATACCAATAGAGTACTTCATTGTGTAGTATAGCCATACTTTTGATACCAATAGAGTACTTCATTGTGTAGTATAGCCATACTTTTGATACCAATAGAGTACTTCATTGTGTAGTATAGCCATACTTTTGATACCAATAGAGTACTTCATTGTGTAGTAGAGCCATACTTTTGATACCAATAGAGTACTTCATTGTGTAATATAGCCATACTTTTGGATGTTTTGGAGGCATCTCTGCAACTCCCTCACATACACCGCACATAACTTCACCACCACAAACTGTACAGGTTGTAGCTGCTGCGGTACTGATCGGCGCTTGCGGTGATTGGCTGCGAGCACAATCATACAAATAGCCATTTTACAAATAGTAATTTTTTTCTACATCTGTGTACAAAAAGGATCGAATGCAGGTTACGGTATTGGCTGACTGGAGAAGCTTAGATACTACTTGGTATTTACCAGCCCAGTGAATTGACTTGAAGTGGGTAAATGTACCTTCCACTACATATGTAGCAGGGGGGCATGTTGAATTATGTCACCATTGTGAGGCATGAGAGACAATGAATGTGCACGATCCACAGCATATACAGCAAAACAGCAAAGCCTGTAAAAGTTGATTTACTTTGTGTAAAAAAAAACATACAGTATACATAGATTATTTCATTCAGTCTTTACAATAGAAAAATATCATTTATCTGATTTTTTTTACAATGTTATGGATCATACATTTGAAATACCTGCATCTAATATCATTTGCCACAAAAACATTGAAAATCATTATTACTACCACCCAGTCAGAGACAAACAAACAAAATTGCTAAATTGCTGTGGTAGTGCAAAGAGCCACATCATGTATCAGATTCAGGCTGTTCTCAGTCACTGTATAGGAGGCGTAAAACACTCGGCTTTCACATCGGACGCGTCAACATGAAGTCACATTAAACTTTTTTGCTATTTAACCTTAACCCATAACCCTAACCTGGCTTTTTAGCACAGGCAACGTACTACATCACTTGATATGATGCAAGTGTTACTGTCTGTGAGAGCTTGGCAATTTCTTTGGAACAACTGAGTCTGTTTCCAAGGTATATGATTAGTCTGAAGCACTGAGATATATGAATGGAGAGAGTGTCCGTATCTCTTCCCTGTATGTTTTAATGAAGCCAAAATCCGGCCAGATCACTGAACCAGAGTCTGCGCGCCCTTGATTTAGAACCTCTGAGAGCTCCACGCCCCTCTGAACTTTCTTATGTAGAGCTGCTGTTTCTAGAATGCGCACAGTGCATTGTGTATTTATATACAGTCTAGCTCTGTAAATATGACACTTTAAGTTGTAATATTTTTTGTCTCGCCAAAAGTAACCAGGAAGATTCCCACTATGAGATCAGTTTATCAAAATGACGCCTGTACGAAAATCTGATTTTGGTTGTCGGAGATTTCAGACCTCCGGGCTGCTGCTGACTGCTGCTGTGCTCTCAGCCCGGGCCGGAAGTGGAGGCAGGCCACTCACTCACCCTCACTGGGGGGATTGCTGTGTTGACTAAGCTAGCCTAAAGTTTTCGTGGCATTTTGATTAACTTTATGATTTAATTCCTTTTGGTGCAAATGTTGGTTTTACAAATCTAACCTTGACGCTTTACGCAACGTTGTTTGCTGGTATAGTGTTGTGGGTAGTGCCGCCCTGTAACGTTCTCCGTTGTCGGAGATTGAGTTGTATCAGCCAGACAAGTCAGACCTCCAGGCTGCTCTCAGCCCGTGCTCTGAGAGCAGCCCGCAAGAGGAGCCTCTCAGCCTGGAAGAGGAGCCAGGGCTGCTTGGCTCTCAGCCTCTCACTGGGGGAAATTCTCGGATGAACAGCCCTGTGTTGATTAGCCTAATGTTTCCGTGGCATTTTGATTAACTTTATGATTACATTTCTTTTGGCGCAAATGTTGATTTAACAAATCTAACCGCGAGGCTACGTTGTTGTACCCCCCCGGTACAGTGTGTGGGCAGCCCAACCTAACGTTAGCCCAGTGAGTGCGTGAGCCAGGCTGCCTGGTCTATTGCCTGGTATATCGTTACTAAGAGAGGAGCTTGTGAAGAACGAACATCCCCACAGTCAAAGCATTTCCCCGAGATATGCATATAAAAACGTTTGTTGCTTGAATAGCCTACAAAAAATAAAACGTCTGTGTGTATGTAATGCTAACCCGTTAGCGATGAGCTAACGGTGCTTGTGTACTACTAGGTGTGTCATTTGGTTAAAGCAGTGGTTCCCAACCTTAGGGTCGCGACCCTATGTGGGGTCGCCTGGAATTCAAACAGGGGCGCCTGCAATTTTATTTTATTTTTTTACACCACACACAATTTAATACTACCGAAGATGATTAGGGTCACTTGCGAGATGTTTTGGAATATTTTTATTTATTTATTTATTTATTATTATTATTAAATTCGCACCCCATTATCATGAACTACGTGTGGCTAATAAGCAAGCTAAGAGTTCATTCATAAGTTAATTAACCTGCACTACAAGGAAGTATGTCAGTAGGTCATCAGGTGTAAACAAAGCCGCCATGATGCCACGCTGGAATTGAATCGCGCATTCGGCTACCTACCAAAAAACAAAGGAATCAACAAGATGCTGTCGAAAAAGAGAAAGGTTGACACGGAATGCAGGCAGTTTCAAGAGAAATGGAAAGAGCAGTATTTCTTTTGTGAAGTAAATGGGTAAATGAGTCGAATTGATTTTAGTAAAAAAAAAAAATCCGGCCCCCATGAGGTCTCAGTTGAACAAATCCGGCCCTCTACCTAATATGAGTCTGACACCCCTGCTATAGAGGTTATGCATGTGATGTCACAGAGGCAGAAGTCACTGTGGGGTCACGCCCACTGAGTCAGAGCAAGACTGAGCTTGAATGCAGTAATCAGCCTAGATAACTGACACCTGCTGCTCAGGGAGGAACTTGACACTCATTTTGACACTCATTCCCGGTTGAGGGGGCGTGTTCCAGTGGGTGTGCATACCCTCTATTCAATTTGCAAAATAATTCTATGCTGTGTATACATGGACTGCTCAGCATATACAGTATATGTTTAGTTTTTAGTTGGTGGCTATGGGAGGGTAACACTTTATAATAACGTTCAGTTGTAAGTCATTTATAAGCCTTTAGTTAATGATGAACTAACTAGGGATGTGGCCGATCCGATCCAATATCGGTATCAGGTGCCGATATTGGCACTAATTCACGGATCGGATTGGAATCGTTTTTTTTTTTTTGCAATTCCAGCACGGGCCGTAATTTGCCCATGTATAATAGTATCCTTCTTTGCCTTGTATATTTTCTTAATTTTGTCTGCTTTTTGCAAGGTATATTTAAAAAAAAAAAAACTTTAATTGGCCAAATCTTTGCCTATACTGTATATTCAAAACAAATATTGGTATCGGCATAATATCGGTATCGGCAGATATCCAAATTCAGGTATCGGAAATGGATCGGAAGTGAAAAAATGTGGATCGGTGTATCCCTCGAACTAACCATTTACAAAACATGAATATACATTTGTAGATGATTAATAAATGTTATGTTAACATATACAAATGTGTTGTTAGTAATATATAAACCTTTAGTAAATTAAGTTTTGCGAAATTAATTATGTGCGATGAATGGTTTACACTTTAGATTAGGGGGTGCAGAAATACTTGTAAATTAATTGTAAATGATTAACACATCATTTATAACAGGTGAGGAACACCTCATTTACTAAAAGTTTATAGATGACTTACAACACATTTGTGATATGTTAACATAGCATTTATTAATCATCTACAAATGTATATTCATGTTTTGTAAATGGTTAGTTCATCATTAACTAAGGGCTTATAAATGACTTACGACTGAACGTCATTATAAAGTGTTACCGAAGGGGTATTGATGATGAACTATGCCTCGTCATTCATGTTGTCTTGCTGGTTGGGTAACACACCGGAATGTTTTGTTCATTACTGAATGTTGATGTGTCTGATAATCGCATGTGGGATGGTCAATTGTCCTGAGACGAAAATAAAATATTCATTCATTCATTGTTATTGTTAATATTGTGCGTAATTGATTAATTGGAAGGTTTATTGATGATGAACTATGCCTCGTAATTCATGTTCATTCAGGGATATTATGATGACAGTGGTTTGGGGGCCCCACTGTAAGATGTTGCATAGGGCCCCAAAAGGGCCAGAAACGGCCCTGGGCAGGGGGAAAACTGAAGCCACTCGCCGTTGACTTGTGAAGTCGTTTGGAAAAAAGCTGAATGGATTTTGTTTATAAATTAAAACTAGAACGACCGCCAACAATGTGCCTCCGCCAAAAAGTGAGCAGGCGTTCCTGAGATATGGCGTTAACGAGCGCGGCTGTGAGGTCACAGTGACCTTGAACTTTGAGCACCAAAAGCTATTCAGTTCATCCTTGAGTCCAAGTGGAAGTTTGAGGCAAATTTGAAGAAATTCCATCAAGACATTCCTGAGATATGGCGTTAACGAGCTTGAAAATGGCATTTGAGAGGTCACAGTGACCTTGACTGTTGATCTTTGATCACCAAAATCTAATCAGTTCATCCTTGTGTCTCAAGCCGACGTTTGAGCCAAATTGGAAGACATTTCATCAAGCCTTTCTTGAGATATCACGTTAACGAACTTGGGAATGGTGTTCATGAGGTTACAGCAGGCGCGGACTGCATAATCGGGCACGTCGGGCAAATGCCCGGTGGCCTGGCCTGGCCTGCAAAAAAATAATAAAATAAAAATAAAATTGGTGCCCGCAGTCAGGCCACTCACTGAACAGCAGGCCTTCAAACGGGCAAATTGGGCTTCAAACGGCCCAAATTGGGCTTCAAACGACCCAAAGTATGCTTCAAACGGCCCAAATTGGGCTTCAAACGGCCCAAATTGGGCTTCAAACGACCCAAAGTATGCTTCAAACGGCCCAAATTGGGCTTTAAACGGCCCAAATTTTTCACCGCAAAGGTCGCCGGCACGCGCGTCGGCCCGTATCGGCCTGGCCTGCTTGGTATCTAATGCCCGGCCTGAATTATGATCCCAGTCCGCCCCTGGGTTACAGTGACCTTGAACTTTGACCTTTGAACATCAAAATCTAATCAGTTCATCCTTGAGTCCAAGTCGACGTTTGAGGCAAATTTGATGAAATTCCGTCAAGGCGTTCCTCAGATATCACGTTAGGAGAGGAGAACACACAGACGCACACACAGCCAAAACATGATGTCCTCCCGGCGATTTTCGCCTGGCGGACATAATAAAATAGAATACAATAAAAGTTACATAAAGTGAAAGGTTCATAAGGTGGCCAAGAGCACCATCTACTGTATCACATGATGGTGAAAACACCTATCGACGTCACCTGACGTCAATGGCGGGGAAACGTCTCTTAAATGACGTTCCGAGACACCAATGGCGGAGAATGAGTTAATGATGGTTCCATTCCATTTAGGTGCAGACCTGCCAAACTTGGGACACCATTTTGAGTACGACCTGGATACTGCACGTGCACAACTGAATTCAAAGGCGTCAACGCCTGTTTGAGTAGTTTGAAGTGACAAATTGTACCAGCATACTTTGATGTCAAAATGCGTGCACTCCTGCTACACAAAATACGTGCAAGTTTGCAGGTCTGTAGGTGTTCCAGTGCCAGGGCCCTCATTAATGTTATTGGTTACACCTGCCACCTCAAAACAGTTGCTGTGAAAGGGGCCTATAGCAGGTGAAGGCGAGCAGTTGAGGGTACGACAGCCTTACCAGTTTCTGCTGGTCCAGACACAGCCCCACTACAGCACCCCCGCTGCCTGGTAACTTCACAGCTGAGCCAAACTGCAGCAAGTAGCAGAAAACAGTGTGAATACATACACAGAACATACAAGACAGAGGAAGGTGTACAGTACATGTTGTTGGATCAAACAAGGGACATGCACCTACCTGCCTCGCCAGGTGGACCATCTTGAGGTTCCCAGGACCCAGACAGTCCTCGGTGTAAACGGACCTGGAGGAAACATTGTTATTGTTCTGGCTTTGGCTGTGTTGTCCTGACCATAATGTGAACACAGCCAATAGAAACAGAGAGCTCACCTCCGCAGCTCAAAGTTCTGGTCCATCAGCTTTGCCAGCTGACTCCAGTCTCCGTGCTCCAAAGCCATCCTTGAGGGAAACCGTTTAGGACACGTTCATTGGTGAGATGTAACATAAAATGAGATTAGCAAGGTTTCCATACAACTGTTAACACGTTCACTGCCAATGAACGTGTTAACTGCCAAAAAAAAAAATCGATTTTTTTTTTTTGACGGTGGGACGTTGATCTAACCCTTTTACATCTCTTATATAAGTATTGGACGACCCATTCCACCGACCCACTAAGTGGCGACAGTGCTTTCCTGACTAGAGGAAGGCAAGCAAAAAGCAGTGTGACGAAGCCATTCTCATGAAAATGGATTGGCGAAAACGCTTTCGTTTTCGCGCTGATTGCTGGCGGTGCGGGATTGTACATTTGCATAATAGATTACGGGTGGAACACACTTTGAAACATGCAGCATAAATATGACCAGAATCGCAAAAGCTTCATCAAAGCTCTCAACCAAAACTCCAAAAAGCGAGCGAGTCCATCCAGACTTCCTCAAAGAGCGGCCGCGCAGACAGGCACAGGACAGCAGCAGCAAAGCAGTGAGACTGGTGACAAGCTTGTGACACGGCCGCTGCAGCCAAGAAGAACGCCCACGGAGGGAGGAGTTGGAAGCGGAGGGGGGTTTCCTGCTGTTATGGAGGAAACTACTGTTCAAAACTATTGTTTAGATGTCTGACGTCTTACTGATGCCAAAAATGAATGGTTAAAGTGACTGTTCTATCGAATTTCACAAAAAGCCGTTTATCTCTGAATAATTTTTCTGACGCTGAAACCATGCTGTATTCAACTGCTAATGCTTACATAACTACTAACTCTACAAACTAACTCTTTTAGACAGAGAAAGCACACATTCTATTAGTCCTTTTGAGATATCGTGTGTTCACAAAATCTTAGCAGAAAAGAATCCTCGGGTCTTGAAAGATGAGCCAGAATCCTCAAAAAAACCCTCTGGCAGAACCTACCTACAGTAAAAAAAAAAACGGCTGGCAGTGAATGTGTTAAGTGATTTCTACGCAAATTTGGAACCTCACAAAAAATAACATTAAGTATGTTTCCATCAGCTGATTTGAAGCAACTAAATACACTTCCTCAAAGTAAAAGAAACACATCCATGAGAAAAACTGAACACATTTTCAAGATTCAATAAGCATTGAGTAAGTTGTTATTGTTCTACCACATCAGCTAATGTTGGCCACATTTTACACTTTCATCCAAAGGACAGATATTTTATGGACATTTCAGAGCCTCCAAAGCTAATTTCTAAGTGTTAAAAAGATACTGGGGGAAACTTGAAATGTTGCCATTTCCATTCTGCTTTTCCAATTCAATCCTACTAGAAAATGAGGAAAACTCCGTCTGTCTGCATCCATTTTCCTCCTCAATGGGTTGGCTAATCAATCTGAAACTGCACATGGGCATTGAGCATTGACATAAACGATTCTAATGCACTTTGTGGAGGAAACCACCCTCTGCTAGTGCGTCGGGTGGTTCTTTGTCTCCACGTCGTGCATTAAAATAATTTAACGCACACCTAGGAGTTGATTATTCCCTACATAATTTGCAAAAAATGCTTGGATGGAAACTCCGCTATTGTGATTTTAACATTACTAGATTATTAGGCCGCTACGCTGCATTCATATCTAGTTTGCTGGACCTCCGACCCGGTATTGCGTTGTGTGTGTAAAGTCTGTGTGTGTTCTGGGTGGTTCCCAGATAAACCACTTTTTGTGTTTCCAGGAGGTGGCGCTATACTAATTTGCACAAAATTCATTGCACTGAACTCTGTCAACTCACCCTAAGCGCACTCCCTGGGTGTCGAGATCAACCACTTTCTTTTGCCAGTAGGTGGCGCTATGCCAAATTGCACGAAATTCGGCACTGCACTCCATCAGGTCCCTCTAAGCGCACTCCCCAAGTTTGATGTCGATCGGACGAATAGTTCTTGAGATAAACCACTTTTTGTGTTTGCCAGTAGGTGGCGCTATGCCGAATAGCACAAAATTTGACACTGAACTCCATCAGGTCCCTGTAAGCGCACTCCCCAAGTTTGAAGTTGATTGGACAAACGGTTTTCGAGATAAAATGCTTTTTGTTTGCAAGTAGGTAGCACTATATCGAGTGTGTGTGTGTGTGTGGGGGGGGGGGGGGGAGTGGCGTGGTATCGGGCCGACGCCACTTTGCCCGATGTTCGTGACGCAAATCGTGACTACCACCGCCTGCTACCCGCCCGTCCACGTAGGCAATTTTATCTATACTATACTTGACCTATCGCTAAGCCCCACCCCCCGTCCTCACTCGGACAAACACAGGGCAGCCATCACTGTCAAAGTTATATCCCAAGACGCTCTTCACAACTTTTTGAGGCCGGATATCGTCTAGAAGCCATCATAAAGTACTTCACTATGACATGGAGGGCGATGTACAACATTTAAAGCTATCGATAAAAAGAAATGCGATATACGTGCATGGAAACGGCTTTAGCGAATCTTTAACCAAACATGCACTTTTAACTAAGGAAGACAGAAGACAGAAGATAACCAGGTGACTGACATCCAGAATTTACATTTTATTAACTTGAGTAACCTCTCCGTGGATTATATATATGCCGAATTGAAGAGTGGCGCCTGGCAATGTATTTTATGTAGGCCCTGTATAATCAAGAAACTTAGTGTCAATGTTTTTCATAGCGAGACAACAGCACGCATGCATGGGTGTAGCAGATCAGGAGAGGCAGAGCCTACAGCAGACCACTTTTTCCACCATGTTTTCTCTTTAGACTACCTCACATTTATTTGGGGAACGAGATTAATTCCCTCGTTTTAGGGTTTGACTGGTGACTGGCGATGTTTTAATCACATCAATCAATGCGCCTCCTCTTTAACCAACTCCGGCATTACGTGCATAACGTAATGGCTGGAAACTCGCATAATTCAGCATTTTCTTTTGCCGACTTTCTGAATACCATGATGATTTCATGATACCTTTGGATCACGGAAGGCAAATGAGGGAGAAGACTCGTCATCTCGCTGTCACCACGATTGCAGATTTAACATCCAAACAGCAGCATCATTGTGGATGTGAGTGGATCTACGTTTACTAGTTTAATATTATCAATTGCCTGGCCTCCCAGGATACCTCGTAATGTTGCATTTACCCCCATGCACATCGTTTGACCAGTTTTTTCTACTTATAACTGTATGAAACACCATAAAACCAGAGGAGAATCCCGATTTCTTCTGCTTCTCTTCTGCTTCTCTATGGAGCTCTCGGCTCCGGTTGTCCGAGTGTATTGCGGAGCTACACGTGCTGTGATTGGCTCGTCTGCGTCGGGGCGTGGCTTAGCGATAGACTTCAAACTCGGGGAGTGCGCTGATGGCGACCCGACGGAGTGCAGTGCCCTGTTTCCGTGCGATTCAGACGCGAAACACGTTCGATATTTGAATATTTGTCTTCAGTTCTGCTCCTTCAAGCCCTAAACCCCAGCTTTAAGTAGGGTCGTTGACGAGTCGTTGACAGTAGTGAGATAAGTAAACGTAGCGTCATTGACAGTGAATGGCACTGTGAATTCACTGTCAAGACCCTTGATGTGAGTAAATGAGGGGGGCCGGCCAGTATGCCTCCTCAGGTTCCAATTAAAAAATGTCTTGCAAAGAGGGCAGCATGAAATGAGCAGAGAATGGTCTATTTGTAAGCTGAATAAGCAGCATTAATATTCATGTGAAGGGGAAATAATCAGTAGAGCTCAATGATCTTAGTTAAGTGAGATTTCTAAGAGATTTTTATGTGGCTATAATGAGTCACGCATTCGGAAATAATATCCTCTAGGGCAGTGATACTCAACTTGCGGCCAGGGGGCCAGATGCGGCCCGCGATAGGGTGCAGAGTGGCCCCCCGACAATTTCCTAATTCCCAATGAAAAATACGGTTAAATAAAATTTGACTGAGCTCCAGCTAAATTGTCAAATATGGCTGTCTGCTCACCACCCAGGCACTTACAGTCAGTGTTGGGGGTAACTCATTACAAAAGTAACATATTACATGTAATATATTACTTTTAGCTCAGTAACTCAGTAATATAACTTATTACTTATAGGATTTAAGTAATATTATACCAGTTACTTTGTCAAGTAACTCAAGTTACAAATTGAGTTACATTTCATTAAATCAAAGCACATAATAAAAAAGATACAATCATTTCCTAATCAAACTGTGTGTTTTTAGATGACAATAACAAAGGAAAAGAATATCATTTAGAATTTTGGATTGTTTACACTGACTTCAAGGCGGTTGAAATTATTTTTCGGGATGGTTCCGGGGCGGCGACGTCATTCTGCTGCTGCTGTTATTTTGGTGAAAGTAATGCAAAAGTAGTGTAATAAGTAACGAGTTACTTTACACAGAAAGTAGTATTGTAAAGTAACTTATTACTTTCAAATGAAAGTAACTAGTAATATGTAGTATATTACATTTTGAAAGTAACTTGCCCAACACTGCTTACAGTATATGTATTAACTATGCAAAAAAATGTGAGACTAAACTCCGGCTGACACCCCAAAATCCTACAATCTGCTACAGAAAAATTAATATTAATGTTTATTGACTGGCCCCTTGCTTCCTGTAATTTTGCAAAAGTGGCCCCCAGGCAAAGCAAGTTGAGTATCCGTGCTCTAGGGCCACGCCACTCCTGGGAACCCCCATCCTGTGTAAGTAGGGTTCCCAGAGTAAAACCTGGCTATTTCCACCACTGCTTATGGATGAGCATCATCTGCTGCATGCCATCGAGAACCGTTGGTCGGATCGACTTCAAACTTTGGGAGTGTGCCCTATTGTGCAGTGCAGTGCCCTGTTTTCGTGCAATTAGGCACCTCCTGGCAACATAAAAAATGCGGTTTATCTCAAGAACCGCTCGTTCGATCGACTTCCACTTTGGGGAGTGCGCTTAGGGGGACTCAAGGGAGTGCAGGGAGCTGAATTCCGTGCAGTTTGGCATAGCGCCACCTACTGGCAAAACAAAAACTGGTTTATCTCGATAGCCATTCATCTGATCGACTTCAAACTTGTTAAGTGTACTGCTGGGAACCTGACATAGAGCAGTGCAGAATTTTGTGCAATTTTTGTGCAGAGCGCCACCTACTGGCAACAAAAAACGTGGTTTATCTTGAGCACCATTCATCTGATTGACTTCAAACTTGGGGAGTGTGCTCCTGGGAACTCGAAGTAGTGCGGCGCCGCATTTCATGCAATTTGGACTTATTCCAGGACTGTCTGTATGTCTGTCCTTCGCGTATCTCGAGAACCGTTTGTCAGATCGACTTCAAACTTGCGCTTAGGGGGACCTGACAGAGTGCAGTGTGTGTGCGGGGGGGGGAAGCGCCCACGGGGTGGTGCATGGGGGAACGGGCACTGCACTAGTTATAATAAGGAGGATTGCAGTGTTGTAAATATGTGCAAAAACCACTCCGACCAACCTGGCCTGATCAGTGAGCTCAGCAAAATTCTTCATGGCTTCAACCACCAGGGGCTCTCCTGTGGAAAGACAGACGAAGATCAAAGCAGTTCACCAGACAACCACCAGGGGCTCTCCTGTGGAAAGACAGGAAGATCAAAGCAGTTCACTAGACAAGCAAATCCTTCTCTTCAGGACTCCTGGGGAAAACACTCAATAGCTTTTACAAGTTTCTGGAGGTTTAAATGTAACTTTTAATAGTAGTATAGTAGTAGTGTGTGAGAAATATCATGCTTCTCTGAAAAACTGCACCATTGTTATAAGCACATTTGTACATTAGACTTGGGGAAATGGTGGCCATCTTGGATTTGAGCTCAAATCTGACTTCCCTAAACATAAACCTTATGGTATCCACGCACTATGTGAGAAATTCCATGCTTCTTTGAAAAAGTGCACATTTTTTATAAGCACATTTGTACATTGGACTCTGGGAAATGGCGGCTATCTTGGATTTGAGGTCAAATTTGACTTCCCTCCACATCTGAAAACAAACCTTATGGTATCCACTCACTATGTGAGAGGTTTTGTGCTTCTTTGAAAAAGTGCACAAGTGTTATAAGCACATTTGTACATTAGACCCGGGAGAATGGCAGCCATGTTGGATTTGTGCTCAAATCTGACTTCTCTTCACATCTGACAATATACCTTATGGTATTCATGTGAGATACTATGTGAGATAAATACTTTCATTTTACTTTTTGAAGAAGAAAAAAAGTATCACTACTCCTTTCATATAAAACTGGGGTCAAAAACGCCCCCTATTAATTTCCTATGTAATGGCTAGGCTGAGTGTTTCTTTGCCATATCTTTGAAATAAATGTATTTTATCATGTAATATCACATGTATCAAATAAATATTGTTTATTTATTATAAATTAAAAAACCGAAAATCATTCATCTGGAGCAACCCGGAACGACGACTCACTGTTTACTCACTGTATACTTACTAATGCCCCCCACACTTCCGGAATGGTATAGCACCTACATTTTCTGTTTCTCAAAGACAGATTTTATGCAACAATTTGGAAGAGGCCACTATATGTATTTAAAAGAAGAGGATGTTGGGCATCGGATAGCGTCTTCACTTCATGTGTTTGGCTCAGGTAAGGGTTCATTTTTATACCTAGACGTGAGAGCGGCACGATTGTTTGATGGGAAATGCGTTGATGTTCGCCGGGCGCTAATGCTCAGTATGAGCGAGAAGCGCCCGGCTAGCGGGGTAACAGAAAACCTAGCCTGGTAAACTCACATTTCATTTCATTCTACCAGACCGTCTGGCCTCCAGCCCTGGGAGGGAGTTTTCAGAAATTAGAAAGTGTTCTAGCCAATCAGCGACCCGCCTCGTAGTTGACATCATAACCAGCCAATCAGGAACGCCACTGGCAAAACAGTAATGGCTGCCTCCGCGGCTGTCTACCTCGAGCAGTAACATCAGTGTTTGTTGAGTTTGAACAGCCATAAAGTGCAGTTATTGCAGAAATAGACTCAATAACAACAATTAAAGTATTCAACAGCGGAGTTTGTCAGCGGAAAAGATGTTTTCGCCGTTCTCCGAGTGGATTTGGATTTGACTGGATCTGATTGGCTGAAGGAGTTGTCTGTCAAGGCAAGTACACCCGCCCACTGCTAAACACTGGGTGAAACCTGGAGGCCAGATGGTCTCATAGAAGGAAATTAAATGTGAGTTCACGTGACCGGCTGGTTTACCAGGCTACAGAAACCCTGCTTTTGGCCACGAAACAAACAAAAGAAAAAAAATCAAATCAAATCAAATCAATTACAGTATATATGTGTATTGTGTATATATATATATATATATATAGTCACAAAATTTCAACTCAAGTAAACAGTGCGGCCATGTTTCATATGAGGAGGAGAGGCCTACCGCTGAGCCAGCGCTGATGCACGTTGCTATGGACACACACACACACACACACACACACAGGGTTGTATGAGCTACTTATCAGGAGTCTGTGTATTACCAATTGACTGTATATCAAAAGAATTGGACTCTCCCGTGTTGAAGCACATCCATGGTTGTGTCCCCGCCACCCTTTAGCCAGTTGGCAGAAACACAGACACACATTTGACCTCATGTCAAAGTTCAGCCTCCTCTGGCAAAAACTGTGCCTGCTAAAGTGTGGTGAACTTCTTGTGAACCGACCAACCAACAGAGTGAATTATAGAGCTGTTGGTTGCAGCTAAAAAAGAGGGAAACACTGAAAACATGATGGTATTATAGATGGTGAATATGAGCACAGATGTTGCGTATTGGCAGCTTCATCCTAAAATCCACTCCAACCAGCGTTCAGAAACCCAAAGCACACCCTGATCATAGTGAAATACCATAGCCCTGCTCTTCCATCAGCTGCTTGCTGAAGTCCATGTAGACCAAGCCTTCATACACCTGCAAAGGCAAAACAACAATCAGTTCCTGCTTTCCTGGTTCTTAGACGGGAGCTGGTATCTCTACCAATGTGACGGAAATACCCAGAATACCTTGCGGCCAAAAGAAGGTCGAACTCCCGTCGCCGTCGGCATGAAGGGGAACAGAAGAATCACCATGACAATTCTTCAAACAGGCAAGTACAAAGTCGGGTTTGGGTTTGGTCATGGTTAAATAAGAAAGCCCTAAGCCTAACCTTAACCAAGTTGTTCTTGCCTAATCATAACCAGAACAACCATAATCATAACAACCGTCACCATAACAACCCGCATCCTTAAAACAAAAATAAAAACTCAATGAAACAAGAGAGTTGTCATGGTGATTCCTCTGTTCGGTTATCTGCCTAACCCTAATAACCAATATTTGAAATTAATTAAACATTTTCAAATCAGACAAATGCTTGTTAAAAATGTATGTGGCTTGACTGGGATTCGAACACCCCGTCATCAGATTGGAAGGCAAACACCTTACCCATTAAGCCACAAGCCCAAAGCACAAGTTGAGCTGAACATTTTCAACCCTAACCTTAACCAAGTGGTTTTACTTGCCTAGTCCTAACCACAAAAAATAAACATCCTTAAAATAAAAAATATAAATGCAACAATGCAACTTAACGCGTGAAGAGTTGTCATGGCGATTCCTCTGTTCTGTGTCATGCCTTTTCCGACCTGTCCACACATACATGGTATTTTACCAGATTCTATTTGATCTGTTATTTTAGTGCCTGTCATCAAAGACAAAGTTGGTGAACTAAACCGTTCAGAGAACTGCAGGCCTATAGGACGAATCAGCGTGATGTCACTTGACACCCAGAAATGCGGAACCCCTCCTCAGATAATAGTATGAGTTGTGTCAAACAAACGTTAATATCTCAAAAACTATACATCACATCGCTTATATTTTGACATTCTGAGTGAGAGCAGAAGTAGCTCAAGAGTTTGATGTATAATATATGCACGTCGTGTTAAAGTTGTGTGAACTGTCGCAGTTTTTAAAATGTAAACAGAGTTAACTGGCTAGAGTCAGACAATCAAGCCTCGCACCACTTGGGCTCCATAGGGTTCCATTGCCGTTGCCACCCAGGTTTGTTTACCAAAATGCTACTCAGCTGATCCCTCGTATAGTTCTTGCCAGCATTTTGTCCAAAGTGCTGGAAAGAACTCTACTTAATAGGCTAGAGCAGTACATCCTGACTTCTGATAATCAGTTTGGTTTTAAACGAAAACATGGTACTGATATGTGTATCTTTGCTCTTAAGAAGATTTTAGATCAATACTCAAGGCAAAACTCCACACTTTTTTTGTGTTTTATTGATGCTTCTAAAGCATTTGATCATGTCAGCCATGGAAAACTATTCCACAAATTATGTCACCGAGGGTCTCTAGATCTCTGCTGAAGATTCTGGTTTATTGGTATGCTCAGCAGACGATGCACGTTAAATGGGGAAACTCTGTATCTACTCTGTTCCTAGCCTAGGTAAACCCAGCCACCACGTGACCTGCTCTCTCAGTTCCCAGTCATAGTGACTGAGAACAGGTCTGAGAGCAGGTAACGTGGGGGATGGGTTTACCCAGGCTACTCTGTTCCATGTGAATAATGGGGTCCGTCAAGGAAGTATTTTGTCCCATTTTTTGTTAAATATTTTTATGATCTTCTCAGTTAAATGTGGGTGGAACAGGGTGCATTGTTGGAGACTATCTCATCAACCACCTTATGTACACAGACGATTTGGTGATTTTCTGCCCATGTAATGCTGGTCTTCAGCAGTTACTGAGGATTTGTTCACAATATGGTATCGATTTCGACATCAAATATAATGCAAATAAGAGTAATACTATGATTGTCAGAAGTAGGGAGGACAGAAAATCAGTCTTTCCTGACTTCTTCCTGTCTGGTGTTTCTCTTAATGAATGTAATGAGGCTAAATACTTAGGCCTATCTGATGATAGGGACATGTCCAGACAGTGTCGTAAGATGTACGCACAAGCGAACATGTTGATTCGTAAATTTAATTTCGGTTCTGTGGCGGTGAAGATTGGTCTTTTTAAAGCGTACTGTACCCCGCTGTATACTGCCCACTTGTGGCACTGGCGTTTCAGCCTGTATGTAAAATGACCATGATGGAATCATTTGTAATGCCTGTGCTTTTTAATCTGTTTCTTTTTATATCTCTATTTTTATATTTATATTCAGTGTTTGGTGTTTGTTGTACTATGGACCGCAGGGGGCGCTGTGTCCTGAATACAGTTTGAATTGAATTGTACCCAGGTATTTTTGAAAACTTTTTCTACGCGTTCTGGCCTCCCGACCACACGCAACTGCTGTTTAAGGTCACTACAAACTGACTTTTTGGAAAAATGCGCCCAAGGTGGAGATTTTGAATATACCCGTCAACCCTGGATAATATCTCCATCGTCCGCCGTGTGGATAGGATAACCAGACTTTTGGAGTTGTGACAAGTGTGTACCGAGATTTTGGTGTGTGACATCTACTAGTGCAGGGCTTAAAATTTACTTTGCAAACTTGGGGGGAATTCCCCCCTTATGTTCTTCAGATAGGGGGGATTTATATATTTTGGGGGGGCTTTTTTCAGCCGATACTATAACCGACAAATATCTGCTTCTCATGTTCGATAAGTGATAATTTCACATTTTTGTATTTAAAAAGGAAGTTCTTAACCTGTAGTTTATGCACACCTGAGTCTAAATTACTATGGCTTTTGTCATTGTGTTTTATCTGCAGACTAGGAGCCATAGGCTTTTGGTTCTATGAAAGCCTTTATTTTTTGTATTGAGTGATACACTTTAATAAAACACTCATCATATTATATCAGAAGTTCTTTGTTTTGTGTTCACAATAGTGATGTCAGTTAGATTTGGTTAGGTCAGAGCTATGGAATATTACAGTTAAATCATCCATCTTTGCTCACTACATCTGCCTTTCTTACTGTCATGTTACTGGCAAAGCTGTAACAAATTTAGCATTGGGGAGAGTTCTATTCAAGTGAATGGGCAGGCATCAGGCATGGGAAGTCTGTCCCACTATAAACCATTAGGCTATCTGTCTGTGTGTTTCCATCTGATTAAAGAAAATACATTATGTGATGTTGACTGATGTTTTATGTATTACATAAAATATGACATGTTTTCTTTAGGTGTATATACTTTAGGTGTCATCTGAATGGAAGAATTACTAAATTTGAATATGAAAAATATAAATGTTGGTATAATAAACTTTGATTACCAGTCCTTCTCATCAAATTAGTAGCTCTAATTGGGAGTGATGGTGTTACAGTTAGGCTACTGGTGGAAGTGCACGGTCACAATCTGGCCCCATGGTAGAGAGGACTTTTTTGTGTGGCCCTCTCTATCATCAAAGTTGCCCATCCCTGCCTTAGACAGCGTGGTGACTGTCCGTCCGTCCAGTGTTGATGATGTCACAGACCTGCACCACTCTGTCTTTAGTCTCTTAGAACAGACGAGTTGGCTTCCGCAATTTTCAAATGCTTCCGCCATACCGTCTGTACTTCGTGGGGGAGAATCATGCACCAACCGGAATGGGAAGCAGAAAGGCGGGTCTTCCGCTCATTAGTCCAATCAGAATCCAATATGCCGGCAGAAAGGCGGGTCTTCCGCTCATTAGTCCAATCAGAATCCAATATGCCGCATTCGCGTGTCGTGATTGGTCGGATTCCGTAGAACTTCCTTCCAGTCTGAAGGTTTTTTTTCCCAACTTCCTTGTGCATGTTCTGGGGGTGTAACGTACAGACTGTATATAGCTGCATTCGCCGGATGTAGATGATACAGTCTGTTTTAAGAGACTACTCTGTCTTGCAGGCCAGCGGTGATGAACAGCTCATCAGTCTCCAAATTCAGAATGAAGTTGGCTCGGATGGGCCGAGGCAGATCCTGACGGAGAAAAATATTATTGTCAACGTATTGACACTATTCCCCCACAGCAGTACAGTTTTTATCATTGTGTCAATTTTTTATCAAGCGTAACTGTAAATAAACTCAAACATAAAACTTAGTATAGTACATAACTAGAAATACCACATCGTGGTTGTATGCCTCCGCCAACAAGTGAGCAGTCTACATCCATGTCTGTCCAGACTCATACAAGCACAAATACCTTGAAGCCCACAGCACAGTTAGCCTGGGTACAGCGCAGTGGTGTGGTCATTCAGCCTTATGGCACTTTAGGCAGTTTGGGAGTACCTCAACAACATGGAGAATCGTTTTCAACATGGAAAATGGTCCTACCACAAAACCACCCACTTCTCCCCAACCACTCCCTCTACCCACCACTCGAATCCCAACTCTCTAAGACAGGGGTTCCCAAACTTTTCTGTCCAAGTACCACTACGTACCAAACCAAATTTCCCAGGGACCACTTCCACTGCGTATGCCAACCCCTCCCCCCGATAAAAATTAAATTTGCTGATTTAACCATGCAATAGCAGCAGAAAGGCTAACTGACAATATAAGGCTACTAGCTGGTTCAAAACGGACACACACGGATACACACACACACACACACACACACACACACACACACACACACACACACACACACACACAAGGCTGTGAAAGATAGTACCCCTTTGAAAAGGTTTTTTCCCCTCACAAAAATGTTGCCTAACTTTGGAGTGTTATGTAGCTACCTTCCTTCCTGACAAACTAGCATGATGACATGGTTGGTACAAATCCATTCCTGAAGTCTTCTAGTTTCATATGATACCAGAAACTTCACTCTGGCTTTAAAACAGCCTGCTGCAGCCTCTGAAAGTAAATGTTTTCCCAAATATCACAATATTTCTGAAAATATCCAGCTAGTTCTCAGGGTTAATGTTTATGTAAAAACTGTTGTGTGTAAAAAATGAAAAAAAAAGGCAATTCTCTGGCGGACCATCAGGCGGAACGACTGAATGTTTGGGAACCAATGCTCTAAGACCTTCCTATTCTTTCCCCTAGCCCCACCCCCTTCCCCCACCACAGCCCTTCGCACCACCCACAGGCCCATATCCACTCCCTCTACCCACTCCTCGAACCCTGAGTCTCTACGTCCTTCCTATCCGTAGCTATGGCCCATCTTCCCTTACTGATCACGCCGCCCTCCCACATCCCCCTCGCCCTTCCCCCAACCCTCCCCTCGAATCCCGACTCTCTACGACCTCCATAACCCTAGCTAAAGCCCCTTTTCCCCAGCCCCACCCCCATTCCTTGACCCCCACACTGTTGTGCATGACTGACAACGGTGTTAGCCAATCAGCGCCCGTGATTGGATTTTCAAATGAAGAAAAGGCATTTGCACATGGCGATACCAGACTAAGAAGATCCAAATCCACAACTGCGGAGTGGGCGTGGCTTCGAAGGTCTGGAGCCAGGCTAACCTTGCCGTAGTTCTTTACCAAGAATTGAACACTGCCCCTCCCACCACGCAGTTCCCCTACCCAGAATCCCGACTCTGTGGAGCAGTGGAGATGGGGCAGCATGAATCACAGATAGTGACCCTGAACTTTGACCACCAAAATCTAATCAGTTCATCCGTTAGTCCAAGTTTATGTTTGAGCCAAATTTGAAGCAATTCCGTCAAGGCGTTCCTGAGATATCGCATTAACAAGCATGAAAATGGCGTTTGTGAGGTCACAGTGACCTTGAACTTGAACACAAATTGGGCTGGACAAAGCCAGATGTAGGGCCTGTGCAAGCGCTGGCCAAAAATGTCTTGCAATGAAGTGGAGAGCAGAGCAGTGGAGATGGGGGCAGCATGAAAGGAGCAGAGGAGAGCAGAGCAGGTGAGAGCAGAGCAGTGGAGATGGGGCAGCATGAAAGGAGCAAAGAATAGTAGGATAACATGTATTTGGAAGCTGAATAAGCAGTGTCAATTTCAATGTGTCATCAAGTCTGTCATGAATAAAATCAAGGGTAAATAATCAGTAGAGTTCGACAATCATATTTAACCCATTGATACCTGATGCAGCATTTGTGTGTGTATCCCTTTAAGACCGTGGTTCGCGATCTTAAAGGGATACACACACAAATGAGGGATATACACGCAAATGCTGCATCAGGTATCAATGGGTTAAGTAACTTTTGTAAGAGCTTTTTACAGTATGTTGCTGTAATGGTATAATGAGTAAAATCAATCAAAAAACAGTCAAGCATTCAGAAATAATATCCGTAGGGGGGCGGAACGGACGGACAACCCAAAACCACGCCTCCGGTCCAGCTATCGCCGGTGGAGACATAAAAAGGCTTTGTATGTAGTTGATAATCAGGCACAAATGCCCAGCTAAGTTTAATGTGATCTTCAGGAATAGCAAGTTGTAAACATGGCCTTAGAGGTTATACACCTTGATATTGATACTTTTGTTTAAAGTTGTTACATGTGGCATTTTAACATCAATTAATCATTACCACGTTCATTTTGAGAAATAGGTATAATTACCGTAAAAAAAAAGACCACCACTCAGAGGAGTGGGCAGCCTCTGTCGGCCTCGACACTGCATTGCTTTATGGCACAGAACAGGAAGAGGGCGGCGTTTCCAGAGCAGACGGAGCTAAAGCTTTCAGAGCGTGTGGTGATGGCAGATGGTGGAAGTAGTGTCCTCTAGAGAGAGAGTGGCGTCAGTGGAGGACCAAAATGCGAGACTCATTAGCCAATGAACAGCCAGGAATGGGTCTCGCGCTACTTTTGCATGCTAAAATAAAGCTGATAATGTACAATTTGATTCAAGGAGGGAAAATCCCTTTCAAAGTACAACACAAACTGTCTATTTTGCTGCAACTCGACAGTGCTGCTTAATCCAGGACTTTACTTCCTGGAACCCTTGAGAGTAAAAAACTGGTCCATTGGAGTGAATGGAGATGTCGGGACTCTTCTATCTACACGGCTCTGGGTGGAAGGAGAGAAAGGCGGATGAAAGAATCACTCCAACATGTTTCTCCTCTTCAGTAGAAAACGTATGAGCAAAGATGCAGCTTTCCTCTTTGTGGCAGGAAGCAACAGGGCTAAGTTGGGCCGTCTTTTTATGAAACACAAATAGAAAAGAAAAGAGAGAAAAGAAGTCCTTACACTGTCTGTGATGTTGTAGAATTTCATAAGACACTTCAGGGTAGCTGAGACGATGGCACTGTAAAAGACATGGAGGAAGTGTGAGCGTGCAATACTTCTAGTTATAATAAATAGCAATAACACGCTATAGCTTTGTGAGCTTTAAAGACCCCCTAAAGTCAAAAACATGTTTTTCTTCTTGTTCCTTCAGTTGGATGTGTGAGCTTCACTGTGCTGAATGATGTCTGTGCAGAGTTGGACAGTAGAACACTGTTTCCACAATCGTCTGCTGAAAGTGTTTCTCTGAGCTCACTGAAAAGGTTGTTTACAACGAGCATGAATTGGTGACCAGGGGTGTAGTGGAGGGTAAACACACAGGGGTGTAGTGGAGGGTAAACACACAGGGGCGTAGTGGAGGGTAAACACACAGGGGCGTAGTGGAGGGTAAACACACAGGGGCGTAGTGGAGGGTAAACACACAGGGGCGTAGTGGAGGGTAAACACACAGGGGCGTAGTGGAGGGTAAACACACAGGGGTGTAGTGGAGGGTAAACACACAGGGGCGTAGTGGAGGGTAAACACATAGGGGCGTAGTGGAGGGTAAACACACAGGGGTGTAGTGGAGGGTAAACACACAGGGGCGTAGTGGAGGGTAAACACACAGGGGCGTAGTGGAGGGTAAACACACAGGGGCGTAGTGGAGGGTAAACACACAGGGGCGTAGTGGAGGGTAAACACACAGGGGCGTAGTGGAGGGTAAACACACAGGGGTGTAGTGGAGGGTAAACACACAGGGGCGTAGTGGAGGGTAAACACATAGGGGCGTAGTGGAGGGTAAACACACAGGGGCGTAGTGGAGGGTAAACACACAGGGGCGTAGTGGAGGGTAAACACACAGGGGCGTAGTGGAGGGTAAACACACAGGGGCGTAGTGGAGGGTAAACACACAGGGGCGTAGTGGAGGGTAAACACACAGGGGCGTAGTGGAGGGTAAACACACAGGGGCGTAGTGGAGGGTAAACACACAGGGGCGTAGTGGAGGGTAAACACACAGGGGTGTAGTGGAGGGTAAACACAAGTAAACACAGTTTACCCACCTCTTTGAAATGAGGCAGATCGTTTACTCACCTATTTTCAGATCAACTGTATCAATCAATGAGGAGAAACAAGGTGGGTAAACTACTCACCTTGGATAGTTTACCCACCTCTGTATTTACCACTACACAGCTGATCGTGACATCACGGATACTGGAGCCAATCCCTGTCCAGTATTCAGCAGTTAAAGCCCCAACACATTCTCACTGCAGATGGGTCAGGAACCCTTGTCGTCATTTTGTCGGGAGTGAGAATGTGTTGAAAGCCCGTGTTGTATGCTGTGATTGGCTAGTTAGGTTCTAGATAGGCCTAACCCTGATTGGTTGCTTTGGATTTTTAAATGAGGCAGGAGGGAAAGTCATCTTACGGATTTGACAAGATAATATAACCTTTTTTTGTGGGACGGACAAACAGACACAAATTATTATTCAAAGTAGAGTATTTTATATACATCTTGAAACATGACTTTAGGGCAGCGATCCCCAAAGTCCGGACTCCGGTCCGCATCCGGACCCAGACGCCGTCCTATCCGGACCGAGCCCTATAACCTACAAATCATTGAGAATCGTTACATTTCACCGAGCTTTTCTTTTTTAACCGGCACATGCTTTTCTACCCTTTACGGTACTGGTTTAATCTGCCAGGAAGCGCATAGACCAATGCATGCGCTGTAAATCATCACACGTGATGCTACTCAACCAATCAAATATCCGATTCGATTCTGCCTGTTCCAGTCGGTTCCAGTGCTGCAGGCGAGAGATTGTCCGACACGGAGATATGCGAGAGATATAAGTCATTTCCCATGGCGTGCTCAAAAAACAAAAACAAAGATTTAGTTTTAATCCGGAGCAGGCAGACTCTTAGATGTTCATTCATTGTTCTCACGGGCAGCTCAAAACCAGGCAGTATGTCTCATGTGAAGTGCGATGCGATCCTAACCTGTCTGTGAAAGCGCCACACGAGCAAACGCACTCAAATCCAGACTGAGGGCACACTCACACATTCACTGCCCAACGGCATGTGACGTTTGCATTGCGAACGATCGATAGATAGACAGACAGACAGACAGACAGGCAGATAGATAGATAGAGACAGACACTGAGACAGATAGATAGATAGATAAATAGACAGATAGGGAACTCACTTCTCTCAAGAGAAAAGGTGGAGTTAAGGGAAGAAAAGAAGATTTTCTTTCTCAAATTAAAACACTTTTAACACGTTGAGTGCCATAGCCGAGATATCTCGTCTTACATAATCCAACGGTTGAGTGCCATAGACGAGCTATCTCGTCTTACATAAACATTTTTTTTTTTTGACGGTGGGACATCAATCAACCCCTTTTACGTCTTCTATATCAATATTGGGAGGAAGAGAATGTGTATAATCTATTTTACCGACCACTAAGTGGCGACAGTTCTCTTCCAAGACAGAGAGAAAGCCACAGCCAGCCACAGCCAGAGCCACAGCCAGCCAGCGCGCTGGAGAAAGCCAGTGTAATTTTCAAGGAAGCAGCTGGGCGAAAACTCCCTCGATCCCACACACACACACACACACACGCGCGCGCGCGCGCGCACACACACACACACACACTCGAGCACCCCCGCGCATAAATAAGACCAGAATCGCAAAAGCTTACTCAAAGCTCTCAGCCGACACCTCAAGAAACAGTTTTACAGTCCAGACGGCCGCGGAGAATCCTCCCCCCGCAGCACAGACGGAGGGAGGAGCCCGGAGACACACACACACTCTCTCCCTCTCTCTCCCCCTCCCCCCAGTCCCGAGAGAGAGAGAGAGAGAGAGGAGAGAGAGAGAGAGAGAGAGAGAGAGAGAGAGAGAGAGAGAGAGAGAGAGAGAGAGAGAGAGAGAGAGAGAGAGAGAGAGAGCACACAGAGCGGGAGACAGACACGCCGCGGGGGCAAAGAACGGACAGAGATCCCCTCCCCCCAGAGCCGCGGAGCAACGCGCGAACACACACACACACACACACACACACACACACACACAATACAGTATACAGACTCGCCCAAGGGCACCCACAATCACAGGCAGGTGACTGTTCTGCTGTTTGATTGAATTTCACAAAACTGCGATTATCTCAGCTTGCTGTCTCAGACGCTAAAACCATGCTGTACTCAACGGCTAATATCTACATAACTACTAACTCTGCAAACTAACTCTTTTAGACAGAGAAAGCACACATTCTATTAGTTATTTTTAGATGATTGGTGTTC
This sequence comes from Poromitra crassiceps, assembly GCF_964638095.1. Taxonomy (NCBI): domain Eukaryota; kingdom Metazoa; phylum Chordata; class Actinopteri; order Beryciformes; family Melamphaidae; genus Poromitra; species Poromitra crassiceps. Next base: position 122,084,380 of record NC_139624.1, read on the forward strand.
ACGAAGTCTTAACAGAAAATAATCCTCGGCTCTTGTAAAATGAGCCAGAATCCTCAAAAAAAAAACTGGCACAACTTACCTACAGGATTGAAAAAACGGCTGGCACTCAATGTGTTAAGATGCACATTTTCCCAAAGCACTCTGTTGTATGTTATTTTTAAATGCAGCCATTATTTTACTTGAAATGAGAAAATAACATGTATTTATTATTAGTGTAGGCTAGTTATTTATAATTAATCCAGTTAAATATGAAAACTAAATAAACATTGTTGATGTTTATTTTGATTTAACAGTCAGTCGTTGACTACATACAGACATTGTACCATTAGGCTACTGCAATCATTGAAGTAGCCTAAGTTCAATGGCACTGAATCATAACGCAAGCTACTGTACGTTACAATGTTCCGGACCTTTGCTTGATGACATTTTCTCTAACTGGACCTCTATGAATTTTAATTGAGTGCCCCTGCTTTAGGGGGTCTTTAAGCAAAGTGACAGCACTATAAGGTTATTAGCAATTGTATGATACTATAATGCACTTATGAGGACATATGAGCAGTATTTGCAGACTGCAAGTAAAGTGTAAAACAAAAGAGAGTATTTGTTGTCACTTTGGCATGGAGGTATAAAGAATTATGAATGCTCAACTTATAATACATTATGTCCACCAATTAATTACTTTATAACCCTTGTTATAAGTTTCCATGGATGATTAGAAACATTTATAAAGTTGTATAAACCCTTATACATTAATTTAATGTTATGAATGTGCTCATAATGCATTGTAGACATGACCTTCATAGAAAGTGTTTGTTACCAAAATATCTTGAAGACGGGCGATACTAATTAGATTGTTTACCTGCTTCCAGCAAGACCCTTGAGAAAACAGAAAGACAAACATTAAGTGACATATTTCATGGTTAGTCTAGAGAACCTTCAGACTAATATCTGCAGAGATCCTCACCACTTGTCGAGGAACGTTGGTGTCGTACTTGAGTGTGAAGTTCTGCTTTGTCAAGGCGATGCTGCAACCAGAAACACACAGACTTGAATGAGTGAAGTAGCACTGCACACAGGGTTCCCACTGTTTCCAAGAGATCTTACAGGACTTTTCCCAGGACTTTTTCAGTGACAATCTAGCTCAGTGAGATCTATTGGTTGATCTCAGGGTGCTTACCGCTACACCCCGAAATAATTTGCGGATAATGAGTGTTAATTCTGTGGCGTCAGTGTCTCGCATTTAACCAGTCAGTCCGTGCATTATGTTTAGTGCAAACAGACAATTTATTAACAAATATTTGTCATTATACATTGATTATTGCTTATCATCGAATGGAATACAACTTTATGATTTATTATTATTATTGTGTGTACAAAGTCTAAATATCAGGTTTACAGTTACAGCCGGGTGGGGTGGCTGGACAGGTAGATCTTGTGCTGTTGAAAAATTTAAAAGTAGATCTGAAGTGTAACAAGGGCAAATTCGTGGACCATGTGCTGCGTGTGGCAACGGCGGGGGCAGGTATCCCTGGGTTGTGGCTAGATGGGGTACAGCCACGGATGGAGTGACGTGAAATCGTGGCAATTGTTATTATTCCATGTAATTAATTTGTGTTCCTTCTTGTATAGTGTCATGACGAAAGCAAAGATACAAGAGGGTGAGATAAAGGATACATCCCGCCAATATTCAAGTAGCCTCTAATACTGTGTGTGTGTGTGTGTGTGTGTGTGTGTGTGTTCCTTCCTCTAGACCTAACCGTATTTTCTAAATTTCTGATCACCAATTCCATTATTATAATTTTTTTAGGGCTTTATAGCATGAATGAGAGATGAATAGGGGGAGGCCAGCTATTATACTTTTTGTCAAAAAAATAAAAAGAAGAAAAATAAGTCATATTTGAGATCCGGGGCTTTTCATAAAAGATCCTGGGCTGTAGCCCTGAAAGGCCAGGCCTAACAACGCCACTGCTTGTAGGGAGATGCTGCTTTATCCTCCAAACTGCATGATAATGTCAATCTAATAAAAAGAAGAAAGAAATCTCCAATAGGCTGTCAAAGAACATGTCGGTGATGTCAGGTGTCGGACGCGATGATGCAATTGTGCCAAAATGCAACATTCACACTTCAAGTTGTACTCTTAGATTGAATGGTGAGAAGAACCAGAGCCAGACTTGACACACATAATTAGCGAGCAGATGACAGATATTCCAGAGCATTTTTAATGACAGAAATCGGTTCAGAAGTAGAGAATCCTTGGTGACAAGCAGGCCTATAGCTGCGTCTGTGTGCATTTGGCACAGGGGCGAGAGGAGGGGATGAGATGGAGGCACGCCTAGGCGCTGCTGACTGGGAAGTGAATACAGTGCAGTACGTCCACGAAAGTGGAAAGCGTCCTTTCCGTTCCATATGACTGACACTGAATTAATCATCTTTAGTGACAACCAAATTAATTAACGTGTGATCTCTTTCTCTCTCAATCCCTCCCTCTCGCGGGCGCGCAGAAAAGACTTCAAAGGGATTGCAGCGACAACCAAATTGACGTGATAAAAACATTGGCTGTAACGCGAGGGGGCATAACGCGTGGAGACACTGACACAGAGTTCATGTCTGTAAACTGTTCTGTAAAATGTAGTTCACCACTTACGGTTTTAGCACGGGCCGAAGCAAAATAATAACGAAATAGCGAGTTTGTAAAACGGGCCGAGGGTATTTGCATTGGGAGGAGGAGGTGTGTGTGTGTGTGTGTGAGTCAGTGTGGAGGTGTGTGTGTGTGTGTGTGTGTGTGTGAGTCAGTGTGTGCTCGTCGAAATGAAGGCACCGTCCCAAGCGGGTGGGGTCAGGCGTATTGAAACACACCACCCCTTCTGGAAACGAGAGTGAAAAGTCATCCAGCGTCCCCGAAAGTGGAAAGCGTCCTTTCCGTTCCATATGACTGACTGACACTGAATGAATAGTCTCTAGACCAGCGTGCTCCGCACGTGCTAAAAACTGATCTAGCTGATATGAGCGACAGGGATCACACCATACATTAATATCCTCTCTGTGGAAGTCTGGGGGAGGTTTTACCCATTTTCAACCCGCTTTCTATCATTACAATGTCAGTAATGATGCAGATGGACAGCCTTTACCTTGTCTTCATATTTTCCTGCACAGAGAGCTCCGCAGTTTATTCCAGCACTTCCGTGTCCAGAATGATTCAAAACGCATCATTCTGTACAGGAAGTGAACAGGCGAGGGCGGCTTCGAAGACGGTTACTTTTTATTTTCTCTGTACATCCGCAGGAAACACATGGAGATCCTTAACGAGCGTTAAAGGAGAATTTCGTTTTTTTACACCACGGTCCTCATTTCCAGGTTAAAATATGTTTTACTCACCGAAATAGTTTGGCTTCATTCGGATGCCCACGGAAGATTTTGAGCTCCGAGTAGTCTCCTCAAACAGGCTATAACGAGAGCCTGCGGCCAGCGTGGGGCATGATGGACGGGAGTGCACGCGCTCTCTAAATGACACTTTTTCTGTCATTATGGTTGTAAATATAATTATTTAGCTAATAGCTAGAAGCTAAGCTAACAACAACACAGCAGTCAGCGTTGATCTGCCCCGGATGGGGTTACAGTGCGTATCTTCCCCCTTCTGTGGTTTCTCTGAAGAAGGTTTCACAGAGGGGGAAGATGGGCACTGTAACCCCATCCGGGGCAGATCAACGCTGACTGCTGTGTTGTTGTTAGCAATTAATGTGGCAATTAATAATATCCGCACGTCGGACGAGAGCAGTTGGATGAAAATCAACCATCATATATCATCATACCATATGAGGAGCTTTTTGTCACACGTTTATAAGCCTGGAAAAGTTTAGCCGCAAACGCTGCTGAGCTGATCCTTCTTTCAAAATGTGAGTATAGGCTACATCTGTTCAACAGGCTGCGCACTACGTAAGGGATAATGTATATTGAGGCGGTGATTACGGGGGAAATAATGACCGACAGGTGGATTGAGCCCGACGCGTAGCGGAGGGCTTAATCGTTCACCTGAAGGTCATTATTTCCCAGTAATCAACGCCTCAATATACATTATCCCGCTTAGAACATGGCCTACAACTAAATCATTCAATAATCTGACAAAAATAATTATTCAAATATATTTTTTAATAGCGTTTTCAACGACAAAGCGGTTTCATTCGTAATTGGCACACAAGACACCACAGCTGCAACTGGTTGGCCTAATTAGTAGTGGCTTGCTGACAAAAGGCTCTTATCAACTGATTAATCCAGGTGTGGCAGAGCAGCGGTCGGTTGTCGAGAAATAATGACCGGTGAATATTGTTGATTGACCAATCAGAATCGAGTATTCAAGAGAGCCGTGTTCTACTGTTTGATATTCTTCAAGCCACTATACAGTACAGCATCGCCACAGCCAAGAACGCACAACGCTTATGTTTATGTATGTTACGATTGCCAAAACCCATTGATAACGCAAAACAGTTGAGCCATTTTCGGTGGAGTTCATCGCATATACACACAGCTGAAACCCCCATGCTGAAACATATCAGGGGTGTCATAAGTGTATGAGACAGACACCCACACATCATCTGTAACAGTGGTGTTGTCTACGTGATACGCATGTATACGCAGTATACACACTGCGAAATGACTCAGATTTGCGTATGCGCACTGGGAAATGCGCTATGATACGTATCGTTTTCAATTTCAAAATCAGAGTTAGTATACCCTCTGAAAAAAGGTAGACTACACCACTGATCTGTAATATGTTGGTAAAGCTGAAAGGGCACATCTCAGTTTTAAAAGTCAAGGAGGACAAAATACTCACATTTCACTTGATTTATTGACTCACATCACAAGAACAAAACGCTTACGTGTTTCGGCAAAGAGCCTTCTTCAGAGCGTTTTACCTTGTGGGAGAAGCGCTAGTAATCCTTGCAGCAGACAGTCGAGCAGGATGATTGATAAATGGTAAATGGTAAATGGCCTGCATTTATATAGCGCTTTTATCCAAAGCGCTTTACAATCAGTAGATAGTCTACATTCACCCATTCATACACCGATGGCGGCAGGATGCCACGCAGGGTGCCTACACACCATCGGGAGCAAGGAGGGTTAAGTGTCTTGCCCAAGGACACAACGACAGCAGCTGGGAGGGAGCGGGGATCGAGCCGCCAACCCTTGCGTCATTGGCCGACCCGCTCTACCTCCTGAGCTAAAGCCGCCCCGATAAGCAACTCCTTATGTGTTCACATAGTTTCCTTCACCTTAGCTTGTTAGCATTAGCTGCGGTTGTCAAAAATGGAGAGAATGCACACCATAAAATCTCAGCGAGGTGCCGGTGACGGACAAGAATCTATAAAAAAGAATAGAAAGCGCACACTCTGGCTCCGATGCAATGGATTTAATAGACGGACAACGTTTCGGCCTGGTGGCCTTTGTCAAGTCATGCGGTAACATGACTTGGTTTTGCTAGTCTAAACTCTTACCGTGCTTATAAACATCCGAGTGGCACGCACACCAATCGATGTAAACAATGGATCTGGAAGTTAAATGTCCGTTGCTTTGCTGAACCTTGAACTACCAAGACTGAAATGGCAAATTAAATGGATAAAGTTGGGCTATTTCTCCGTTTGGGTCGGGTTGCCAGATACAGCGATGGTTCCAGCACAAAGACTGCTCAAAAATGGAAAAATGGAGACAATCTGGCAACACGGAGTCTGATGCGTGCTATCTAAAACCACATGGTTTTTGTTTACATGGTGATGAATGTAAATATTGAGGTAGGATTTTTTCATTTTACTGGGACTTTGATGGATGAAATGCATGTACAATGGAAACCTTATATAATACTGCTATAACAGCTGATACAAGGGTGACATAATCAGGGCTGCTAAGTTTCAGCCAAAGTTAGGAGTGAGATTGGAAGGGACGTGATTTTGTGGGGGGGGGGGCTAGATTTAGAGGGATATCTCAATTTAAATTAACATTAGGATTACTGTTGTGATGTAATTATTCAGTCTGCACCCCGATGCCAGCTGCTCTCCCTGTCGGCCTCCTCGTGCTCTCTCTCTCTCTCTCTGTCTCTGTCTCTACTCTGAATAGTGAACATGCAAGAAATATGATCAATTGTTAGAAAGAATAGAATACACAGAGTCCAAGTCTACATTAGGATTAGACTGTCGGATGTCATTACTCAGTCTTATTCTGTCATTATTCAGGCAGCTCCTCTCCACCCAATTATTTTGGGTGGAGAGCAGATTTTGGTTTACACAGCAGCCTGTGTAACGTTACTCCTGCCTGGACTGGCTATAACGCATTTTATTCTATAAAAATAATGTATTTTGTATGATCAAAATGAGGTGGTTACCTACCGTTTGACCTGCCGTTTCAGTTGAAAGAGCATCACGGCATTTCAGCTGACAGAAAAATCTTTTCAAACTTTTCAACTTGTGTTCTTCCTGGGATAGTGGCGCCATGATCCGCCCTACTCTGCCTCTAATTGGTTGGTACTCGTGGTTGCCTTTCGTTGGGTTGGTTAGATTTAGGCAGGGGGACTGATGATTGGTTAAAGCTAGGGTAAGAATATCTGGGTCAGCCAATCAGAGGCAGAATAGGGCGGGCTCACCCTGTGACAGACTCGAACTATGGCAAGCCGCAAGTTATGGGAATATTATAATAGAAGTGAGAGGGAAAAACATTTATGAGCGTGTGAAATAGCAAGTGTGGCGTGAAGAGGTTAAATTGCGTGACTCTCACTCTCAATGAGTGAGACTTGGCAGCTCTGTATAATACTGCTACAGCCTACCAGCTGCTATTAAAAAAATAATACAAAAATGGCATAACGACCCCCCCGCCCCCACACGCGCGCGCGATGGCATCGTCGATTTTTACCCTAGACATCGTAATGATTCAAGTTGGTAGACATCGTCCAACCCTACCGTACACGGCTCTTATACTAGACATCATGATGTTACGATGGTGGGAGCTGAGACCATCGGCTGTGCCCGACATCGACCATGGACGTCCATCGCCCCAACCCTAAGTGTGAGGAGAAAAACACGAGTGGAGCAGAGAGTTGGGTGCTGGCCTGGAAAAACAGGGGGAGGGAACTCTGCTTGCTACCCAGGCACTTATGTATGTACTTAACCTAACTAACTTAACTAACTATCCGGTATGCACAACATTGTCAGACTAAACTCCGGCTGACACCCCAAAAACCTACAATCCGCTACAGAAAAATGTATATTGTTTGTTTATTAACTGGCCCCTGGCCTTCTATCATTTCACGAAAGTGGCCCCCAGGCAAAGCAAGTTGAGCATCCCTGCTCTACATCATGACTGACCAATGTGGGGCCCATGGGCCACGTTTGGCCCACACTGTTTGTTTTGGCCCACCATGGATTTCATTAAAATGTTTGTATTTTTTACCATGTCATCCTAGCTTGTTGGGAAGGGGCTAAATAACACTACAAAGCAGGGATTCTGCTAGGCTCTCCAAACACCAAACACTCAACATAACAGCGGGGTCAGAAAGAAATATTATGTAAGTCTTTATTTAAGTCGTAGCTTATTGGCAACATCACTTAGGCTATAGGTCACACAATATTAGGCTATTTTATATAATGAATTTATTTATCTGGCTTATTTTCAACCGGTCACTTGAGCCGGTGACCTTTCAATTTGCCGGCCCACGGCAACAAATACCTGCTAAAAGCCGGCAATTGCCGGCTAACGGAATCCCTGCTACAAAGATAGGCGAAATTTTGGCCAGGGAAAAACTGGCAAGGCCATTTTCAAAGGGGCCCCTTGACCTCTCACCTTAAGATATCTGCATGAGAATGGGTTCTATAGTAGAGTTAGGGCAGGCATGTCCAAAGTCCGGCCCGGGGGCCAAATGCGGCCTGCGGACTGATTTTAACCGGCCCTCGGCTTGTATATCTCAAAATATACTATATATGGCCCTCCACGCAGTAGGGGTGTCAAAATTAATCGTTTAATTGCTGCATCGCGATGCAGACGTGTGAATTGAATCGAAGACAGATGAATCGTTGAATCGTTTATGTTTACATTTCTGTCGACATTCAGATTTTAAAGCACTTTCTAAGTCAAAAAGGGACTTGATATTGATCTGACTGCTTGTATTAATTGATAAAAAGTAGCCATGTGCAGTAATAATATAGAAAATTGAGGATTTGAGCAGCTTGGCCGCCTGTTATTTTCACCTGATCTAATCTGGCCCCTATTAAAAAAAGTTTGGACACCCCTGGGTTAGGGCTATGCACCTTGAGTTGCATGCACTCTGTCAATCACAATCAACTCTAAATCTAGCTAACATTACTGTGAAATAGATAAGAGTAGTGTTTTTATTATTTTGAAAATGTATTTTAGAATGTAAACTGTCTATAAAAACATTTAAATCAATAAAAATCTATAAAAGCGGCAATCTGGGCAATGTTTGTTCTCTCTGTTTCAATTTTTGTGCCACTGATGATGTCATCAGTGATGTCATAAGGGGGCACACACACACACATAAGGAGGTATTGTGACATCGATGACGATGTCATCAGTGATGTCATAAGACTGATGACATTAGGGCTGGGCGATATGACGATATATTTCGTCTGGACGATAGAAAATGTATTTCGTCTCATATGATGCTCTATCATTTATATCGTGTTGCAAATCACACTCACGGCAATATTTTCCGTCATTTGGATGACGCTGTGCTTTCTTCATTCTGTTTTCTTTTTTACTCACATCCACAGTCCACACACGCACCAGACTCTGTGTCAACAAGCCCCATTGCGTCCCTTTATAAGTGGGTGAGTAGGCTAAAGAGCAGGGAGATGTTACCTCCACTCCGTCCGCCTAGTCTACCCAGGCATTTGCGCTGTGTTAAGTGCGCGTTTGATCCATATATGAGTGTGTCCTCCTAACGTTAAACCTGGCAAAACATCTCCTTCCATCCTCATCATCCCAAGCAAATCCATTGAGGGCCGACAACAAAACTTCTATCGTTAGCTTTAGCTTTTAGCTTTCCCTGGGTGAGTTGTGTTGGTTGGATAACCGTGAAATCCCGGAGTGGAGTACTTTTGTTGAGTGAACTGAACTGGTAACATGGAAATCCCGAAATGGAGCATTTTTGTTCCTTTATAAACGAACTGAGAACTGGACGAACTATTCACCTTATGTAGCCACGCCCATTTGACCTGGTTGTGTGGCCGTATCAAAACTTCCGGCTAAAAATAATAATAAAATAATATAGCCGCAAGCGGCGATGCGGGGTCCAAGCTTCCGGTGACTTGGGGGGTATATGTCAGATAGTGCACATTTATTCAGACTTGGTATGTGCACAAGTAAACAAAGTTTGGTTGAGATCTGGTGACCTGACGGTTTCCAAGCAGTACTAGTAGTAGTAGTAGTAGCAGTAGTAGTAATAGTAGTAGTAGTACAGAAGTACTAAGAATAGTAGTAGTAGCAGCAGCGGCAGTAGTAGTGGTGGTTGGCTGTTATAGCGCCACCATCTGGTGGATTGGTGTAAGTTTTTCCTCTGAGTAGTGGGTGATGTCTTGAAACTATGTAGAAAGGTGGGTGATGTGGGGCGTATGGTTTCTGAGATCCACACACTTTTAGGGCAGGAAAAGAACAAAAGCAAATACACACAAGTTTAGACATTTATCATTTCAAAACGGTTTCACGTATCCAAAATCCTTTAATAACTTAAAGTCGGGGTAGTCCATAGATAACCCAGAAAAAGTTTCGTGTGATTTGGCCAAACAGTCTAGGAGGAGCTCGCAAAAGTAGGTTTTTGATAAAATTCAAAATGGCGGAAAATCTACCACACAGAAATGGGCGTGGCCTAGTGGGTTAGATACATGATGCTCCAGGGAAACCAGTAGATGTGGAATTTTGATTCTACAGCTCGCAGTTCAGAAGTTATGGACTGACAAACGTGAAATTGGCTGTTATAGCGCCACCATCTGGTGGATTGGTGTAATTTTTTTACTCTGAGTAGTGGGTGATGTCGTGAACCTGTGTGGAAAGTTTGGGTGATGGGGGGTGTATGGTTTCTGAGATCCACACACTTTTAGGGCAGGAAAAGAACAAAAGTAAATACACAAAAGTTTAAACATTTATCATTTCAAAACGGCTTCACATATCTAAATGAATTCCATAACTTTAGGTCAGGTAAGTCCAGAGATGCCACAGAAAAAGTTTGGGCTCATTCAGGTAAATGGCCTGGGAGGAGATAGCAAAAATAGGTTATTGAGAAAGTCCAAGATGGCGGAACATCTAGGCACACGCAAATGGGCGTGGCCTATATGGATAGATGCGTATTGATCCAGGGAATACAGCCGAAGTGGAATTTTGATTCTACGCCTCACGGTTCAGAAGATATGGACCATAACGCGAAATGGTCTGTTATAGCACCACCATCTGGCCGATATGGGTAATTTTTTGTTTCTGAGTAGTGAGGCACATTTACAATCTATGTGCCCAGTCTGGCTACGCTGAGCATTACAGTTTCTGCTGTACATAGTTTTACCGGAGAAGAATAATAAAAACAACAATAATCAGAACAGATACAATAGGGATCCACGCACTTCGTGCTTGGACCCCTAAAAATAAAAAATGGCTGCGCTGCTCCAATATCATCTAACTCTGAATTAACTAATAATTTAGCCAATTTTATGTAACATACCAAATAAAAGCAAACGGCAATGTCTAAGAATGCAACGCCATGTAACTGGCTCGTTAAGTCTCGCATTCCAGGGAATTACGTTAACGTCTGCGGGTCTTTATTGACCTTAGTGGCTCGCGCTGCCTCTGAGGAGAGAAAACTATTTGAAGCTTTCTTTGTTGGAGTCCAGGTATGTTAAGTGCTCGTCATTGTCGACGATAACGTTATCTGACCTGGCTAACAGTGGATACTCGCTTGCTTGCTGTGTACCGGCTCAAAGTAGTAGGCTACGTAATTTATTTTACCCCTTCACTGTCCGCTCCAAAAACAACTCTTATTTTGCGCCGTGACCGCTGGAAGTGTTAAAAGGACCCGGAAGAATTTGGTCCACTGTAAGGTCTGAACATAAGGTGAATAGGCTAAATAACTTTTATTTTACCCGTTTTGCTCTAATGTAATCTTTGAAAATCGAACTGGTGGTGTGGTTCAGTTTGTGTTTCATTCTACTGCCCTGAAACTAATTATTATTATTTGTGTTGTAAAGAATAGCCATGCTTATCTGTATTCTGAATGCATGTATCCTTTGTGAGGTTTGACAACATTTTAACTGGTTTAACTGCTACATAAATAAATGGCCGTGTGGTTATTTTATATAAACTATACATTGAATTTACAGAAAATATGATATATCGTGATATATATCGGTATCGGGATATGAAATTACCTATATCGGGATATGAGATTGAGATTTTGGTCATATCGCCCAGCCCTAGATGACGTCATCAGTGATGTCATAATGGGGCGCACCCCCCCCCCCACTGATGATGTCATCAGTTATGTCATAAGGGGGGGCACACAGACACACTGAGGCATTGTGACATCACTGATGATGTCCGGTAGGTTACTTGTACATGCAACGGACATACATTTTATAAGCCTTTTGTGATTTATATCTCACCTGTACAAATCATTTCTTTATCTTCTTTCTATGATCCCTGAGGTCTGGCATATTAAGGAGCTAAAGTCAAACAGAGTGTGTGTGTGTGTGTGTGTATGTGTGATGCAGCCTTCCGACCTGTTCCCATGACGCTGTGCTCTCTGTTGTCACGGTGATAGGTCTTGCTGTTCTGGTTCTCCTTCCTCCTCTCTGACAGAAAGTCCCGCCCCTCGGAAGATGACCGCTTCCTCCTACAACAACCAATCACAGTAGGAAGCATTTGGTTTCCTCTAGTGCAAGACAATTGAACCAGTGACATCCTGTGCCTCCTGTTCTGTGGGAATTGAACCGGCAACCGGCCAACATGTGGAGGGGAGTTTGACCTTCTGCTGTGGGATTGAACTGTCAACCGAACCTACCACGGTGTCTCCTGCTCGCCACCCGGCTCCTCGGGTCGCCGGTCAAAGTGGTAGTAATTGATGTGTGAGTGCAGCAGGCTCCACTTCCTGAAGGACTTGGTACAGTCCAGTGCTGGGCATTTAAACGGGTTGTGGTCCAACTCAATAGACAGAGACTGGGTGGAGGCTGATTCTTGATCACTCTGTACACTAGAGAGAGATTTAGTTGTATACTTCCTTCTGAACTGCACCAGGTATGAATAAGTAATAAGTACAGTGTGTGTGTGTCTAAGTAAGTAATTCTTTATTTCTATAGCACCTTTCACAGCACGAGGTCACAAAGTGCTTTACAGAGAAACAGAGTCGAAGTTACAATGAAACAGTGAGGTAAAAAGCATAAGAAGCAACGATGAACAAGAAACATACATGATAAAAGACACAGGGAACATAAACAATAATAACCGGTTATCCGAAGGCTTGCCGGAACAGAAAGGTCTTTAGCTTTCTCTTAAAAATATCCACAGAGGCAGAGGCTCTTAGGTCCAGGGGGAGAGCGTTCCAAAGCTTTGGAGCTACTGTTTTAAAAGCGCGGCCACCTTTTGTTTTGAGCCTGGTCTGGGGTACGACCAGGAGCCCCTGGTCGGAGGACCTCAGTGACCGGCTGGTAGCATAGGGCTGGAGGAGGTCGGAAATGTACGAGGGAGCTTCCCCATGCAAAGCCCTAAAAGTGGTCACCAGAACCTTGAAATGAAACCTGAAGGCCACAGGGAGCCAGTGCAGTGAGAACAGGATGGGAGTGATGTGACAGGATTTAGGTGAGCAGGGTAACAGCCTGGCAGCAGCGTTCTGTATCAGTTCAGTTGTAGACGGTCCAGAGATGATTTATTGAGGCAGGTGAAAAGCGAGTTACAGTCGTCCAGTCGGGATGAAATAAAAGCATGAACAGCCAATTCCAGTTCTGAGTGGGAGACAATGGATCTGAGTTTGGCAGTGTTTCTGAGGTGGAAAAAGCAGGTGCGGGTGAGGGATTTTACATGACTGTCCAGGAGCATGGTCTGATCAAAAATGACACTGAGGTTTCTTAGGCTGGAGCGAATGTTGGGGGTTAAAGATCCCATGTGTTTGACCACCTTAGAAACAATGGTGTCAGCAGCCACGATGAGGACCTCCATCTTGTCTGCATTTAGTTGTAGAAAGTTATTTGCCATCCAGTTTTTAATGGCAGACAGGCACTCATGAAGGATGTTAATTTTTTCTATTTCTTCTGGTTTAAAAGACAGATACAGCTGGATATCGTCTGCATAACAGTGATAAGAGATGCCCTTAAAACTGTTGATGAGGAGGCCTAGAGGCAGCATATACAGAGCCCATAAAATGGGGGCTAAAACAGAACCCTGGGGCAGGCCACATGGTAGAGGGGCGGGGTCAGATGTAAAAGGGCCGACGGCCACAGAGAAGCTTCTCTCAGAGAGATAGGATGAGAACCATTTCAGTGCACTCCCAGAGTCACCCACCCAATCACTGAGTGGGTCCAACATGATGCAGTGGTCTACAGTGTCAAAGGCTGCACTTAAGTCTAATAGTACCAGGACTGAGCATTCATCAGTATCTGAAGCCATCATGATGTCGTTTGAGACTCGGAGCAGGGCTGTCTCTGTAGAGTGCTTCTGACCAAAACCAGATTGGAATTTGTCCAAAATGTCATTATTTGTCACGAAAGAGGTCAGTTGATTAGTGACAACTTTCTCAAGCACTTTAGAAATAAAAGGCAGTTTAGAAATGGGCCTGTAGTTTTTGGGGAGGGACGGATCCAGATTGGGTTTTTTGAGGAGGGGTTTGACAACAGCCTGCTTAAAGGAGGATGGAACACAGCCAGACTGCAGTGAGGTGTTGATGATGGAAACCATGCTAAGGCCCACAGAGCCGATGACTTCCTTGAGCAGGGAAGTTGGTCAGGGATCTGAAGGGCTGGAGGAGGATTTCATCCAGCTGACTAACTTGGTGAGGTTTTGCAGGGTGACACAGGTGACGTTGCTAAAAGAGACCAGGTGGGAAGGGGGGTGGGGGAGGTTGAGGTGGTGATACTGGCCCTCACATCAGAGACTTTGTTCACAATTGTATTTTCCAGTCCTGATTGGAAAAAACCGGGGGTGAGGGGAGAGGTGAGCTAACAATATTATGAATAGTTTGAAAGAGTACCCTAGGGTTACGCCTACTAGCTGTGACTAGGGTTGCAAAATAAGAAGCCCTTGCATTCTTTACCGAGTCATTAAGATCAGTTAACAGCTCCTTCAAATAAAAGCGATGGACCTGGAGGTTTGTGGATTTCCACAGCCGCTCAGTTTTGCGGCATTTGCGCCTGAGGCTGCGGATCTCATCTGTTATCCAGGGCGAGGAGTTTACAGATGGGATGCTACGCGTTACTATGGGGGCAATGTCATCTAGGCGTGATTTCTAACCCCACATAGGATAAGCAATAACCACGCCCTGTGGCGCCGGGATTGGCCAGGAGCAACACTGGAGGGCAAGCAGCCCAGCGATTTCATGAACCAACTGAATAGCTCTTGAGAACGGACAGCGATTTCGAGAGCATAATAATTGTAATCTACACAATGTACACTATCTACAAAAACATGCAATAAACGGTGTTGTGTTCACGTTCATAGCTCATATAATATAATGTATCACCTTAGGTTAAGATTTCCCTTAGGGTCCAAGTTCAGGTGTCCATAAAATCGAATCGGCTGCACAAAACACCCTTAAGAAGTAATCTCTCCCATTTTTTATTCGCAATAAAGTAAGTTGGAAGACAGATGAGTGACAAACACATCGGAGGTTAATTCCCCCTCGAGTCTTACCAAAGGATGTTTTAAAAAAGGAAGAAAACAAAAATGAGTTATCACAGTTTGTGTCGTGTCTTACCCACCGACTAGAGGGCGCTGGCATCTCCAAGCCAATCACCTGGGAAAGGAAAGGAAGCAAGGACACATTGTAGGAAACCACATTTCGGAATGGAATGCCCCCGAAATAATTCAGGTCCTCTGAAGCAGAGGCACTGTACTACATTCTCAGAAAATGCTATAATTAGAATGAGATTTCATTACTGGCACACAGAGAAAAAAAACACGTCACAGACAGCTGATCGAGCTAAAAATTAAAATAAAGCCACTATAAAGCAGACGAACAGCACAGGCTGAAGAATGAAGGAAGAGGGAGGACTGCCAAATAATTTGACACGTCTGGTCTTGCAAAGAGGTGCGCTCACCGAGTCGGGACAAAGTTGGTGTGTGTGCGTGTGCATGTCCATCTGCCAGGCTTTCTCCGTGTCTCTCGTGTTAGTGGGAGTGGCCTCATGGCAGGGACACTGGACAGGGACACTGGACAAACCTTTCTGGGATTGGTGTTTCTCGGTTTTGCCTTGGTAATCAAAGCCCAGTGCGCTCTGGTCCACGCGATCTGCCTGCACGCCGTATCGCCCCCCAAACCCAGTGGAGTAGTCTACACAGCAAAGCAGGGGGCAAGGGTCAAAGTTCAAGGACAAGCCGCAGCAGAGCAGCAATGATCAAGAAGCAGCCCAATTCCAAAGCGCCCGTCAACACAAACCCAAGGGGAGGGACAAACACTTGGGCAAAGAGCTAAAAATCAGAATCAGTTCACTCAATGTAGTTGTTTAATTCAGTTCCTTTTCAGGATTAATCAGTGCATCAATTTGGAAAAACTACACATTAAAAACTACAATGTCCTGCTGGTGGTGCAGAAAAGAAAAGGCATCTGTACCACTGTTAAATAGTTATTTAAAGGAACACTGCAGCAATTTTCAACCAGCTTTGTATCATTACATCAATAGTTTATCAGAAAACCAGTGATGTCATTCATGCACAAATGACATAACCGCTCCACAACTTTACTCAAATCAACTGTCAAACTAAATGAACGACTGCAAAACTGTTAACAGTTTTCTGATAAACTACTGATGTTGTAATGATAAAAAGCTGGTTGAAAATCACCGCAGTGTTCCTTTAACCCATTGATGCAGCATTTGCGTGTATATCCCTCATTTGTGTGTGTATCCCTTTAAGACCGTGAACTGCGTCACGCAGTTCACGGTCTTAAAGGGATACACACACAAATGCTGCATTAGGTATCAATGGGTTAAGAACAGAATTGGAATTGGGCAAGTCTTCTGCTCTCCTGTGCAACACAAGGATGGTGACAATATATGTCGTCATGGGAAGCAGGCAAGCAGCTAATGAGCACTGAGAGCTAAGGGACTGGAGTGGACTCCCACAGCACTGAGAGCACCCTTCTTCCCATCCATATACATTATAATACACCAAAAAGCAAACAGCAAAAAAACAGCTAGCCTTTTCTGGCTCTACAGTAGCCACCAGGCAGAACAGAGATCAAAGAATTCCACTCTGGGACCTGTTTTCACTTGTTTGTGTTTTTAGGCCCCAAGAACGCCGTTCCTGTGTAAAAGGAAGGCACTAACGCTAAAAAAAAGTTTGTCGTTTTATGCAGGGAGCGTTGCCGCGTAAACAGGGCCTATGGCTGTCTGGCAAGTTTCTCTACTACAAATTTTCCACTCTCAAAATCCAAGTGGCAAAATAGTGAAACTTGATGGTGAATTTTGGAATGTACAGAAGGATGCCTTCAGTCAGTGAATTAAAAAATATATATTTTTTAATTTCCTTTTCCTGAGTAGGGTGCACATTACTGTCGAACTGTATGTGTAAAAAGGGAGTCCCGCACACCGTCCAAACTTGCAAATAAGAATTTATTCTGTGACGTTTCGGTCACCGACCTTTTTCAAACAAACTGTTGGAACTGTACGTGGAAAAGACAACCAGGCTATTTACTTGAAACAGAGGAGTGGAAAGAAAGCACATTGCGACATCACCTTTCTGCGAAGCGTGTTTCTCTGTCTTCCCAGCGTACTCAAACCCTACAGCAGACTGGCATGAGAGAAAGGCAGAGGCAAAACAATGATTATTACAACGCCTCATCCCTCTGTGTGTGTGTGTGTGTGTGTGTGTGTGTGCATGCGTGACTTAGAACTATCTTAGTTCAAATTTTTAATCTCTCAACAGAACAAAAATATGGAAAATTTCAATTTTGTCATTCCTGTCCCACCCGACAATCAGATTTTCAATGTCATTTTGAAATACACCATCTGCACATTTTTCTTAATTAATCCAATGCAGAACCAGTTCTACTTTCAGATGAGTGTGAACCGTAGTGGTGCACAACAGTTGTGCATTTAAGAGCAGGAGTTATTGCGCTGTTTTAAACAGCATCAGTATTTTTTATTTATTATGTATTGATTTTATTTTTTCAGAATGTTTTGTGATTGATTCTTCTTTAGGACTGTTGATTTACAAGATGCATTACAGTTTAAGTGGGGCTGCTCTGCAAGCATACAATGAATTAAATAATTGGGGGCGGGGCTAGAGTTCAAACACTACTTTTATGACAAGAAATAAGAAAGAAAGTTCTCGCATAGTTTTTGTTCAGATTCAGTTTTGGGAGAAAGTCTCATCCCAGTGTTGTGTCGAGAGAACTGACATTTTAGATTGTTGTACACAGCCAAATCATAAAAAATAATGCCATTTGAAATCATAAGAGATTAATTCTATGATTATCTATGGCATCAAAAAAAACACGAATTTCCCCAAGGGGATCAATAAAGTATCTATCTAATTGAATCCACTCAGGTGTTTAAATGTGTCTGAACAGAGTGGTTCAGTCAGAAACGGCAGGGTCGGGGAGGGAATACCTGGTCGACGCGGTCAGCCTGCACGCCAAACTTCCCCCCGAAGCCCTTGGACGTGTCTGTCTGGGAGCAGTGCTTGGACAGCTTGCTCTGGTAGTCGTGGCCCACCGCAGACTGTGGACACACACAGAGACAAGGGACACACACACACACACAGAGACAAGGGACACACACACAGAGACAAGGGACACAGACAGACAGAGACAAGGGACACACACACAGACAAGGGACACACACAGAGACAAGGGACACACACACAGAGACAAGGGACACAGACAGAGACAAGGGACACAGACAGACACAAGGGACACACAGACACAAGGGACACAGACAGACACAAGGGACACAGACAGAGACAAGGGACACAGACAGACACAAGGGACACAGACAGACACAAGGGACACAGACACAAGGGACACACACAGAGACAAGGGACACACACAGAGACAAGGGACACAGACAGAGACAAGGGACACAGACAGAGACAAGGGACACACACAGAGACAAGGGACACAGACAGACACAAGGGACACAGACAGAGACAAGGGACACACACAGAGACAAGGGACACACACAGACACAAGGGACACACACAGAGACAAGGGACACACACAGACACAAGGGACACACAGACACAGACAGACACAAGGGACACAGACAGAGACAAGGGACACACACAGAGACAAGGGACACAGACAGACACAAGGGACACAGACAGACACAAGGGACACACACAGAGACAAGGGACACAGACAGACACAAGGGACACAGACAGACAAGGGACACACACAGACACAAGGGACACACACAGACACAAGGGACACACACACAGACACAAGGGACACACACACAGACACAAGGGACACACACAGACACAAGGGACACACACAGACACAAGGGACACAGACAGACACAAGGGACACAGACAGACACAAGGGACACAGACAGAGACAAGGGACACAGACAGACACAAGGGACACACAGAGACAAGGGACACACAGAGACAAGGGACACACACAGAGACAAGGGACACAGACAGACACAAGGGACACAGACAGAGACAAGGGACAAAGACAGAGACAAGGGACACACACAGACCAGGGACACAGACAGAGACAAGGGGCTGAGATAAGAGGGAGGGACAGAAAAAGACATGGAGGTAGCACTTCTACTAGAAACCCAGCCAGCGGTTTGGAGTGCTGACATCTGACTCATCACAGTAACACATGTAAACAGTGTTTGGTCATCACATTCATGCTGCGCTGACCGCACAAGAGAGAGAGAGGGAGAGAGGGAGAAAGAGAGGGAGAGAGAGAGGGAGAGAGAAAGCAAGGGAGAGCGAGAGAGAGGCAGAGCAAGGGAGAGAGAGAGGGAGAGGGAGAGAGAAAGCAAGGGAGAGAGAGAGGGAGAGGGAGAGAAAGCAAGGGAGAGCGAGAGGGAGAGAGAGGCAGAGCAAGGGAGAGAGAGAGGGAGAGGGAGAAAGCAAAGGAGAGCGAGAGGGAGAGGGAGAGAAAGCGAGGGAGAGGGAGAGAGGAAGGAAAGATTATCAAGTGTGAAATACCCACTACTGATTCGCCCTGTTCACACTGATAAGCACATTACAGAAAGTGCAGCACAGGTTGAAAAGACTTTCTGGGATCATTTAGAACAACATTTGTGAAAATGTGCATTTTCACATTTTCAAACAGAGCTCATCTTCAAACAGGGCTGTCTGTCTTTGAAATACAGGTACTCTTCTTTGTATTGCAAACCAGCAGGGATGTATCTAGCAGACATCAAATTTAGCTTCAGCTACAGCAAAACATGTATTCATTTTATATATATATATATATATATATATATATATATATATATATATATATATATATACATACACACACACACACATACATATATATATATACATACATACAGGAGAGAAAGTTCTGGTGGTATTCGATCACAGACCAGCAGCTATGCTTCTGTAGCTCCAGAGTAATGGATAGATTAGAACAGCTCAGAGCACAGACTGAGGCAGGGGATTTTAAATGTAATAAAGAGCAGAATGATTTGTAACATTAGATCAATCGTTGTTATAGGGACTGATCATACACACACCACAGATCCTGTAACAGCGGAGCATAGCCTGAACAACATCACTGAAACCAGAGATAAAACGTCTGACCACACAGCTATCACTCACATACCCCTAAACTGAACCGATGGTGATAATGACACAAAGTAGGGTTGTCACGATAATAAAATGTCTAACTTCAATACGATAAAACCTTTTGCACTTACAGCAGATTAGCCCTGCTCTAGTCATCAGCCTATCAGAACACTTTGAGCTTGTTGAAGCAACAGATAGCCACCAATGACAGGGAGGGAAAAATCTGTAGTATTTTAGATTTCTCAATCGGAGAAAGCACTGCTGGTATCGATACTGTTGCAAATGAGTATTGTATCCATTTAAATGTATCAGTATCAATACTTATCGATACTGTCGATAACCTTAACCGAGAGCTACGATGAAACAACTCCCTGGTGGACATGAATCATAATTATGATGATAAAATGCTGCTGTGGTGCAGCTGAGGCTGGATGGTCATAACGGCTTCCTTCAGCAGGCACCTCTTGCTGACCATGCGTCAACATGGAGTTGACACATGACTACCGCACTCTTCACTCCTCTCCTAAATTAATTTAATAATTCGTACACTTCCTATTATTTATGGCAACTCACTCTATCACCACTCCAGCAGGCACGGTATAATAAATTAATCTGACATATTGTGCATTCGTGTTCTATCGGATGAACACATTTCCCACATAGAAATTTCACATAAACTCAGAGGATGAAACTAATCATAGTTTTACTGGTGAGTTTCCAAGTTATGACACGACGACGGTGACCTTTAACCTTCTCAACAAGCCAAAAAACCTCAATTTCAGTCAACAGAAACCTTCATTTGTTTGAATTAAATGTGTCAGATTAGCTTGTTAAACTACAGGAGGTCCAGGTCTGATGTTCGGACAAAACTGCGCATGAACAATGCTGTTTCGCAGCCAACTTGGAAGTCCGTTAGGCCAGACTTTCCCACCAGCACATGAAGACAGAAACAACTCTTTGAAAGTTACAAAATAATATATATATACAAACGGCCTGATCCAGTTGAACTGAGCACAACAACTGTAAAAGGCTCCAGGGTCTCTCTCACCTTGTCCATGCGGCCCTGCTCCACTCCAAACTTGCTCCCGTAGCCATGCGAGGCCTTGGGCACGTCGTCCATCTCCTTCTGCTTCTGGGAGGTGTGCTCAGTCGACACG
Organism: Poromitra crassiceps; assembly: GCF_964638095.1. Classification (NCBI taxonomy): domain Eukaryota; kingdom Metazoa; phylum Chordata; class Actinopteri; order Beryciformes; family Melamphaidae; genus Poromitra; species Poromitra crassiceps. The sequence goes on from NC_139624.1 coordinate 122,105,478, forward strand.
TTCTCACGCAGCTGGTGGATACTGAGCAGGAGGAGGGACAGCGTTAAGATGACACCTTTGGGGGCTTTTCACATTACAGATCCCATTATGAAATAAAGAAGAAAATCCCTGCTTATTGTAGTGAAAATCGATATCTAAAAAAAAAAAAACACTAGTCTCATAGTTGCTCACTTTATGTGCTCCTGATGGCCTGAGCCGGCCACCGTCTTCGCCCCCCAGCGCTGCTCTTTCTCCGACACGTCATTCTAGAAAACGAAACCAAAAAAACAGGACAGAATGATCAGAGATGGTGGACACATGAAGAACGAATAGAGACATGTGAGGATTAGATGGAGAGGGGGAGGAAGAGTGACGGGAGAGGGGGAGGAAGAGTGACGGGTTTATGGAGGGAGGAGTGATGGTGTCTTCCTAATAGTTTCACAGCCACCTCAAAGTCGGGGTCGGTCTCCCAGTCGTCCCCTCCGTCGTCCACAGTCACCTTGACCGGCTGTCGAGCCTGTGCCACACACACACTGAAACACACAAAACAAATAAAAAAATGTATGTAACGTGGCTCACTTTACCACATTAACTCATTCATGGCCAGTTTAGGACTGCCAATATTTAGCACAGGCCAAAGATTTTCATAATTGTTGGTCATCTTTCAAGACCCACAGTAAATTATCTATTAGCACCAAAGTGATTTGCAATACCTCAAAATGAAGATGTACGTCTCTGGGTTCACCAGGGGGAAAAAAGTGAGCTTTTAGCATGTTCTGTACTCTACTTATAGCCATTTATATACACCCTGTTTTCACCAAAAAGGTCTCTCTTGAGAAGACAAATAGGAGAAAAGGCCATTTGTGTAAAATACACAATCTCAGGCAGAACTCGCTCTCAATTCTTTTATTTTGAACGGTATTGACATCAGACATGTAAATATTATTTGTTATGACACAAATGACAAAAAATATATACCGTAAATTCCGGACTATAAGCCGCGGCTTTTTTCCCGTTTTTTGGCCTTTTTTGGCCCCTGCGGCTTATATAACGGTGCGGCTTATCTATGGATTTTTTCAGCAAACGGCCACTCGGGAACCTCCAAAATCTATGGATGTTGGTATGAGGCAGAACGAGAGCAAGACAGACATTACGAGAGCGAGACCCTGATTGGATGATGTTGCAAAAAATGTGCCTCGCGACCTGATTGGAGCACTGTGCCACTACGCTCCCTCAGCCACTACGGTAAAACACCCTCCCTCCTCCCTCGCTCCGGGGGGAAAAAGGCAGCGATTGAGCCTGAAAGACAGTCTGAATGAAATTGAATGTAACATTCCCAATTCTATGTATTACATTCTAAAAAACTAACAGCAACATTTTGGAAGGCTAAGCCACACAACTAGCTCGTTGTAATCTAACATCATGCTTCAAAAGATGGAGAACTGGCTGTGTTACGACGATGGCGGCGAGAAGAAGAAGGAAAGAAGGAAATCGATCAGCAGCACGTAACCTTGGCATCAGGGTGTTGACACAGAGAGCAGACGGCCGAGGTGCCGTTCAGATCCGACTGAAGGCTCAAGTTTGCCAGTGGATCCTGACAGCGTGGAGGAGTGTCAAAACATCCACGATCACCAACGGGTTCCGAAAGGCTGGACTGCTGCGTGATGAAGAGGAGGACGCCGCCAGCTGAGGGCCTTCAGAGGCTGTTCGATTCCGACAGTGACGAAGAGGAGTTCGTTGGTTTTGAGAGCGACAACGAAGGAGAGAGGAGAGTGGCTGACGAAGCCACCCTGAGCCTGTTCGTTTCCGACACTGAAGATGAGGACTTTGGTGGTTTTAGTACGCAGGAAGAAGAGGAAGATGAGGATTAATGACTTGACTTTTCTGGTTACAGCCGTGTACTGCACCTTAGCCTAAAAGATGAAGACGAGGATTAATGACTTTTCTGGTAGGCTGATTACCGTATATTTTAAGCAGCCGTGTTACTGCAACTTTAGGCTTACCCGCTTACTGTCGTGTTACAGGCACTTTATTTTGCACTTTTAAAAAAACACATTTAATTTAGCCATTGATATTGCCTCGTCAAGCGCTGTAAGCTTTGTTTTTTGTTATGGTACTACTGTAGGCTATAATGTAGATCAGTGGTTTTCAACCTTTTTCATGCCAAGGACCCCTAAATTTACACAGCACAGTACATGTTCTGTAGCTACTATTGCACTAAATGGTAACACTTGAATACGTTATGCAAATATGCAACTTGTTTTGTTGAAATGTTAATAAATGGGAGCTTCCCCAAACAGCCATCTCTTTTCCGACAATCCCCTCTGTGCACGAACCCTTACATATGGTAATTAAACATCAAAACACCCGCGGCTTATAGACCGGTGCGGCTTATATATGTAAAAAACAGTCAACTCTGCAGGTGCGGCTTATACACCGGTGCGCCTTATAGTCCGGAATTTACGGTATATATATGAAGTGCTTTTTTTAGATTCAACAATACAGTTTACTCAGGACACACACACACACACACACCGAGTTCTGTCCACAGCTGCTGCTGGATCGCACCTCTTCCCAGGGAATACTACTGATCGCCCCGCAAATTAGCATAGGAGGGGAGAACACCAAACTGCTCTGAGATCAGCGTCTAGCCTCCTCTGCACTGCATCGTTTTCCTCCTCTCCTTCGGGCTGGGACGAATGCTGCGACACAGGAACGGGGTCGGCTTGGCTTTGGGACAAGGCGCTGGAACCGGATCGATCATGTTGGTTTGACTTCCGCGAAGAACTCAATCCAGGTTCGCCCTGCAGCAGAGGCGACCAGCGCAGCGCGCCGAGGGGTGTTTCAATGGCGTTTCTCCTCTATGCAACAGGCAGCGTTTCTCCGTTTTCTCCTCCTCTTCCATTTCAAAACAACAGCTGCGGTATGTGTTTGATAACGTGTTGTCGGCTTGTCTTTGTTTGGACCTGATAACATGTCACAGGCTGGGGAAGTCTTTGAACTACGCGCTGTACTAATAAAAACAAAAACACGTCAAACACGTCATTGGCGGGGAGGGCTATTTCTGATAACACGTCAAAGACGTCTTTGGCGGTGAATGAGTTAAAACTGTTCAAGGGTGTCCAACCAACAAAAGTGTTGTCCGACAACGCCACCTAGGTTGTCTTTAAAAATCAGGAGTGAGCAGAGTTAAAGTTGACCACCAAGGTAAAAAGGAATAACAATGTTTATTACTACAAGAATATTAAAATGTTGTCGCGGCCCAGCCCCAAGTCCACTGCTGGAATCAGAGTCCGCTAGTCCTGTCCTCCCGCTTTGGTCCTCCGGTTTTCTTTAGGGGACCAAGACAGCGTCAGCCACCGCCACTCACTTGACACAAAATCCACTGCAACAAGTATCCACTGCACTGCAGACTGGTCACTGCACCCTTTTGGCCCATTTCCACCGCTGGTATCAGCGCGGCCCCGCCCAACTCGTCTCGCGTTTTTGTCTCATTCCACCGATCAAAAACCTGGCCAGCCCGGGTTGAGTCGGCGTTGAGTCGTGCTAGTTTTGGTCCCTGCTCTGTTGAGGTTCTAACGCTGTGGACCCGGTACCATACGGTGACGTGAAAACACTGCAGACGACTGATTGGTCAGGCAGAATCGTGTCTACTCTATCTACTGTCAATGCTGGATACCAGTTTAGTGGGGATTATCTTCTCTTCTGTTATTTCCATCAGTCTTTTGTGTTGCTGCCTTCGGCTCTGGTGAAATAAAAGCGATCTCCTTACTCAGCTTAACATGACGGTGCTTTTCAATTGTTTTGAGAGAAAAAAAAATCCGCTCCTCAGGAAGCCCTTTGTAGCTGTCTGCAGCATCGGCTCCGCTAGGCCGCAGGCGGGGCTTTGGTGAAGCCGCGGTCTTACCTGGTGAGAGGCCGCCGGGGTAGAGGCTTCACTCTGTAGCGCAACCCCCGTCCCTCACTCCCGTCCCTCGCGCATGCATGTGAGTTTGACTAACAACAAAGAGATATCCATTCTCCTGGCCAATTGTCACATTTGCCCATGTACACTGTAGGTCATTTAGAGGCACCAGTATTTCATAAACAGTTTAAAAGTTATGTGGATGGATTTAATTGTAACGTTATATGTTATAGCCTACTTCGGAATATGGGCGGAGGGCAGATATGCGGTCGCTATGACGACCAGGTGTGGGCGGGGGCAGATGACCAGCGGTGGAAGCAAAACGTCCATCGGGTTGAAACAAGTAGAGCCGAGTGGTGACGAGCTGTAAAATGTGTCACCCGCTGGTAATTTGAATACAATCTAGCCGAGGTCATTTTTCTGTTTTTTGCAGATTGTGAAACTACAGACTGTAAGCTTGCAAATAATGTGTCACACATCAAAATCTGAAAATAATTGAAGAAGATATCCTCATTTGAATGTTGTTACACCTCAAATCAAGATTTAGAGAAAATCAGCCTCAAAGATGGGCCACTTATCACCTCTGGGCCAGGCAGCTGATGGGGGGAGTCAACAATGGCTGCTCATTTACATTGAACACTCCCATGCACTCGAGCTGTCATCTGTCACAGGTCCCCAGCAAAAAGGGGGATACTTATTTCCACTATAATTCCATCCACAAGTAACATAATGATAGAATGTAGGACTATTTTGGTCATGGGTTTCATAGACTTTCTGTAATAAAACATCTAAAAGCAAAACTATTATCAAAGGGGGATCCGTGGTCAAAATTGTTTCATTAGGCCTACATTACATTACATTACATTACGTCATTTGGCAGAGGCTTTTATCTTACAATAACACATTTTTGTCAGCAATAAAGCAATCAACTATATGGAGCACAGTCTATGACAACTACAAATTCTGAAGGAACAGTGGTACAAGTTTAGTTTAGGTTAGTAGTTTTTTTTTTTTTTTTTTAGAAAGAGAGAGAAAGAAGTTAGATCAGTTTCAGTTTAGGGAAAAAGTTTTGAGAACCACTGTCTTTAGTGACCAGCAGATGTAACCGTTCAAGTGAATTTATGTCATATTCATGGTAAACACGAGCCCTCTTGCACGCAGCAACACACACCGTCTTAATGTTACTTTTAGTAGCGTAGAGTGAGCATTGATAAGAAGCGTCAACTAGTCCATTGTTCCATTGCAAAAGCGCACAAGAGACCCGCCATTTTGGGGCGCAACAAGCCTCTATTGTCCCCGTTTTCCGCGCCACAATGGCCACGCTGCTGTGCCAAAGGGTCGCTTCTTTCCTTCAATACTCTTCGTTACTGTTCGACGATACACACAATCTGAACGCGATACTAAAACCGTTCAACCATAACTAGCGTTAGATGGTTGCACAGACCCTAAAACAGAAACAAGAGATAACGTTAGTTAGGGATCATGATTAAACTCACCTAGGACTAGAGGTGAGGAAAAGCCAGAGGTGTTCCACTTCCTGCATCAGTAAATGCTGTTAGTGTTGTCTACAAGTGTGTATTTTTGTTGTCTGCGTTCTGTCGGTCTTGTGAATAAAATCTGTCGTTCCTCCATGTTGTCTTGTCAGATGAAGTGGCACTCGTCTTGCAGATAAAGTTTCGATCATTTTAATCCACACAGACTGTCCTCCCATCTCAGTAAGTAAACAAAAGCAGAGGAAGCCGGCTCCACATGGCTAGCAGCTGTTCTTCAGGTCACCTGATTGGCTGAAAGCTGAGGACAAAAGAATAGTCTTGGCCAGTCTGAGGGGGAGGTGAGGCAGATTTGCATGCGTAAAGGATTTTCCCCTCCCCACCTCAGCTAGGCACTCAAGACTGCAAATCTTGATTTTTTAAATCGCTAAATATACCTATTTACTGGTTATAAAACAACTCAATTTTATGTGGGATGGATAGTCCATACTCTCCTTTGTGTAATTATAAAAAAAAACGAAAAACACATTTTTTCACTAATGAACCTATTCACTCGAATTGCGCGATTTCCCCTTGGCGAGTTTGTATTGAAAATCCTAGCGGCTGACACAAATGTGGTGGAAATGAGCCATAAGTGCACAATGAACTCGTAGGTAGTAAGCTCGAAAACACATGCAGTCAAACACAGCACTCTGATCGAGATTAGGGGGTGATCTGCTGTTAGCAGCCCAACAAAAGTCCCGGCGGCCTTGGCAAGGGGGTAACAAAATAAAATAGGAAGGTGGGACAATTAAAAGTGGCTGAGGATAAAAGGGCCCATTAAGATAAAAACAAGGAAAAAATGTCTAAGATGAAAACGTTAAAAGGGGATTAAAATCTGGCAATCGTCGTATTCAAACAGTATGCTGGAAGGAGGAGGAAGGAGCCAGGGGTAAAAAACGTGTACTTAACTCGAGAGAGGGGCCCGTCAAGACGCCTCCCCTCTGCTGTGGTTCAATGGCTTCCCCCTGGCTTTCACCGATGATTAGACGCTCCGCTCCACCGACACCTCGCCCGGATCCAAGGTCGTCACGGTGCCACACACCTCGCCTGTCTCCTGAACGTTGGGATGCTGCTGCTGGCTCCTCCGTCTTGGACTGCGTCGAGCCATCTGTTCTGTCGGCCTCCTCTGTCTCACTGGTCTCTCTCTGTGAAACAGGTGTGTTATATTCCCCACCAGCGCTGCCCACACAGGTTTGCAGGTGAGGCCAGTTCCACTGATTGCAGTGTGGCCTTCGAGTGTGATCGGGAATCTGGTGTGTCCCACAGTCCATTAAAATACAAAAAGTGCCCCTGTCACATCCCCCCAACGGACTGGGGGGACTCCTCGGTTTGGTCTACCAGAGCGCCGCACTGATTGCTCCTCTGGCTGTGCGGGCACGTTCCTATGCGGGGCTGGGACACAATAAAACATGGGCAGGCCTTCAAGTCCTTCCCCAGTGGCTTGTGGGGCTGCCGGTTTTTGTTGCAATGGGGGACCTGTACACAGTTTCAGAGAATTCCTATGTAAAACTTTGTCCTTCCCTCCCCTCTCTGGTTTCACCCTGTACACCAAGCCTGTGTCTCCCACAGTTTCCAGAACAAGGTGAGATTCAGGATCCCACCCACCATGCAACTTCCCTTGTCCTTGCCTGTTCCTGTCCCGAACCCATACTTGCTCGCCAATCAGCAACGGGGTTGCGTTGGCTCTTTGGTCATTTAGTCTGTTCGGCGGCTTTAGACATTTTGTTGCGTGCCACATCATAAGCGTAGGTCAATCTTCTGTGGTGTTCACGAACCAACCCGGCCAAATCACCATTTGCTTTCTCTTGCCCGACCCTGAGACCAACGTCCACCGGGAGCCTAAGGTGTCGGCCGAACATTAGGTAAGATGGAGCAAACCCAGTGGCACTGTGCACGGTGTTGTTATCTGCTTGCAACAGCTCAGGTAAGTGGTCTGGCCACCTACTTTGTTTATCAGCTCCCAACGTCCGGAGCAGATTCAGTAGGGTTTGGTTCATCCTTTCAACGTGCCCATTACCTGCCGGATGGTATGGCGTAGTTCTAGGGCTGGGCGATAAAACGATGTCAAAAATTTTCACGAAAAAAACGGCCACGATAACGATGATAAATTTATGAGCTGTAATTTCAATAAAATATTTTCAGTGTTGCGTTCAAAACCCCTCAGAAACATGACCGCAGCTTAGCACAGCAATGCTTATTGTGAATAATGTGTCGTTTTGGGGGGGTATTTGAAGGCAACACTGAGTGAAACCAATGGCATCAATGGAAAATAAACCATGTGATGCACGCGTTTGCGGAAGAATCCCTTTTTCTGCAGAGCCTCGCAGTCGGCTCGGCTGGCTGAGTGGCTCCTAATCAGTTAGAGCCTGGCCCAGCAAAACAAGAGTAACATAAACAGATGCAATTAAAATATATGTCAGGCCGTGGATTTGTAGCGTGTAGCGTGTAGCGGTAGCTGGCTGTCATGAATGGTATCAAATTAGCATCTACATTGCGTTAGCTAACGCTAACGTTAATATCTTCATACTTGACAATCTTGCTAACGTTATGCTATCTGTTAGATAGACCATCTATAGCAGCTATCCGAACAACATTACACATCTATGGTTTAAACAGTCTTTGCTTCCTTTATCAAACCAACAGCAGCTAACTATAGCTGCATAATCAACACCTAGCCTTGGACCAAGACGTTCATTGCATTGAAACAACATAATGCAATACACACAACAGAATAAGCACACCAAAGACCAGTGGTATAAGGGAAAACAAGTAACAAGCATAGGACAATTATAATAAGCTGAAAATGCAAATGGATCAAGTTACATTAAAAAGCCATAAGTGAATAGTATGGACAAACAGATGACTAAATAAAGAGCTATCATTTAATGACAACAATAGCCAATGAGCTGCATTGAGCCTCTCTCATGAGAATACTTTGAATTGAATTCAACTTCATTGTAACCGGTCAGAGATTAATAGAGTCCTATCGAATACATTCTATATCGCTCTGCATTGAATTTTAATTGTGCCCCTAAAATTCTTCATGTGCTTTTTATGTGCAATTAGTATTATTGATAAATTTATATCGTGATAAATATCGACATCGATCGATATAAGAAAACATATCGTGATAAAAAAAATTGCCATATCGCCCAGGCCTACGTAGTTCTACTTTTAGCAATACCATACATGTCACAGAGTTGCTTCATTAGCTCAGATTCAAAGTTCGGGCCCTGGTCTGAGTGAAACCGAACAGGGCATCCGAAAGTGTGGATGATTTTGGACCAAATCGCTCGCACCGTGGTTTTGGCAGTCTGGTTGCGAGTGGCCACAGCCCAGGCATAGCGAGTAAACATATGGGTCATGACCAAAACATTTTGGTACGAGTGGCCAGGCCTACCGAGAGACAGGAAATCTAAGGTCATTACCTCTAAAGGGTACGTGACAGTGACTGGGTTCAAGGGAGCCCTTTGTTCCGCCCTGTCCTTCTGCAGGCTGCATACAACACAACCGGACTGGAAACCCCTCACCTCTTGCTCCATGTCGACCCAGAAGAAATGGCGTCTCAAGGTGGCCAGAGTCCTTCCTGCTCCTGCATGTGCTGCAGCCTCATGGTACAGCCACCACACTTCTTGACGCTTGGGACCTGGGCACACAATCTGAAACAGCTGCTCATGGGTGTTTGGGTCAACAGTTTTGCGGCACAGGATCCCCTCATGGACACAGAGCCTCTTGAATCGTTTCAGCAGTATAACAGTGCCCTCAGTGAGTGTTCTCTGCTCAGGCCCAACAGGGCATAACCCTTGCTCCACATACCTTCTCATAGCCTGCAGGTCAGGGTTGGCCTGTTGTTCTACCGCCCAATCATTTTGTTGTAGAGAGCCTTCATCCTGTTCTACTGCTGCTGAGGTGATGCCGTCTGTAGGGGGAGCAGTAGTCTGTGCTGGTGGGTTCCTAACTGCAGGGAATCGAGAGAGAGCATCTGCATTTGCGTTTTCCCTCCCGGCGCGGTACTTCACTTCAAAGTCAAAGGATGCCAGCTGTGCCACCCAGCGCTGCTCCACCGCACCCAACTTTGCTGACTGCAGATGAGCAACGGGATTATTATCCGTATACACTGTGAACTTTGCTCCAGTCAAGTAATCTCTGAATTTCTCGGTAATGGCCCACTTTAGTGCTAGGAGTTCCAGTTTGAAAGAACTATAATTTGCATCATTACGCTCTGTGGGGTGCAAACTCCGACTTGCATAAGCAATTACTCGCTCCTTACCCTCCTGGACCTGGGCCAACACCGCTCCTAACCCATGGTTGCTGGTCCAAAGTGGAAAACCACTTTGCTTGGGTCATGGAGGTCAAGGTCTCCTCAATCCTAGGGAGCGGAAAGGCATCCTTACGAGTGACAGAATTGAACTTTCTATAATCAACACAGAATCGCCAGCTGCCATCTTTCTTTTTCACCATAACAATGGGTGCGGCCCAGGGGCTGGAACTTTCTGTTATGACGCCATTTTGCAACATACCTGCTAGCAGGACCCACATGTCTTGGTAAAGCAGGGGTGGTAGAGGTCGGAAGCGCTCTCTCACGGGGGCCGCATCGCCTGTGGGTATGCAGTGCTTCACGGCATCTGTCCTCCCAAAGTCCTCCTCATGGGCTGAAAAGACTCTCCCATTTGTTTATCAGGGCTGTTAACTGACCTTGCTCCTCCAGGTTCAGGTCCGGCCGGTCGGCCAGTTTGAGCGCCTCAAACACCTGGTCTTGCTCTGTCCCGTCACAGACGTCAACCACACTGACTTCGACCACGCCATCCGCATCAGGCCTCAGGCTGATATCCCGCGTTCCATGGATGTCCGTGTCGTTAACCTGAAACAGCCTTGCCAGCTTTGTGTAGCGGCCTAGAGAGACAGGAAAGTCTTGCAGGTTATGCACACGGACAGGTACTCAACCCTGCTTGACTACAGATATTGTTCGTGCCGCTGCAACTGCACCAGGTTCTGGGAGTGCCTCGACCAGCCCATGGTAGTCACGCCCTCGCATCCCAGGTCTGGCACGCCCCCAGACCACCACTTCACTCCTTGCTGGTATGGTAACTCGGTGGGCTGGCCGGATGTGACCCAGGGACCCATCTCCAGAGGTCTCCACGGTGCTGCAGCATACTGTAAAGGCCATCCTCCAGGCATTCTGAAACTTGGCATTCTGGCAAGAGAAAGACCTTGGACCATCTGGGTTTTTAAACACGACATCAAAGACTGCTTGTATGACATTCATGCCAATGAGGAAGGGGTTAGACAAACAATCATCTTTTACAATAAAGACTCCTCGCTGGCCAATATTGTGGCCCTCAACCACAAAGTCAAACATTGCATAGCCCAGAGAGGGGATATGGAGACGGTTGGCAGCTTTAAGCTTAATCATAGAGGGGAGCTCTTTGACCGCATAGTCTGGAAAGTACTGAGTGAAAAGGCTATGTCGGATTAATGTGATTTGTGAGCCCATGTGGAAAAGTCCAGTCAGTTTAATTCCTCCCATCACCACCTCAGCCTGTGGGCATTGTCCAATCAATGCCTCCATTGGCGGCCCTTGTAACACCTCCTCCTGTCCTACCCCCACCACCCGAGCCTCAGTAGTGGGGTTAGTTAGTTTCAATATTGTGTGGGCTGGTTAGAGCTCAGTAGTGGGGTTAGTTAGTTTCAATGTAGACTCAGCCCTCAGTCTTAATCCGTTTCACTCCTGTAAGACTGAGAATATTACTATTTAAATCTTTGCATAACGTTAGGTGGCGCTGTTGGAAGCCTTGCATCGGAGAACCACTCATGAGTGTTGTGGGCGGGCCTGCTTTCTGGGGGCAGTGACGCTCATGCAGAACCAGTGTCTCGCAAAACATCGCCGCGTTTGCGGAGAAACATATTAATCACTTAGAAACAAACATAACCTGTTAATAGGACGTGTTTCATCCGGCCCCGGCGGCTAGAGGTCTTTTCCCCAGCGATAAACCCGACTCCCGAGGCTAACGTTACAGAGCCTGCTGATGACTCACAGTAGCAAGCGGACCACTTCCGGGTAGGAAAAATGATTGTAAAATAAACAACAGGTATAAACTCTCTTTGCAGCACATCGGTGTCTTGCTCTATATTGGAACTATGATAAATGGCATTGCCGCTACCAAATAAAATTCTAATAATAAATGTAGGCGTGTCTGCTGCCGGCCGTTCTCGCCGGGCTCTGACAGACAGTTTCTGACAGTGAAATTCCCAGACGTTTGGTGGCGCAGCTCACCAAACGTCTGGGAGCCGAGACTAGTTTCAATGTTGTGTGGGCTGGTTAGAGTTTGGACAGAAACCAGCTATATGGCCCGCTTGGCGGCAGCGCCTACAGATAGGCTTACCATCTGCTGCCCACGTGTTGGAGGATGCAGGTGCTTCCCAGCGGTGTTCTGGGTTACGGCGTGGGGCATAGCTGCTCTGCCTTGTCGGGGCGGGCTTCTCGGCCTGGCTTCTCGGAGGAACTCTTGTGTCCATTCCTTCAATTGGTCTTTCAACTCTGACATAATCTCTTGTTTAAATTCCGCCTTCCAATCGGTTTTCTGGGGGTGAGAATGAAAGTTATTTGCCCCCCCAACCGCTGTGCATGTTACCTCAGACCAGCCATGTCCCCGTCTATCCTCCTCCAGCAATAGGGCTTCTTGGTGAAGGGCATCAAATGTTCGCTGTGGGTTTTGGCGGGCATGTCTCCTCAAGGTTTGTGTCATCGGGCCCTCCTCCAGACCTAAGAGGAACTGTTCTTTCAGGTGTTCATCCGTGGGGGCTCCATCCGGGTCATGCTGCAGCAGCCTGTTAAAGAGCTCCCTTAACCTGAGGGCATAAGAGCTGCACAGGTTCGTTTAAAATCAGGAGTAAGCAGAGTTAAAACTACAACCAAGGTAAAAAGGGAATAACAATGTTTATTTATAAAAATAGGTGACCCAGCACAGCTCCACTGACTGAAGATCCAGGTCCACTTGTCTCAGTCCTCCCGCTTGCTCTCCGGTATCCTTTAAAGATCAAACACAGCGTCAGCCACCACTGCCACTCAAGTTAACTTTAAGGCAAATATCCACTGCAAAACGTCCACTGCGAATTAATAGCCACTCTGCATGCTAATCACTCGTGATAGGAACCCGTAGGTATTATTAGGCTCGACAAATCTCACAGTAATTGGGTCGAGGCTAGGGGGATGTGCTGCAATAGCAGTCAAAAGTCCTGGCAAGGGGTAGTGACAGCAAGTGGAACTACGGAATATTTTAAAAGTGGCTGGGGGTAAAAGGGCCCATTAAAGATCAACACTATAAATAAAAATGTCCCAGATAAAACGGTAAAAACAGGTCTAAAATATGGCAATCGCCGTGTTCTTATAAAATGCTGGACAGGAGGAAGGGAGCAAGGGGTACTTAACTCGAGAGCGGGGCACGTCGCAACGCCACCCCTCTGCTGCGGTCCAATGGCTTCCCCCTTGCTTTCACAGATGACGCTTGCTTCTCCGACGCAGCTCGCCCAATCACAGGCCTCGTCCCAGTGCCACACAGCTTGTTCTGTTGGAGGACAGGAAACCCACAGCTAATCTTCTGTACACAAGCACAATGCTCTCCCCACCCTGCCTGGCCCCGCAGCCGGCCTCAATGTGTCCGCCACAATTCAGTGAGTACTGACTCTTGTCCCGGGCAATAACAGGTCCTGTTATTGGCCCAGGCTGGAGTAGTAAAGCAGAACGGACACTGGCTGCTGCGCTTCAGGTTCCAGAGTGGTCCTAGGCTCGTCTGGATAGGTGCTGTGTTGGCTCTCCACTCTCCTGGGTCTGTCCTGGTGCGCTGTGTCGCCTCGCTGCATCGGCTGTCTTCTCCCTCGTCTCACTGGTCTCTCTCTGTGAAACAGGTGTGTTATATTCCCCACCAGCTGCCCACACAGGTTTGCAGGTGAGGCAAGTTCCACTGATTGCAGTGTGGCCTTCGAGTGTGATCGGGAATCTGGTGTTTCCCACAGTTCATTAAAATACAAAAAGTGTCGCTGTCACAGTAACATCACTGACTAACGTTGGAATTTGAATGTCTTGGGTCCCTAGATTTTTGTGACATCAAAGTTGGGTCACAAGCAAAAAAGGTTGGGAGCCCCTGGTCTTATTCCTTGTAAAGATTGCCATGTCCATGTTCTCGATAAAATGACTTGACTTTCTGATGTCTGTGTTCGTTATTCTTCTTGGTTGGGTTGTGCGTGTGTGTGTGTGTGTGTGTGTGTGTGTGTGTGTGGGGGGGGGGGGGGGGGTAGGGGGGGTTCAAGTCTATGCATTTCTGGTCTTGGAACATTTGTTGTGCAGCTGATGTGGGATCTACTCCACTATTTACACGTGGTTGCATCAAACATTTGTTTCATTCAGTACAATGTAGCCTACATTTTTTATGGTAAATGTATGGTAAATATAACTGCCATTTACCCAATGGCATTTGGCATTTACCCCATAAAGAGCCAATGTTTACCATTGTGTATTTGCTGGTAGAACAACTTGTTATACCAGCAAATACACAATGGTAAACATTGGCTCTTTACAGTCCAGATTCTGAAGGGAAGAAAATATTTGAGGAAAATGTTTAAACGGTCGCTTAGTGTCATTCAGCATATACAGTAATTGATCAACAAGTAGGCTGCTATAACTTCATTGACAGAAGTAAAAGAATGCAACAAGAAATGAACACATAAGCCTGCTACAGTAACTACAGGCATTACAATCTTTAAATCTTTACAAATAGTTTTGATGGCTTTGCTGTTCTTGGGACAGATGGTCTCCAAATTTGACTTTGACTTGTATGTGTGGCTTCTTGGTCGCCCATTTGCATTTGTGAGTGATATTTTCCATCTAAAATAAAGATTCTAAATCAATGTGTTGGCATAGGTGGATTATGACATGATGGACCCCTGGGCCTGGACACATGCAGCGCACACACACATAGGTGGATTATGACATGATGGACCCCTGGGCCTGGACACATGCAGCGCACACACACATAGGTGGATTATGACATGATGGACCCCTGGGCCTGGATACATGCAGCGCACACACACATAGGTGGATTATGACATGATGGACCCCTGGGCCTGGACACATGCAGCGCACACACACATAGGTGGATTATGACATGATGGGCCCCTGGGCCTGGACACATGCAGCGCACACACACATAGGTGGATTATGACATGATGGGCCCCTGGGCCTGGACACATGCAGCGCACACACACATAGGTGGATTATGACATGATGGACCCCTGGGCCTGGACACATGCAGCGCACACACACATAGGTGGATTATGACATGATGGACCCCTGGGCCTGGACACATGCAGCGCACACACACATAGGTGGATTATGACATGATGGGCCCCTGGGCCTGGACACATGCAGCGCACACACACATAGGTGGATTATGACATGATGGGCCCCTGGGCCTGGACACATGCAGCGCACACACAATGAGAACTAAGGCATACATTCACTTGACTCAACAGGATTTACATCACAGTCAGCCACCTGAACTCAAAGCCAACAGCACAACAACAATAAATACATTCACCTGTATCTCCATAAAGGCAACAAAATTCACTTTTTTTGTCCACCAAATGGCTAGTGAATGTTCACATTTTACCAGCCACTCAATAGATTACCATTGTTCTTTTGGATGGTGAGTGAAGCAAATCTACCAGCCACTTTTACCAGCATTTGGCGGCTGGCTGTACTAATTTTGGCTCATGTCTCAATAACACAGGATTTACAGTAAACAGAAAAAAACAATAACCCTGTAATTGTTCATAAACTTATGGAACATTTGGTCAAAAATAAAGGGTTGGGGCTCTCTCTAAGGGATCATTTGAGATATGCAGTGGTCCTGTGAAGAGGCTCTGGGTTATAGGCCCCCTGAGCTCTGGGGCCTGTGATGATGCACACATATCTGCGTGTGCTATAATCTAGCACACATATCTGCTATATGACACATATCATAGATATAGCTCACTCTGTACACGGCTGACCTGAACACGGTTGCAGTCGTTAGTGTTAAGTCACCCGTTGCAGCCGAGCATGGCTGGATCGTTAGTCGTTGTTAAGTCACTCTGAACACGGCTTCATCGTTAGGTGTCAGTACTCTGAACACGGCTTCATCGTTAGGTGTCAGTACTCTGAACACGGCTGATCGTTAGTGTCAGGTCACTTACACGGCTGATCGTTAGTGTCAGGTCACTCTGAATACGGCTGGATCGTTAGTGTTCGGTCACTCTGAATACGGCTGGATCGTTAGTGTTCGGTCACTCTGAACATGACTGGATCGGTTGTGTTAGGTCACTCTGTACAAGGCCGGATCGTCCGTGTTAGGTCCCTCAATGGCTGACCTACAAACGCTCGGATCGTCGCTGTCAGGGAGCTGAACAAGGTTGATCGTCAGTGTCAGTCTGAACAGTGTCACTCTGAACAGTGTCACTCTGAACACGGCTGGATCTTTAGTGTCAGGTCACTCTTACACGGCTGGATGGTTCAGTGTCAGGTTAGTGTACAGAGTGAGCTATATCTATGATATGTGTCATATAGCAGATATGTGTGCTATATTATAGCACACGCAGATATGTGTGCATCTTTAATCAGATCCTTTACCGTGCAGATCAGGTGCAGATGGTTAAATCCTGGTTATGACTGAAACTGCTCCCACCTTGGTAACAGTGGTAGGACTTCTCTCCAGTGTGAATGCGTTTGTGTGTTTTTAGGTTACCTAACAGACTGACTCTGCTCCCACATTGATCACAGTGGTAGGACTTCTCTCCAGTGTGAATGCGTTTGTGTGTTTTTAGGTTACCTAACAGACTGACTCTGCTCCCACATTGATCACAGTGGTAGGACTTCTCTCCAGTGTGAATGCGTTTGTGTGTTTTTAGGTTACCTAACAGACTGACTCTGCTCCCACATTGATCACAGTGGTAGGACTTCTCTCCAGTGTGAATGCGTTTGTGTGTTTTTAGGTTACCTAACAGACTGAACCTGCTCCCACATTGATCACAGTGGTAGGACTTCACTCCAGTGTGAATGCGTTTGGGTCTCTTGGTGTCTCTCTGTTTGCATAAAGGAAGACATAAAGAATTAGGACAGGGGTGCACAGTGTGTGTGTGTGTGTGTGTGTGTGTGTGTGTGTGTGTGTGTGTGTGTGTGTGTGTTGCAACATCAGTGACACAACAGTGATATTCTTCTCACCTCTTTTGAAGGATTCATTTGGACAATGCTCCTCCCCTCCTACGCCAGATCTCTGTCCTCCCACCAAGCAGCTCTGTAGATACAGCAGGGTTAAATTAAAGTCCCTGGAAACCAGAAATATTTCTTTATTATTTAGCATTTTGAGTTCATCACATCACAGGACCCTATGTTAATAAGCCACCAGCCAAATTTGAACGATGATGAACGTCGCAAAGTATATAAATTTAGGTTTGACAGGTGTGGCAAAACGCATGAGAATCGATTATTTTTTAGAGTGTATTTTCTCCCGCGGAATGTGTGGGCGTGTCCGTCTGCAGCAGGGACATTTATCTCCTCCGAGAGAGAGAGAGAGCGCGAGAGAGAGGGGGGGAGGGAAACGGAGAAAGAGAGATCCAGTGCGTGTGTCGAACACGAGGGCTTGAGAGGGCTTGTGTGTGTGTGTGTGTGTGTGTGTGTGTGTGTGTGTGTGTGTGTGTGTGTGTTCGTTGCGGCTGTGTGTCTCTCTCTGTGCTCTCTCTCACACTAGTCCCGAGAGAGAGAGAGAGAGGAGAAGAGAGAGAGAGAGAGAGAGAGAGAGAGAGAGAGAGAGAGAGAGAGAGAAGCATAGCGCTCGGCACAGAGTGGGAGGCAGACAGACACTGAGGGAGCGCTGTCACTGGTGGCAAAGAACGGACAAAAGGAGAAGGGCAGATTGCGCGCGTGTACAAAGGTTATATAGAGCTTATGACGTCATAAGCTCCTGCGTTTTAGCACCTCGCGCACTGCTGTCTTCAATGAGGAAGTACTTTGTAGAATCTTGTAGAAAAGTGTCGATTTTAAGGCTTTGGGTTGAAAGTAATGTATAATAATTTCTGAGGCACAAAATTACTAACATAAGACCCTAAATAACATAGTTAGAACGTTTTTGTGGATTTTGGTTTCCAGGGACTTTAACACGTTCACTGCCAATGACGTATTAATACGTCAAAAAAAATCCAACCGTTCACTGCCAACGACGTATTAATACGTCAAAAAAAAAATTTTTTTTTTTTTGACCGTGGGATGTGCATCTAACCCTTTTACATCTCTTATATAAGTATTGGACGTGTACAACGTGTACAACCCATTCCACCGACCCACTAAGTGGCGACAAGGAAGGAGGAAGGCAAGCAAAAAGCAGTGTGACGAAGCCATTCTCATGAAAATGGATTGGCGAAAACGCTTTCGTTTTCGCGCTGATTGCTGGCAGTGCGGGATTGCAAATTTGCATAATAGATCACGGATGGAACACACTTTGAAACACGCAGCATAAATATGACCAGAATCGCAAAAGCTTGATCAAAGCTCTCAACCAAAACTCCAAGAAGCGAGCGAGTCCAACCAGACTTCCTCAAAGAGCGGCCGCTCAGACAGGCACAGCCGCACAGCAGCTGCAAAGCAGTGAGACTGGTGACAAGCTTGTGACACGGCCGCTGGCTGCAGCCAAGAGGAACGCCCACGGAGGGAGGAGTTGAAAGCAGAGGGGAGTTTCCTGCTGTTATGGAGGAAATTACTGTTCAAAACTATTGTTTAGGTCTTACTGATGCCAAAAATGAATGGTTAAAGTGACTGTTCTATCGAATTTCACAAAAAGCCGTTTATCTCTGAATAATTTTTCTGACGCTGAAACCATGCTGTATTCAACTGCTAATGCTTACATAACTACTAACTCTACAAACTAACTCTTTTAGACAGAGAAAGCACACATTCTATTGGTTGTTTTGAGATATTGTGTGTTCACAAAATCTTAGCAGAAAAGAATCCTCGGCTCTTGTAAAATGAGCCAGAATCCTCAAAAAAAAACCTGGCAGAACCTACCTACAGCATTGAAAAAAGGGCTGGCAGTCAATGTGTTAAGTATGCAATTTAATTACAAAGTGAGGTTTCAAACTCTTTGGGAAATTGTTCATAATTGAATGGTAATGTTGCTTAAAATGTAGGCTATAGATAATCAGAGGTTTGAAGCTATACAAATATTAGCAATCTAAAGGTTGAAGATTTGTGACTTCTTAAAATAGCAGAGGATGATTTCAATGAAAACAAGGCCAGGTCGAAACCTGGCATAGGGCCGGTGTGCTCAGTAAAGTGCAGAACTCTGCCAAGGTGTATTGAGTCATTTGTGTTCAGTCTACTTTAGTGCACATCAACTGTAGTGTGCCTGTCACCTGTGCTGTAGTGTAGCCTATGTGGGTTAATAATCCTGGGTTTAAGCTTCATTAACATGAAGTGCCAGATTTATGGTTAATCTAGTAATATATATTATTTTCACACATAAATGTAGGCTATTGAAATGTAGGCTTATTATGTCTTTGAACAGGTCGGGGTGCCTGTCGGCAAGATGTTTAGCCAGGTTCGATGTGTTTGAGCCTTTCGCTTTGGTCGCGTTGAAGCACCTTTTACACACTGGTTTCGATGTGTCCACGGGCTTGCCTTCGCTGTCGGCAACGTATACAAAATATTTCCATATTTCGCTTCGTGCATCTGCTTTTTCTACAAGCGTTGGGCGGCTTGCAAGACTCAGAAGAAGCCGCTGCCATTTTCGCTGTGTCTGTCCTGTGTGTCGGGCTGCTGTGGAGGACTGAAGGACTGGCCATAGAGCGAGCAGAGAGGGAACGGGGGAAAGTCGGCACGCCCACACATGAAGCAGACAGAGTCAGAGAGAGCTTTTTTCACTTTTCACCAGTCACCATTGGTTCAAGGCAACGATGTGTTGCGTTCAAGTGAACTGGGACACAGGCTCTCAACTTTAATGCTGCAGCGTCCTCCTTGTAATGAGCTAGAGACAATATTAGCCAGAGGTGCATTACTGCCACCTACCGGACTGGAAAGTGGAAAGACATTACCTCGCCCTGGATCCGTGCTCAAATGCGGCGACTGAGTGGAATGTAAGGGCCCTGCTGTGCATGCTGCACACCGGCCCCAAAAACAGTGAGAATCAAAACAACTCAAGCATGAATTTTACAGGCTATAAATAGAAGAATAACACAATACAATGGAGTGTGATGTAGCCTAGATCAGTGTGTGTGTGTGTGTGTGTGTGTGTGTGTGTGTGTGTGTGTGTGTGTGTGTGTGTGTGTGCGCGCGCACGCGCGCGTGCGTGCGTGTGTGTGTGTGTGTGTGTGACGTACGCCTGAGCGCAGACAGTCTCCACATCTCCGTGCAGTGCAGGAAATCCTTGCTTGGATCCATTTACACACGGCATGGATGTCACTCCACTCGTGCCTTCACACACTCTTCTCTCCTCAGAATGCCATGTTGATTTTCAACTATAGCCTACATTGCAGAAAAAACACACCTTGATTTGAAAATGAGAATTAGTTTGTCATGGTTTTATTAGGCTACATAATTCCCGACCATACAGGTTTGTGGTGTGAGGTAACAATAGATTGCTTTTGAGAAAGTTGTGACGGTGTTGTGCCAAGCTGCCTCTCCCCACCCTGGCCGGCCCAAAACACCCAGGGCACCGACCCACACCACCACCAAGCCTGCATACCCGTCCAGCTCCCACCTTCTCGGGGGAGATCTCCCTCCAGCACCCGGCGCACACAGACTCCCGCCCCGCCAGACCCTCTTTTCCCTAATCCAATCCAATACAACACCTGTGTCCGGCCAGTACAGTAACCTCTTTCCCTGCAATTGCACGCATGTAAGATGCAGCTTCTCCACAGCGCAGATGGCAGCTGAAGTCCCTCTCGCCATCAAGCAGACAGTGACGGAAGCACGTGTCTTTATGTGCGCCAAGGGGAAAATGACAATGAAATTGGTGGGATTCAATGTATATATATTAATAGGAACGAATAGAAAATAGCTGATTAATAAAATGTGTGCTGGTGGAACGAAATTCAACTTCTTCAATAGAGCAGCATCACTCATCGCCTCTCAGTACGGTGCGTAATTACGCATGGAGTATATTACCGCAGCGGAGGTAGAAGAGAGTAGGGCTGTGCGATTTTGCCTAAAACTAAAATTGACGATTTTTTCTCCCAAAACTCGATTTTCGATTTCGATTTCGATTTATTATACTATTATACTTCTCTAAACATTTGTTGCCCTGCAGAGCTCTTTTCCTCCCTTTTTTCCATAATTGACAATTTACGCTTTTACTCTGAAGGTAGAACAACTCAACTTCCTGTTTTAGCTTGCCGCTGCTATGCTTAACTGTTGCTTGCTAACTTGACACTGGTGGATTTGCGTGTTCCTCCGTGAGATAATTATATTAGTGTCTAATCGACCACCCGTGCTCGGAGTTATATCTGTACTAGAATAACACAAAATCACAACAGGAATGCGTGGAACTGCGATAGCAGTTAGGGGGAAATTCAGACACACAGGGACAGGTGAGTCAGCTGAGGCTGCTAACTTACAGCCATGAATACAGCCAATCTATCAGTACTCGGTGGCCTCACGTGTTGTTTTGTTATTATGTGAACTGTAAAGGCAACGTTTCATCGTCCGGTGATAACGTCTGTGTTCGTGTGCGCGCGTGAGTGTGTTGTGGCAATCGTTATCTTGTAGTAGTGTTGTCACGGTACCAATAATTCAGTAGTCGGTACCGGTACTAGTGAATTTCCACGGTACTCGGTACCAATTTCGGTACCACGGTAAAAAAAACAGACTGATATTTCTTGAACATATTCTCCTTTATTAAAGTATGCAACCATTTCCAATTAACAAATGGCATGTAGCCTTCAACTTTAAAACAAAACAATGTGCTTCTGCTTACTTCTTCTTACATTCAACTCTGTATGGCAGTGAGTACAGACAGTGCAACACCAGTGGCATGTAGCCCTCAAGTATTTAATTGTATTATTATATTAAATATTATAATTTAATTTATTTCACAGAATTGCTGGAATCCTTTTTTTTCCAACGGTGTATATTGGTATTTGATCGATGCATAGGAATTCTGCCAATGCCCTATCACACTTTCTTGCTTCATGTGAGTTCTTGTCATATTTCCTCTGCTTTTCAAAAACATCAGGAATTGTCTGCTGGGTGGTCTTTTGGGCTCCGCGACTTGTGCCTTCCTCTTCATCTTCATCTCTCGCATCTGTTAAATGGAAAGTAACGTCAGTGAGATTTACTAAAATAAAGAGATGATAAAGAGAACTGCACATACACACATGTAGAGTGCAAGCAATTTTATGTAGCTAGTTTTAATTCACGGACATGTTTCACCCGAAAGAAGCTTGTATTTATTTTGAACTATGGCTAAGTTCGGCTATTAGCCGTGTCCCATAATGTTTCCATTACAAACATTGCATTGCACACGTGTTACACTATGTTAGCTAACGCTGTACCAGGTATTAGCCGGGTCCCATAATGATTCCATTACAAAACACGTTACGTTAACGTTAGCGCAAACGTTTTTTGGTTACACAATGCATTGCCAGCTATCTCAAAAACGAATGTGACAGGATAAGGTCTGTTTGATATGTTGTTAAACGTGTTATTTTACACCGTTTGAAAGAAGTAACCCACCTTGAATCATTTGAACAGGTCTGGGTGCCTGTCTTTCAGCTGCTTGGCGAGATTGGATGTGTTATCCTGTTTGGTTTGGAACTCCCTTTCACACTTTTTGCAGATGGGACTTTGGGGACTGATATTTCCAAATGCGACTCTTTGCATTCTTCTTCTCAACAAGTTGAGTTGTTGGAATAGGACAGGAGCAGCCGCTCCTGCTGTAGCTGTTAGCCATTATCTTCGCTGCCTGTACGCACTGCTCGTGTCAACATTACAAGCTGTGAATGACTGTTCGCGATTACGTGTGGACGTTCGGGGACACCGTAGTCCCGGAAGTGCGCGGGGCTGTATGCGCAGTATGTATGTATGTTGATCAGGCAGACAGGCTAACGTTAGCTGGCGGCTGGGTCCATGAAGCCAAGCCATGGTGGCAAACTAAATAGTAAATTCGGTACCCTCGGTACCATGAAAAACGGGTACCGTTCAGTACCGTAGCAATGTAGTACCGTCCAAGTACCGAAGTACCGAGTACCGTGACAACACTATCTTGTAGGCTACAGCCCACAGTGCAACAAGCTGCGCTCAGTGCTCACTCTGTGCTTTTTGGTCGGAGGTGTTGAAATAAGTCCATTGCGCTGCTGTTTTTAGTAGCCAGTATCACAGCCTCTAGAGAGACTTTACAGCGGGGAGAATGGACAAGTAGCAGCATGCGTACATGAGAGAGAGCCGCCCCGCGTAACGTACTTACCCTAGTTAAAGTGAAAATTAAATTTAAAATTAAAAAATTTAATAAAAAAAAAAAAAAAAAAAAAAAAACGATTTTACGATTTTCATTTTTTTAACATCGTCCTAACTAATTAATTCGATTACGATTCAAAATCGATTAATCGCACAGAATAAGCATACAGACGTTTGGGCAGCAGCCCTTTTTCAGCGTGTGAAACGACAATAATACACAGGTGGGCATGAGCACGTTATTTGATTTATATGCATGACATTCTCACATCTCTCTCCCCATCTAGGCTATCTTTTATCTCCCTCTTTCTCCCTCTCAGTGAAGGAGGAAGCTGCTGACGTGACGCTGTGTTTTTATGGGCATGACCACACCTCCACAATGCTTTTGGGCATAAACACGCCTATACGGAGATGTGCGCCGAGATGACGTGAAGCGCAGCGGGCCGACACGCCCACAATTAGGGCCGACACGCCCACAATTAGGGCTTTGCGCGGCGCTATTCCAGCGCAAAACGGGCGCCAACGCAAAATTAACGCCGTCGGGAAGATAGAGCCCTAAGTGTCTGAAAAACATGATTTACCTTTTGGTGTAGCCCAAGGAAGCTGTTTGGGCCTATATTATTCGACCTGTATATGCTGCCGCTTGATAAAATCATTAGCCAACACAATGTTCATTTCCATAGCTACTTAGATGACACGCAACTTTATATTTCTGTTGAGCCAAGTGACCCAGATTGCCTTCGTTCTTTGACTGCCTGTTTAGCCTCTATAAATCAGTGGATGAATGACAATTTTTTAAAATTAAATGAGGATAAAACCGAGATCCTCTTACTTGGACCGAAATCAAAGAGGGACACCCTCTCCAGTAAGCTTGGGAACCTGGCTCACCAGATGAAATCCCAAGTTCAAAGTTTATGTGTCATCTTGGATTCTGATTTAAATTTTAAGCCGCACTTTAGTAAAGTGACCCAGATAGCTTTCTTTCACCTTAGAAATGTTGCCAAAGTACGACCATTTCTACTACAACAGGATGCTGAGAAACTAATTCATGCTTTTATTACTAGTAGGTTAGACTACTGTAATTCACTGTTTACTGGTCTACCAAAAACGTCTATAAAGAAACTGGAACTCATACAGAACTCTGGTGCTAGACTTTTAACTAGGACAAAGAAGAGAGAGCACATCACTCCTGTTTTAACTGAACTACACTGGCTCCCTGTTCCTTTCAGAATTGATTTAATTTTTTTTTAATTTTTTTTAATCTCCATGCAAGTTCTTAGTTGCTTTTAGTTCTATTTTAGATTTTTTTTTTTTTACTTCTATTTTAACACGTTCACTGCCAATGACGTGTTTTTACGTCAAACAAAATCCAACGGTTGACTGCCAATGACGTGTTTTTACGTCAAAAAAAAAAAAAAAAAAATTTGACCGTGGGATGTGCATCTAACCCTTTTACATCTCGTATATGAATATTGAAGCCACCGAACGTGTACAACCCATTCCACCGACCCACTAAGTGGCGACAGTGCTCTCCTGACTAGAGGAAGGCAAGCAAAAAGCAGTGTGAGGAAGCCATTCTCATGAAAATGGATTGGCGAAAACGCTTTCGTTTTCGCGCTGATTGCTGGCGGTGCGGGATTGCAAATTTGCATAATAGATTACGGGTGGAACACACTTTGAAACACGCAGCATAAATATGACCAGAATCGCAAAAGCTTCATCAAAGCTCTCAACCCAAACTCCAAGAAACGAGCGAGCCCATATCCAGACTTGCACAGCGGCCGCCAGCAGACAGGCAGCAGCAGCAAAGCAGTGAGCCTGGTGACGCGAGGTTACAGGAGCAACAGAAACGAGCTTGTGACACGCCCACTGCAGCCAAGAAGAACACACACGGAGGGAGGAGTTTGAAGAAGAGGGGTGTTTCCTGCTGTTATGGAGGAAATTACTGTTCAAAACTATTGTTTAGATGTCTGACGTCTTACTGATGCCAAAAATGAATGGTTAAAGTGACTGTTCTATCGAATTTCACAAAAAGCCATTTATCTCAGAATAAATTTTCTGACGCTGAAACCATGCTGTATTCAAGTGCTAATGCCTACATAACTACTAACTCTACAAACTAACTCTTTTAGACAGAGAAAGCACACATTCTATTAGTTCTTTTTAGATATTTTGTGTTCACAAAATCTTAGCAGAAAAGAATCCTCAGGTCTTGAAAGATGAGCCAGAATCCTCAAAAAACCCCTCTGGCAGAACCTACCTACAGTAAAAAAAAAACAGCTGGCAGTGAATGTGTTAATTATTTTATCATTTTTATTGTGTTAACTTATTTTCATGTCTATAAATTGGTTTTAATGTATTATCTTTTGCTATGGTTTTATTGCTCCTGTTTTAAATGTTTTTTTTCTCTTGCATGTCCAGCACTTTGAGCTGCATTCTATGTATGAAAGGTGCTATACAAATAAATCTTATTATTATTATTACCATCAGCCCCTGATTAGCCAGTCACTTTACGCTCTGATCGATAACATCGTGGGAAGACACACACACACACACACACACACACACACACACACACACACACACACACACACACACACAAATGCATCAACACACACAGACACACACACACTCAAACAAAGGCAAATCACACACACACACACACACACACACACACACACACACACACACACACACACACACACACACACACACACTCTTCTCACCCATCCCCCAGTCTATTGCCTTGCCCCTCCCCTCCCCCTGCTCTGCTCTCTAGCTTGTGGAGTGCAGGGCCTATCGGGCACCGAAAAAACATAAAAAATAAATAAAAAAAAATGTGTCCCCCTTAACTCGTTCCGGCGCCACTGAGCCCAGTGTGAGTCTGGACATGTCAATGGTGGACATGGTTTATTGAGTTGTTTCTATCTGCTCTGTGTCGTCCGAATAAGCTCACCTGTCAGCCCGTCAGCTCACCTGAATGATGATATCAAAGTGTTTTTCTCGAAGCGTCTGTCACACACACACACACACACACACACACACACACACACACAGCTCCACGGTCAAACACAGCCTCTGTCTGACCGCGAGGGTGCATGCGGCTTTTCTTCTACTAAAACTTTATCGCTTCATCGATTAACTTCAAATCAGAAGCGAGGTCACTAAAGCAAACATGAAGAGAAAATGGCCGCCCATTCATCTGAAGATCTGAACGAACTGCTCAGTGCTCAAATCATGCTGGCTGCTGTCAGTCACCTGTCTATATTATTAGTTACCTAAACGCTGCTGTGTGTATTCATATTAGCTGATTCGACAAACAGGGTCTGTGGAAAATATTGAGAGGAAAAACAGATTATATATGTCTATTAAATAAAGAAGTAGTATTCAGCTTGACTCACTTCTGTCTCCACAGCCTCCCTGCAGGTCTTCTACATTTTGGGGAACCCGTCTTTGCCCACTGCAAATAGGCATCATGTCCTTCGTCAAACAACGAGTGGAGTCTGTTATTTCTTTGTGGCGTTTGGATGTTGTCTCGTAAGGAATCACGCTCGCTAAACTCCAAGAAAGTGACGGTTGCTGCAATCGCTCCTTGCTGCTACTCGACGTTGTTGGCTTTGCGGCTTGGCTTTGTTGTAATTGTTTGTGCAGTTCTTTGTGGTTATATTGCAGGTGGTGATGAAGGTTTGTTGTGTTTCCCCACAACTGCGCCGCATGTTTTACACAGTACCTGTGTTTGCAGCGTGTCATCTCGTTTAAATCCTAAATTATTCCAAATCAGAGAAGTGCTGTTCCTTTTCGCCACAGTGCCGCTGATAAGCTAATGTGTTAATCGTGCATTGCTTTATAACTGGGGACTGGTAATCTTACGACTTCAAAGGTCATGGGCTGGGCGGTGACGTCATCAGAGCTGGTATTTCCCATTCCAAACTCGTAGGAGCCTCAGCAGCCCCAACCTCAAAAATCCAAGATGGCTGCGCCGCGCAACAACAGTACCGTAAATTCCGGACTATAAGCCGCGGCTTTTTCCCCGTTTTTTGGCCCTGCGGCTTATATTTTTTTCAGAAAAAAAAAAAAAAATACAAATAAAATCTCTCTTTTTTAGCACTCTTTCTAACTATAAATCCACTTCTGTTTTAATTTCCTCTCTTGCCCTCTTTTCACCACACCGCGGACACTGTGTGCACTGTAAAAATAAACAAAGGTGGTGTTGTGTTATGTTGTTTTGTTGAAATGTTACGGTAATACGGTAAATGGGAGCTTCCTCAAACAGCCAACAATCCCCTCTGTGCGTGAACCCTTACATATGGTAATTACGGTAAGCAAACGGCCACTCGGTGACCTCCAAAATCGATGGATTTTACAGGTTACACAGCTTCATCAGCACATTTTATGTGCATTGCTTTGCTGCTTGTTTTTTCGATTATTTTTTTGTAAAGCACCTTGAATTGCCTTTGTGTATGAAAGACTTGACATCATTGGCGGAAATCAACCGGTTACTCCTACCGGTTCAAAGTTCATCAGCAGCCCGGAATCACAACAAGACGAGCAGTAGAAGCAACTCTCTCTCACTTACCATGGGGAAGGTACGCAGAAATTCACACGACGCAGCTTTCAAGTTGAAAGCAGTCAATCTCGCATTAAAAGAGGGAAATAGAGCAGCAGCGCGTAACCTGGGCATCGACGAGTCAATGGTGAGGCGTTGGAAGGTGCAGCAGGAGGAACTGTCTCAGTGCAAGAAGACCAAAAAGTCCTTCAGAGGTCATAAAAGCAGATGGCCCGAACTTGAAGATTCCCTTGAAGATTGGGTGTTGACCCAGAGAGCAGACGGCCGAGGCGTTTCCACGGTGCAGATCCGACTGAAGGCCAAAACAGTCGCCACCGAAATGAAAATTGAACATTTCATAGGTGGCCCATCTTGGTGCTTCCGATTCATGAGACGAAAGGGACTGTCCGTCCGGGCGAGAACTACTGAACAACTCCCTCCCGACTACCAGGAGAAAATCACAAACTTCGGCGAATTCACACAAAGGAAGATCACGGAATATTATAGGAGTGTGAAAACATCCACAATCACCAACGGGTTCCAAAAGGCTGGACTGCTGCGGGATGAAGAGGATGACGCCGCCACAGCTGGCGCTGAGGGCCGTCAGAGGCTTCAGAGGCTGTTCGATGCCGACAGTGACGAAGTTCGTTGGTTTTGAGTGACAATGAAGGAGAGAGGAGAGTGGTTGACGAAGCCACCCTGAACCTGTTCGTTTCCGACACTGAAGATGAGGACTTTGGTGGTTTCAGTACGCAGGAAGAAGAGGAAGACGAGGATTAGTGACTTGACTTCTCTGGTTACAGCCGTTTGCTGCACATATAGCCTATTGTTGTGTGATTTTGTCTGGGGATTAGTGACCTGACTTTTGTTTTGTTTTGTTGAAATGTTAATAAATGGGAGCTTCCCCAAACAGCCATCTCTTTCCCGACAATCCCCTCTGTGTACGAACCCTTACATATGGTAATTAAACATCAAAACGCCCGCGGCTTATAGTCCGGTGCGGCTTATATATGTAAAAAACAGTCAATTTTGCTGCTGCGGCTTATATACCGGTGCGCCTTATGGTCCGGAATTTACGGTAGTAGTAATCGTAGTAATATTGTTTAGCACTTCTGTTTTGTTTGTCTCTCATTAAATCAGCTGTAGAAACAGCACTGCCTAACTTCTATCTGTGTGGACATGAGGCTGCAGTGTTTGTATGCACAAAATGCCGCAAAATGCCATGTTGTCAATTGTTATTGCTAACAATGGCTAGCCTGGCTAGCGACTGGATCTGACCAGTGAACAGTGAACTTCCCAGCTCAAGTTTTCTGCAAATGGAACGCTAACAAAACGGATGTGATGTAATTTAGCCTCCACATCCCAGTTATTTTGCGATAAAGGAACGCACGACAAATCAGATAAGGTAGCCTTTTAAAACTGTAGCATTTTTGGAAAATCATTTGGAAAAACTTCTTCTGGAACAAATTTCTCCTGACAGTTTAAATCATGAACAAAAACAAATCGGAGAAAAGTTGATGCTACTTGAATCACAATCAAAAACAATCAGAACCCGCTTGACTATCCAATCTGAATGAAAGTAGAACTATAACAGGGGTTCCCAAACTTTTCCCTCCAAGTACCACTAGTACCAAACCAAATACGTACAACCCCCCCCTAACGGCTAATGGCGTTAAAGGGATAGTTGGGTTTGTTTGAAGTGGGGTCCTATCAGCTAGTTGCATACACTAACTGAAATAGGTAGTGTTCTCTGACGCTGAGCGCACCGTCTATCGAGACCCAGCACTCAAGCAACAGCCTCCACAGCTCTGTCTCTCTACTACAATTCGGCGTGGAAATGGTTCACCGAGCAGCGCTATTTTTGTCGTATTGATGTTTCATGCTGTCATTTTGTCATAATAAAACCCGCAATCTTAAATTCCCACATTTTTAAACTGAATTTGGCCTGTAAAGCCCTCGCTGACTGCGAGCTCGTTTTTAAAGCGTGAGTGGTGATCTTTATACTGTACATGAAAGTAGAAGAAATAAGGAATCGATTGGGATGAAGCATGTCAACCTAGCATGTCGGGAAGGGGGGGTAAATAACGCTCCAAAGTTGATGAATTGGAATGTAACTAAACGAGTAGCCTATGCTAGAAGTTGTTGCAGCCAGGGGAAGGCACACTCTGGTTCCAGATGCAATAAAGTGTAATTTAACGCTATTTGACAACAGTTTCGGCCGTAGACTTTGTCAAGTCTCATACAAACACAGTGCAAGACAGCCATTATAAAGACAGGTGGGCTGATTGAATGGACAACACCTGTCTTGTGAAAGCACACCTGAGTGTGATTACAATAACATCATAGGATCAGTCATGCAGTAATAGGCTACATTTTCGGTACTGGCGCAGATTAATCAAAACATTGATGTCACAGGTGGGCTGTATACCATAATATATCATGAATCTATGTGAATAAATAGATTTATATAAATAGTAATCACAGCCTAATGCATAGAGATAAATCCTGAAACCTTCTCGCAACAGTTGTAGCCTAAGCCAGTGGTTTTCAAAGTGGGGTCCCCAGCAAAAAGGGGGGATAATCTATTTTCACTATAATTCCATGCCATCCATAAGTAACACAATCTAAGATACTGTAGAAGTGGTTAACTAGGTTAATAATAACCATAACAGCACAAATAATTGACAAAAATCTCGAAATAAATATACAGTATTTACTTCTCTTCTTCTGGCGTGTGTCTTTAGACCTGCAGCTCCGTTGAGGCAAGCCAGGCCAACGTTTCATCGTCCAGTTCCATCAGGCCGCGTTCTCCATGCGGTGGCCGGTGTTTGGGGCAACTGGTGGTTATATGTTCCACAGTCTTTACTCTGAGAAATGAAATGAGAAAAGGAACAATTATTGATGGTTAACACTGAATAATGACATCACAACAGTCTAATCCTAAAGCTAATTTAAAATGAGATATTCCTCTAAATCTGTCTTCAAACTGCAAAAGAGAAAAAAAAACGCTACTAACTATTGTAATATGATATCATATGATAGCCCTATACGCTGTCACTGTTACACCTGAGATTATAGGAGGTGTTGTGGGCTTACTTGAGGATCATCTGGAAGGAGCTGTAGTTGAAGGTGTATCCGCCCACCACCCACATGACGTTCTCCTGCACCACGGCCTTATGAGAAGCTCCAGCGAGTGACGTCCCAAAGGGCTTGACGCTGGGCAGGACCCAGAACGACTCAGTGGAAGGTACAGTCAGAGAGCAGTCTGGGCCTGCATAGAGACAGAACAGAGAGAGAAGGTACAGTCAGAGAGCAGCCTGGGCCTGCATAGAGACACAACAGAGAGAGAAGGTACAGTCAGAGAGCAGCCTGGGCCTGCATAGAGACACAACAGAGAGAGAAGGTACAGTCAGAGAGCAGTCTGGACCTGCATAGAGACACAACAGAGAGAGAAGGTACAGTCAGAGAGCAGCCTGGGCCTGCATAGAGACACAACAGAGAGAGAAGGTACAGTCAGAGAGCAGTCTGGGCCTGCATAGAGACACAACAGAGAGAGAAGGTACAGTCAGAGAGCAGTCTGGACCTGCATAGAGACACAACAGAGAGAGAAGGTACAGTCAGAGAGCAGTCTGGGCCTGCATAGAGACACAACAGAGAGAGAAGGTACAGTCAGAGAGCAGTCTGGTCCTGCATAGAGACAGAACAGAGAGAGAAGGTACAGTCAGAGAGCAGTCTGGACCTGCATAGAGACACAACAGAGAGAGAAGGTACAGTCAGAGAGCAGTCTGGACCTGCATAGAGACACAACAGAGAGAGAAGGTACAGTCAGAGAGCAGTCTGGGCCTGCATAGAGACACAACAGAGAGAGAAGGTACAGTCAGAGAGCAGTCTGGACCTGCATAGAGACACAACAGAGAGAGAAGGTACAGTCAGAGAGCAGTCTGGACCTGCATAGAGACACAACAGAGAGAGAAGGTACAGTCAGAGAGCAGTCTGGGCCTGCATAGAGACACAACAGAGAGAGAAGGTACAGTCAGAGAGCAGTCTGGTCCTGCATAGAGACAGAACAGAGAGAGAAGGTACAGTCAGAGAGCAGCCTGGACCTGCATAGAGACACAACAGAGAGAGAAGGTACAGTCAGAGAGCAGTCTGGACCTGCATAGAGACACAACAGAGAGAGAAGGTACAGTCAGAGAGCAGTCTGGACCTGCATAGAGACACAACAGAGAGAGAAGGTACAGTCAGAGAGCAGTCTGGACCTGCATAGAGACACAACAGAGAGAGAAGGTACAGTCAGAGAGCAGCATGGGCCTGCATAGAGACACAACAGAGAGAGAAGGTACAGTCAGAGAGCAGCCTGGGCCTGCATAGAGACACAACAGAGAGAGAAGGTACAGTCAGAGAGCAGCCTGGGCCTGCATAGAGACACAACAGAGAGAGAAGGTACAGTCAGAGAGCAGCCTGGGCCTGCATAGAGACACAACAGAGAGAGAAGGTACAGTCAGAGAGCAGTCTGGACCTGCATAGAGACACAACAGAGAGAGAAGGTACAGTCAGAGAGCAGCATGGGCCTGCATAGAGACACAACAGAGAGAGAAGGTACAGTCAGAGAGCAGCCTGGGCCTGCATAGAGACACAACAGAGAGAGAAGGTACAGTCAGAGAGCAGCCTGGGCCTGCATAGAGACACAACAGAGAGAGAAGGTACAGTCAGAGAGCAGTCTGGGCCTGCATAGAGACACAACAGAGAGAGAAGGTACAGTCAGAGAGCAGCCTGGACCTGCATAGAGACAGAACAGAGAGAGAAGGTACAGTCAGAGAGCAGTCTGGACCTGCATAGAGACACAACAGAGAGAGAAGGTACAGTCAGAGAGCAGCCTGGGCCTGCATAGAGACACAACAGAGAGAGAAGGTACAGTCAGAGAGCAGTCTGGACCTGCATAGAGACACAACAGAGAGAGAAGGTACAGTCAGAGAGCAGTCTGGACCTGCATAGAGACACAACAGAGAGAGAAGGTACAGTCAGAGAGCAGCCTGGGCCTGCATAGAGACACAACAGAGAGAGAAGGTACAGTCAGAGAGCAGTCTGGACCTGCATAGAGACACAACAGAGAGAGAAGGTACAGTCAGAGAGCAGCCTGGGTCTGCATAGAGACACAACAGAGAGAGAAGGTACAGTCAGAGAGCAGCCTGGGTCTGCATAGAGACACAACAGAGAGAGAAGGTACAGTCAGAGAGCAGTCTGGACCTGCATAGAGACACAACAGAGAGAGAAGGTACAGTCAGAGAGCAGCCTGGACCTGCATAGAGACACAACAGAGAGAGAAGGTACAGTCAGAGAGCAGCCTGGACCTGCATAGAGACAAAACAGAGAGAGAAGGTACAGTCAGAGAGCAGTCTGGACCTGCATAGACACAACAGAGAGAGAAGGTACAGTCAGAGAGCAGTCTGGACCTGCATAGAGACAGAACAGAGAGAGAAGGTACAGTCAGAGAGCAGTCTGGGCCTGCATAGAGACACAACAGAGAGAAAAAGGACAAAAAGACAATGTTACCTCAAGTTCATTCCTCAACATCTCCAGGAGTATAAACCTCTTCGTGGCATGAGGAGTGGGACAGGAGTATAAACCTCTTCGTGGCATGAGGAGTAGGACTCATTTTCAAATAGTGGATCTATTATTTTGGGTTGGAATTCTTCAACTATGTTCTCTTTTTACCCGTTTTCTCCCCAATTGTACTTGGCCAATTCTCCCTGTCAAGCTGTCCCTCTGCCGATCTGGGGAGAGTTGTAGACCAGCACATGCTCCTCCGATACATGTGCAGTCGCCAGCTGCTTCTTTTCACCTGACAGTGAGGGGTTTCACCGGCAGGACATAGCGTGGTCACGTGCAGTGACCAGGAGACATACCGTTAATCTGGCCTCCCACGCGCAGACAAGGCCAATCGTGCCTGTATGGACGCCCGACCAAGTCGGAGGTAACACGGGGCACGAACCTGCGACCATCATGTTGGTAGGCAGGGAATCTACTGCTGCACACTACCCAGGCGCCGTCAACTATGGTTTTTAATATCTGACTAGTATTTTCACATATACTACTCAGTGAAAGCAAACACACTGCTTTTGAAAGCAAAACACAGAGAAAGCACTTAAGTGACCATGACAGGTAGGGAGGTGTGAATGTGTTCACACCTCCCTGTGCTGAAAGAGAGTGTGGCTCTGCTAATCATTCTGCCAAGTCTCATCACACACAAACATGGTGTCCTCCAGCTGGAGGCCCGTTATAGTGCACTGTCTTGTGACACCTTGGGGGCGGCTGTGAGTCAGGAGGTAGAGCGCATCATCCACTAACCAGAAGGTCGGTGGTTCGATCCCCGGCTCCTCCAGTCCGCATGTCTAAGTGTCCTTGGGCAAGACACTGAACCCCAAATTGCTCCTGATGGCTGTGGCAGCTGGCCACCTTCAGTGTGTGAATGGGTGAATGTAGGCACATTGTAAAGCACTTTGGATAAAAGCGCTATATAAATGCAGTCCATTTACCTTACTAAACCGTCTTTCCAAAACACACAGCCAGGAGACGCTGCAGCATTTTGCAATCTAGTTTGGGATTTGCATGCTAGGAATTATTCATTAATCACAATTCAGCCAGATGGTGGTGCAGTGCTATATCAAGCCAATCACTCCTGAATCACATTCCAGCCGTAGTATCAAAGATCATATTTTAAAGACTAACTTGCAACTCCTTTAACACTTTCAATGTCAACAGCTTTTTTTTGCAGAAATGTATTCATATAGGACTCACATTTCTAACAAGTATTTCTTCCAGAGTATCTGTATTTCTCCAGAGACGGAGCTCCATCCTACCTTGCCAGCTGTGGTTGCAGACACACAGCTTCTCCCCGGTGAGGTCACAGTAGCCGTGGTCGGGGCTGCAGCAGTTGTTCCTGCAGTAGGGGATGTCACAGGCCTCGCCCTTCCAGTACTTGCACTGTGGTGGCACTTCATGTGGCCCGAGCAGTTATTGGGGCAAGAGTTGATCCTGAACAGAGAGGCATATTCATTCATCATAGGTACAGTGCCAACACGATTTTCACAGGAGGCTCCCTATTTTTAACCCTTTCTCATGCTGTGCTCTCCATTGGTAATTTATCCCGTTAATCGCCCGATTTCAATCAAATGGCTGTAGCAGGCTCAGTTTTAAAGCCAGAGTGAAGTATCTGGTATCACATGAAACTAGGACCCATTTACACCTGGTTTTTAAATGTGGCCTGTATCCGGATAAGTTATCTGGATGTTATCTGGATAAGGAAAAATGCATGCTAATCTAATGCAAGGTGTAAATGCATCATGATCAGGATGTGATCAGATCGGCCTGACCACATCTGGAGGTAGTCTGGCTCACATTGTGTTCAGATCTCTCTCACCACATTTACACCTGGTTTTTAAATGCAACCATTATCCAGATAACTTATCCGGATACAGATCGCATTTAAAAACCAGGTGTAAATGGAGTGTAGATGACCTAAGGCATCCACTGGTACCAACCATGTCATGCTAGCTTGTCGCAAGGGGGCTAAATAATTAAAACTAGAACGACCGCAACGCGGACTTATGCCTCCGCCATTAGTTAATTCTTGAGTCCATCTCCATTTGAGGCAAATTGGTAGAAATTCCGTCAAGGCGCTCCTGAGATGTTGCGTTACAGAGCTTGGAAATTGGGTGTGTGAGGTTTAGTTTAGTTTAGTTTATTAGGATCCCCATTAGCCCCAAGGCAACAGCTACTCTTCCTGGGGTCCACAGTCAAAACAAACAATACAGATACATTACAAATATGCAAAGTAAAAGACAAAACACACTTTAAAATCATAAATTTAAGACAAACAAGAGAAAACAAACAAAAACTCACTCAACCTGGTTCTAAATACAGCATATGTCCATCCAAATAACCATGTAACCTCCATCACAATCTTCCTAAAATACTATACAGTATATACAGGCATATAATACTATATTATAAAACGGCTCTCTCAAATCAAGCAATCTGATTGGTTCACAGCCATTGTATAAATCCAATAACCGAGTCCAATAACCCATGGCCATGGGTTATTGGACTCGGTTATTGGTTGCCATGGCAACTCTCTTACTAAAAGCCTTTGGTTTAAAAAAAAACAAATGGCGGAGACAGCTGTCAGATCCTTGTGAATCGATCTTCGCTTATAACTTTACTAATACTTCGCAGAAAATGATGTTTTGTACAAGAATAGATGCGGGCTAATGTCTTCTTTGCAAAAGAAAGGCTGTTAACCCCGCATTTAACCCCGTAACGTTAGTTGGTGTCGGGCTTTGCAGAAAGCACTCAGCTTCTCAGCAAGCGCTGAGAATGCAACGCTGCGCTCGAGCTGCCTGTCGGGGTTTCCAGAAAGCTCTCAGCTTCTCAGCAAGCGCCAGGATTGGCCAATGTCAACTTCAGTCTCCAGAACGATCCAATCAAATCACCCGCACGTTCTTGCGGTCCCGCCTTACAGTAGTGTTTCAACTGACTCTATCAGAATGACATGCCAGTCGGAGTCGGACTTATAGTATTATTATATTATCATACTTGGAAACCGTTTTATAAAAGCAATATAGCACTCGAGCTGCGTGTGTTGTGGCATATATCCCCCTGATCAGCTGTTATCCCACTCGGCCTGCGGCCTCGTGGGATAACAGCTGATCAGGGGGATATATTCGCCACAGCACACTGGCTCTCATGCTATATTGCTTAAATATAATACATCTACCTATAGCCTAACTAATACATTACTATCCGTTTATCAATCATTATCTATCAACTGTCCACCCATAGTACATCCTTATGTTATATAACGTCTACCTATATTACTACATTAATTACTATCAACTCTATATGATATCTAGGTGTATAATCACTATTTTAATACCAGTTCCATTCATTGCGTATAATTAACTACCGTAAAATACCAATTATTAGCCCGGGCGTTAATTGACAAAATATGTAGCCAGACCCCGCGTCAATATGGGACCTGCGGCAGTTTGGGACCTGCTTTAATTATTTTTGTACAAAAATATTGCTCAGCAAAGATTGTAAATAGTATGAAATTGTTTATTTAAACCATTTATTTTAATGAGTTGGCTACAGCCCCCCACACGATTGCTTGTCTATGGGGAGATCCGCGCCTCCCTCTCAGCGCAGCAGAGCACATTGCATGCCAGTTCTGGCCTGTACATGAAATCAAATAAAATTTGAGCTGAACTGTGACCTACCGGTATTTACCACTAAACTTTCTCCGCTGAAGGTGAGAGAACATGATCATCATGTGAGCAGATTATTTGTTGCATGCGCTGCCTCCTCCGCTGGCTGCATGCGCTGCCTCCTCCGCTGCAGTGTGCGGTGAAATACCAATTAGAAGCGGACTTCTATGCCCGCTGGCAGGGAAACATACCATAGGCACATTTCTCAAAATAATTATTACACCAGAGATGTCGGTTTTAGTGTATAAAAATCTTCAGGAAATGCCTACACAATTTTCAGAATCATCAGATGTTGACGGAAAACGAATTTTGATCAGCAAGTTTCGTGCATGTGTTTTTTTTCCTCGTTGTTCCCGTTTCCTCGTTGTTCGTCTTCTTCATCCGATTTTTCTTCTTCGTTGTGTTTGGGAGATGCATTCAACAGGATGTCGCAAAGGTAAAAAGAAAACATTGAAAAAACTAACCGGGCGTCAAATTGGGACCTGCTTTTATGTACAAAATATGTATCCAGACCCCGCTTATACAGGTGCAGCTCATAAAATTAGAATATTGTGGAAATAACATGGACAAGTTATTTCTTTAGGCAGTAATTAAAGCAAAATTATTCCCGACCAAGTATTGAGTGCAGGCATGAACATAACTTTTCAGAAGATCAACATTTCTATTTTGAAAATAGTTTTTTGTGTGTGATATTTAATTTGTTGAAATACTGTCTTGGGGGGTTTTATGAGCTGGAAGACAAACTTATGCAAAGTTAAACAAATAAATTCTTGAAATAATTTACTTAGTGTGTAATGAATCTATAATCTATGAAAGTTTCACTTTTTGAAAGGAATTATGGGGAACAAGTAACTTTTCCACAATATTCTAATTCATTGAGCTGCACCTGTATATGGGACCCGCGGCAATTTGGAAGTCGGCTTCTAATTGGTATTTTACGGTAGTTATGAAATTATAAAATGTACTTTTAGCTTCTTTTTAAGTCTATATCTACTTTCTATATTTATAATTGTAGGAGGTAGAGCATTCCATTCAGACATGGCTCGGTACATGACAGATTTTTTCATTGCATTTGTTCTAGGCCCAGGTAAAGTGAAATGCTCCCTCGCCACCTGTCTGGTAGTGCGGGTATGTCTGTCACATGTATATTGAATATGATTATATAAACATTCTGGTTCCTTAGTTGCTACCACAGATCTTTCTGAAAAACAAAATTAGACTCACAAGCAGTCTTTGTTCCACCATCAGCCATGCTAGTTTTTTATGCATTAGCACTGCACTTGACCTGTAACTACATTTAAGTGCAATACGAGCTGCTTTGTTTTGACCAATTTGTAGTTTCCTTAGTTCCTGTTTTGATGCACTGGACCACACAGCAGGACAGTAGTCAAGATGACACAAGACCAGTGCTTGTATAACCTGGACCACTGAAGCAGATGTTAAATACTCAGCAGATCTTCTGATTAATGCTAACCCCTTCCCCATTTTCTTAGTTATGTGATCAATATGTGATGACCATGATAGATGATTGTCCAATGTTACACCCAGTAGCTTTGTTTCACTGACCTGTTCAATTTCTGTTCCATTCAGTATTAAATTTAACTTTGGATTAGATTGCAGCACACTCTGCGAACCAAATACTATGCATTTTGTCTTTGAACTATTTAACACCATTCTATTATCAGTTATCCATTTTAAGACCAACAGAATATCTTTGTTGAGAGCCTAGTTGAGAGCCTTTGTTGGTCACCAAGTCTCGTCAAGTCCCGCTGGCCAACTACAGGTAGTTGGCCAGCCGGCAGGAAAGTATCGCGGGACTTGACGAGACTTGGTGACTGTGTTGTTTTCTGCTATTTGAGAAGTCGAAAAAGTAAAGTGTTGAAGTAGAATAGTGGCCTCGTGCGGTAGTAGTGGTCACTCGCACTTTATTAGTCTTATGTTTATAATTACTGTTTCTTTTATGGGGTGGTAAATCTAAAATGTAAGGGGATGCAACATATCTTTATAAGAAGCTATTGTTTTGATTAATGGTGTAGTCATATTTAATACTGTGTAACGGTGGGGTGTGTATTTTGTTTACGTTTAATGGTACATCACGTTTCTTCTGTTGCGCATGCGTCGACCGGCTGATCCTCATATGTGATTTCGTTGTCGTTCTGAGTGGTATGCGGAGCTGGTAAGAGAAAAGCTGTGATAAATAATATTATTACCTGTATGTTGCTACCATTAACGTGCTCGAATATGTGTCTTATACACTCGATACATATACCATGTTGTTAATGTTGCTGTTGTCTGTGTATTTGTGTTTTACAGTCGATTACCTGCTGGCAACCGAACTGGTTTACTGTACACAGTGTAGCATAGCATATAGCCTGTATGAATGAATGTGTGTGTGAAATAAACGGTAAAAGACAGTATCGAGTTTGCTTGAGTAATTCACCGTCATCCAGTCAAGAACGCACCCCGTGCGGAGGGAGATTATTGTGTCAAAGTAGTTGGTGCAGTAAAAACCGTACAGTAATCGACACTAAGCCAGTCCCCGTGAAGGAGAAGCGGAGGAAGGACGGTGTCAACACAGGCGAGCGTCGCAAGCTAGCGCCGAGGCGGACCAGGCGGAGCATCCCAAGCCAACGCTGAGACCAGCGAGAGGAGCACCCGGCCCATCTACGACGCTACTGGATCGATCAAGCCATCGGTGGGAGTATCTGTGGATATTGCTTGTGCAGCCGAGTGACTTTGTGGTGTCTGTTTAGGCGATCGGTATAGAATAAGCCGATCGTCGCAAAATTGACTGTGCTAACTTGCTAACTGTTAGCTAGCCGCTAGCTAACGCTAACCGGAAGTGACTTGCTGTCGGCTAAACCGGAAGTTCGGGAGCCGCCGCGTTAGGTGTGTCATCGTTGCCGTGGCGACAAGCATAACAACAGAGACAAGCAGTATGGAAGAGTGGAAGAAGAAGCGTTCCCACTCACAGGGAGTTTTCAATAGGAGAGCAAATGCTGTTGCTTTCAACTATGAGCATTTAACAGAGCAACAACTTGCATCTGAACT
Organism: Poromitra crassiceps; assembly: GCF_964638095.1. NCBI lineage: Eukaryota > Metazoa > Chordata > Actinopteri > Beryciformes > Melamphaidae > Poromitra > Poromitra crassiceps. The sequence continues at coordinate 122,145,226 of NC_139624.1, forward strand.
GAAAGCACTAAAGGATGATTATGATGAGCTATGTAATGTCAGTTTTGATTACATTGCTGTCATGGAAGAGGAGGATACAGAAGCTTATGCGGGGGATATAGCAGCAGTGGAGAAAAAGCTGATTGACTGCCGCAAGAAGTATGTTGAAACTGATCTAAACCTCAAAAAGGCAGTGTGGCTGCGTGTAACAGACCTGTTTAACAGTCTAAAAGACGATCTCAAGCAGAGTTTTGATCTGGCCGAGTCGTACAAGAAGCAAGTAATGACTTATGAACAGTATGTTTCGGTGCGCACTACATTGGAGAGCAGAGTCGAAGCCCAAGAGGAGTTTGTGCGGGACTGGGCCGACTACATCCCTGAAGGGGAGTTAACTAACCTCAGGAACAGCTACAAAGAAAACAAGGAGAAAAGAAAAGTGACTATGGCTGCGTTGTCTGACCACCTGCGCAGAAGTGAGGAGCGCGGTGGTGTTTGTGGTGAGAGCGGTGGAGAGGCGACCACCGCTATTAAACTCAGCAGTCCTGTGGACAGTGATGGTGGACAGAGTGTGAGCGTAGTCACGCCCACTATTCAAACCGGCGCAGGCAACGGCGGAGCACCGGATCAGAATGGTAACTCACCTGAAGGAGAGCAAAAAGTGGGCGCACCGCCGGGCTCTCCTCAGCTTCCATCGCCAGACCAATTCCCACTGCGATCCTTGGGCTTGAAGTTTGAGTCCGAGTCCTTTGGATCACAGCAGCAGCGAGGGGCGCATGCTGTGCCACCAGACAGCGGCGGCGCGAGGCGAGCACACGCGCCAACCTACAGTCCAAGAATTGCGCTCGCACCCATTAGCCTGCCAAAATTCACCGGTGACAGGAGGTGCTACTGGCGCTGGAAAGGTAATTGGAGCACCCTCCAAGCATTAGCTGAACCCACAGGCTCACCTGAGTGTATGCTATTTCACCTACTGGACAGCATCAGTGACTTGGTGAAAAAAGAGCATAGACTGTCTTATTGCCGTGATGCTGGTGAAGTCTTCCGGGTCCTGGAGGACCGCTACGGGGACATTTCACAAATAGCGGACGACATCGTAATGGAACTACAGGAATTACCAGCTGTGCGCAACAACCAACCAAGAGAGGCGTTGCAGTTGATTCAAGCTGTAGAAAGAGCACTGTTGGACCTTATAGACTTGGGTTGTGAGGACGCTATAAAAAATCAGCTGGTGATCCGGTCACTTGAAAGTAAGCTGCCGGACAGTATGAAGGAGAGGTGGCTTTTGTACCGGTGCGACGCTGCTAACAATGTCAACCCACGCAATCGGTTTGACAAACTATGGCGCTTCCTGAGGGACCAGAAGACCGTCCTGGTGCAGCTAGAGCAGCTACAGTCCAGCCGACGGTCGAGCTTCGCCAGGGCGGGTGATCCACAACCCCGCGAAAAGCCAAGAGAAAGACCGGGGGACAGACTGCAGGAGAGGCGTTCATCTACCAGGGCCACGGCGAGCGAGACCAAGGGAGAATCACAGCGGGGTCCTTGTACCGTGTGTGGTGAAGAGGGACATACTGGACGTTTGTACCGCTGTAAGACATTTAAAAAGGCCAACCCGTCAGAGAGGAGGGACCAAGTAAAAAAGGCAAGAGCTTGCCTGAGATGCTTGGATCTCCATGGAAGTGACGGGCCGTGCAAAAATAACTTTCTGTGCCGCAAAGACGAATGTAAGAAGGGCGCAGGGCCTGCAGATCACCACTTTTTCCTGTGCCTTAAATCACCAGTCAAAAGAGACACTGCCAGGGAGGAGACTAAGGGGGAGAACAGGAGAGAATCCCGTGGTCCGACCGAAGAGCAGGAGGCTCTATTCGCTGGCCTCGGTCTGTCTCCAGGGCAGCTAGAAGCTGTCCGTAAGGCCTGCACCAATAAAGTGTCTTCGACAGTGTGTGCCGGCCAGGTGGACAATTGTGGACCGGAGGAACATCCGGTCCTCATGATGTTGCTGGACGTTACGACCAAGAGAGGAGATTGGGTCGGAGCGTTAATTGATCTAGCCTCTGACACCAATTACATAACTCACCAGGCAGCAGAGAGGCTTGGTCTAAACGGTGAACCAATCACGCTGGTTGTGTATGGTGTAGGCGGAATGGAGGCGAGAGTGGACACTAAAAGGTACTTTGTGAGCATAAAAGTAGCAACAAAGAAGGGGACGTGGCGGCTCCATGAGATGCTCTGCTATGGTCTAGACGAGATCGCCAAGATGGGCCAAGCAGTGGACTCGGAGCGTCTGGAGAGGTTCTTCCCGGGTGCTGTCAAACCGGGGGAGCTGATCCGCCCAAAAAAGGTTGAGCTGCTCATCAGTACCCGAGAAGGCCGTCTTGCACCCCAGCGGATGATGCGGTGCGGAGACCTGGTGCTGTGGGACGGGCCGCTTGGCAAGACAGTCAGCGGCGTGCACCCAGAACTGTTCGAGGACTTTGAAGTGACTGCGTGTCACTCATCGACCCACTTTGCATGCTCTATGAGGGCGGAGTCCAGGAGAGTTGAGGTACTCCATGACTGCCTGGAGCTAAAGAGCAGCAAGGGGGTCGGAACCACTGCGGCGAGCAATGCTGAAGTCGTGAAATGGCTGCAGTGGGACAGCATTGGTGCCGCTTGCGACCCCGTGTGCGGTGGTTGCCGTTGTGGACAGTGTGCCCCTGGGGGAAAGGAGATGACTCTTGCTGATGAGAGAGAGTTAGAAATCATCAGAGGAGGACTGACCTTCAAGGTGAGCGACGCTCACAGTGACAAGCCCCACTGGGATGCCAGGTACCCCTGGAGAGAGAACCCTGCTACCCTGCCCAACAACCGCAAAGCTGTCGAGGCGACGTTCCTGAGATCAGAGAGGCGCCTCGAAAAAGACCCGGTGTGGAAGGGAGCCTACACCAGGCAGGTGCATGACATGGTTGCCAGGGGGGCTGCGGTCAAGCTAACCAGGACTGTGTTGGACAATTGGAGCGGAGCTGTGTGGTGGGTGAACCACCTGACAGCACCTAACCCACACTCTGTCTCCACACCGGTCAGGCTTGTCTGGGACAGCAGCCAGGAGTTTAGGGGTGTGAGCCTAAATTCCATTCTGCTGAAGGGCCCGGACGTCCTGAACCCCATCCGGGCGGTGTTGCTTCGTTTCCGAGAGGGGCTACACGCGGCGATCGGTGACGTAGCCAAGATGTATAACTCGGTGTGGCTGGAGGAGCAGGAGGTGCACGTCCACCGATTCCTGTGGAGAGACTCTCCGGCCGAGGACATCGAGGATTACGCCGTGGTGCGGGTTAACATGGGTGATAAGCCGGCCGGCTGCATCGCCCAGGTAGCCATGCGCGAAACCGCCCATCTGCCACAGTTTGCCCACATGGTGGAAGAGGGGAGCGTCATCGTGGACAATGCCTACGTGGATGACATCCTTGTGTCCCACAACGACCCCCAGAGACTGAGCGAGATCCTAGTGGGGGTCGAAGCCATACTCGCAACCGGGGGGTTTTACCTGAAACCCTGGGTGCGGTCTGGCCAAGGTGGGAGGCAGGGTGTTGTCCCCGCTAAGCCAGAGACTATCGTGTTGCCTAACCAACTTCGAGCAGAAGACAACAAGGCTCTGGGAGTTGGTTACAACGTGAGTGAAGACAGTCTCTTTCTGATGGTGGCCATTAACTTCTCCACAAGGAAGAAGAAGATGCGCACCGAACTTGACCTCACCGTGAAAGACATAGAGGAGAAGACACCTGATCCCCTTACCCATCGCTCATTGCTGAGCCAGGTAGCTGGACTTTATGATCCCCTTGGCCTGGTGACGCCCCTGAAACAAAAGGGCGTCATCCTGGTCCGGAGGGCTTTTCAGGAGGCCGGGACATTGACCAAGGATACGTGGGACCAGCCGCTGTCTAATGAGCTACGCGGGAAGGCGATCGAGCTCTTCAAGGACTATGCGCGGTTGAGTACCGTCTCTTTCCCTAGGAGTATAACACCCTTGGGTTGGGAGGGTAAACCCTGGGGGATTACATTCTCCGATGGCAGCTGTGACTCCTATGGGGCGGTGCTCTACCTGCGCTGGGAGACCCCGGGCGGGGTTGAGACGCGGCTCGTGGAGTCAAAAGCCAAATTGACCCCCCTCGATCAGAAGGGCGAGGCGGTTAAGGCGGAGATCTGCGGGGCCGTCTTTGCCACGCGCCTGAAGGGACACATGCTGAAGCATGGACGTTTAGAAGTGGAAAAGTGGTATCACTTTGTGGACAGCCAGACTGTGCTGGGGGCGATCCAACGAGAGAGTTATGGGTTCCAGACCTTCTTCGCTAACCGTGTTGGTGAGATACAGAAGGCTGGACCTGTAACTGACTGGTGGTGGGTTCCCGGTCAGTATAACGTGGCCGATCTAGTCACAAGAGGATGTTCCCCTGAACAGCTTGACGGGGACTCCCTGTGGCAGAAAGGTCCCGAGTTCTTGACCAGACCAGTGAAGGAGTGGCCCATGAAATCTGCTGCAGATGTGGCCGCCGGCGCCAGGGAGATCGTGAGCAATCTACAGAGGAAAGCTTTCTCCGCCGTCGTGACAAGAGCCCAGGCGAAGAGGTCGTCAACACCAGTCGGGGCCATCGTCGGGGGAGGAGCAACTGCAGAGTCTTCTCCGGCCGGTGCCATGGGGGCCTCTCCAGGTGGTGCTCCGGGGTCGTCGGCGGCGGCCCTTGATGTCTGCAGTCCGAGGAGGTTTTGGGGTTCAGCTCTCGTGGGTCAGATGGACCTTTCGAGGTACGGGACCTTAACCAAACTTTGTGGGGCCGTGGGGTGGGTCCGCAGAGCCGTGCTCTCATTCACCGGGATTCGGACCGGTAATCGAGTGCGGTGGGAGGCAGCGCTCACAGTCAAAGAGCGCGAGGCTGCGTTTCAGGACTTATGCCTCGCTGCCCAGGCAGGGGTGTCCTTCCCCACGACAACTCTCAACCGACTCGTTGTGAGCAAAGATAATGAGACGGGCCTTTTACTATGCCGCGGCCGTATCCAGACTGTGGACGAGGGGATTCCCGGGGTTCCGTTGATCCCCTACAAAGAACGCATCAGCACCCTTCTTGCCGAGGAAGCACACCGGGCCAACCATGAAGGCGTTGCCGGTACCCTCCTCCGGATGAGAAAGAGGGCCTGGGTGTTGCAAGGCCCTAGGACCGCCCGCCAAGTGGTTGACTCTTGTGTACACTGCCGGAAGCGCAGAGCCAAGCTGGGCACTCAAGTAATGGGCAATCTTCCCCCTGCACGCACCAGACCAGCCGCGCCTTTTGAGTACACCACGCTGGACTTGTTTGGCCCGTACACGGTCAGAGATGCGGCGAGGCGGAGGGCGAAGATGAAGGTCTGGGGTGTAGTATTTAGTTGCATGGCCTCGAGAGCGGTCCATGCAGACTTGGTAGAGAACCTGTCGACTGAGGGCTTTCTCAAGACATATCAGCGATTCACCGCCTTGAGGGGTCATCCCCAGAAGCTCTGGTCCGACATGGGGACCAACTTTGTGGGGGCCAAACCAGCGCTGGAGGATCTCTACAGCTTCCTGGCGGGCATCAACAAGGAGGATGTCCAGGGGAGAGCAGCGGCGGCCGGGACTGACTGGGCGTGGGAGTTTAGCCCTGCAGACTCGCCGCATCGGAATGGAGCAGCAGAGGCGGCTGTTCGTGTGTTGAAGAGAGCGTTGAGCAGCGTGGGTGAGGAGGGTGACCTTACAACCTTGGAGTTTCAAACCCTCCTCTACCTGGCTGCCAACCTCTCCAACGAAAGGCCGATCGGAGCAAGAGCCCAGGTTCAGGATGAGACTGTGGACGTTGTGACGCCCAACTCTTTGCTACTGGGACGAGCAGGGCCCAGTGGCGATACCGGGGGATTTGACTTCCCTACCTACCCGTTCAGTCGTCTACGGGCTGTTCAGGTGGGGGTAGACAAGTTTTGGAAGCGCTGGAGTCAATTGGCTGGCCCTCACCTTTTCGTCCGACAAAAATGGCATGCTCCGGCCAGAAATGTCGCTGTCGGGGACTTGGTCTGGGTCGCAGACCAAAACGCCCTCCGAGGTCGTTTCAAGCTGGGTCGGGTGGTGGAGGCGTGTCCGGATGACAAGGGCGTTGTCCGGGACGTTGAGGTGAAGACTTGCCATAGTCTCCCCATCAGCCTGAGCCAGGCGAAGAAGGATAAGGGACCGTGTCCTTCCTCCCTTCTCCACAGGGACGTTAGGAGATTGGTGGTGTTACTGCCAGTGGAGGAACAAGGAGGGGCCACGCTGGCTCCTCAGAGTGCCTAAGAGACACTAACAGTGGAACCAGAACTGTCCTCAGTGTGCTGTTATAGTGTGCATTTTTTCTAACCCTTTTTTCCTTCTATGCAGCACCGTTGTGTTAATTGTTTATTGTGGCCTACTTGTTCAATGACCAGTAGCCCAGGTGGGAGGTGTGTTGTTTTCTGCTATTTGAGAAGTCGAAAAAGTAAAGTGTTGAAGTAGAATAGTGGCCTCGTGCGGTAGTAGTGGTCACTCGCACTTTATTAGTCTTATGTTTATAATTACTGTTTCTTTTATGGGGTGGTAAATCTAAAATGTAAGGGGATGCAACATATCTTTATAAGAAGCTATTGTTTTGATTAATGGTGTAGTCATATTTAATACTGTGTAACGGTGGGGTGTGTATTTTGTTTACGTTTAATGGTACATCAGGTTTCTTCTGTTGCGCATGCGTCGACCGGCTGATCCTCATATGTGATTTCGTTGTCGTTCTGAGTGGTATGCAGAGCTGGTAAGAGAAAAGCTGTGATAAATAATATTATTACCTGTATGTTGCTACCATTAACGTGCTCGAATATGTGTCTTATACACTCGATACATATACCATGTCGTTAATGTTGCTGTTGTCTGTGTATTTGTGTTTTACAGTCGATTACCTGCTGGCAACCGAACTGGTTTACTGTACACAGTGTAGCATAGCATATAGCCTGTATGAATGAATGTGTGTGTGAAATAAACGGTAAAAGACAGTATCGAGTTTGCTTGAGTAATTCACCGTCATCCAGTCAAGAACGCACCCCGTGCGGAGGGAGATTATTGTGTCAAAGTAGTTGGTGCAGTAAAAACCGTACAGTGACCGAGATCACGAATGAGGTAATTTGATCCCTGGGAGACTCCAGGGAACAGCCCGGGGGGAAATATCAATCTGGTGGTTGTTGCGGGATGAGATTATGACGATATGTGGCGAAAACGGGAATAAAACTGGCTATTTAGATGCAGGAAAGACAGGCTGCCACTTGGCCCCCTCGGAGCTCCATTTTACGACTGGCTTGGACGCTATTGATCTCAAAACAACGCTAGGACGGCCAGAAACGCTGCGGAGATCACTGGGTGAGTCATCAGATCATAATTAATGTGAGGAGAGGGGTCCAGGTTAAAAAAAAACGAAATTCTCCTTTAACGAACTTGGGAATGGCATTCGTGAGGTCACAGTGACCTTGACCTTTGACCACCAAAATCGAATCAGTTCATCCTTGAGTCCAAGTCGATGTTTGAGGCAAATTTGATGAAACTCCGTCAAGGCATTTCTGAGATGTTGCGCTAACAAGCTTGAAAATGGTGATCGAGAGGTCACAGTGACCTTGACCTTTGACCACCAAAATCTAATCAGTTCATCCTTGAGTCCAAGTTGATGTTTGAGACAAGTTTGATTAAATTTGCGGAGCAAAACAGAGCACTTCTGGTGTGAATGGCCAGGCTCCTGCTCAACGCTGCTTCAGAGATGCTTCTGGTGTGTCCCAGCCGTGAGCTCCACTACCACTCAGCGTTGTGTTGCCACCAGCATTGATGTTCTCCCTGCTCCACAAAGCAGCTTGACTTTTGAATGGATTCATCAGACAACAATCAGTTCAACTTATTTCAATGCAGAAGTACCCGTCTGAGAATTTAAAGGAGAATTTCGGTTTTTTACACCACGGTCCTCATTTCCAGCTTAAAATATTATGTTTTTTTCCTTCACATAGGAACCCCCTTCACAAAAACATGCAATATCCTGGTTGCTAATGTGGTGCCTCCTCTGGTCGTTAAGGGCGCCTGTTCAGAGGGAGGGGAACTGGTTGGAATAGCGTGAACCTCCCACGTGCTATGTCCTACCGGTGAAGCTTCCTTTTTCTGTAACGCCGCGCTCCATATCCTTATTATATGATACATAAATACACGTGAGGCTGTTTGTACGCCTCCGGGCTGTTCAGGTCTCCTCTAGCGGGGTCTGTGAATCCAAATCTCGTTCGTCCCGTTCAAGTCTCGTGAGAGTTTCCACACCGGCTGCTCTGAAGTTACAGGAGATATTCCCCTCGTGATTATTGTCTTGTTCACAACAACTTGACGATTTTGTGAAACGATGGCCGCCCTTATCGATTTGAGCCAGAGTATATGCTTGCAGAGTTGGCCGAAATTGAAGAGCGGACGAGGAGAGAGAGGGACAGCAGGAGGAACAAGCCGCTGCACGGCCGAGAATAAATGGTGGTGTTCATGTGGACGCTGTAACTCTCACGGTTCACAGACCCCGTATGAGACCTGAACAGCCAACAGCCTCACGTGTATTTATGTATCATATAATAAGGATATGGAGCGCGGCGTGACTGAAAACGTGTTATTTACAGAGTGCATCATGGAGCTTGCCCCGTATGCTCCAATTATAGCCTGTTTGAGGAGTGTACTCAGTGCGACAGATCTTCTGTGGGGATCCCAATGAAACCAAAGGTATTTGGTTGAGTAAAACATAATATTTTAAGCTGGAAATGAGGACCGTGGTGTAAAAAAACGAAATTCTCTTTTAACATCTTTTTTTCCCCCCGCTTGGATGCAGCCCTCGGACGCAACGCGAGCAGTGGAGCATCTTTCAGTGCTGCTAAAGGAATCATTCCTTCGATGGCTGTAGTGGAGCAGGGCAGTAAGACAAATCCTCATCATTATTATCAACATCATGATGGACAGTTACTGTACTTAACACTGTACCTGTAGTGTTGTTCATGCAGTTGTCACAGACTCCTCCCCCTCCTCGATAGTGCTCGTCCAGTTGGTCAACGGCTCAGACGTTGTAATGACAGGAGTGGGCGTGGCCGTGACACCGGCAAGGCCGGCAGCTCATTGGCTGGAGCTGATCACCTGACCTGAAAGGCTTGTCGTTGTAGAGGGGCGCACAATGCTGGCACTGTACAGTCAGAGAAAACACACACGTGTATTGTTGTTACATGGATGTGCTACTCTAATGCAAGATTTAACTAGTGCTGCACGATTTGGGGGAAAGGTGCGATTAGCGATTAGGGTGGACAATATTGCGATTGCGATTGTGATTGCGATATAATAAACAAGAGGTATCTAGGGATGTGCCGGCAGTTTTTGACGGTATGATAACCTTGGACAAAAATACCACGGTTTCACGTATCACAGACTAAAATACATGAAATATGTTACAATTTAAAATATATTAAAACTAAATAAATAAAACAATTTGAAATAAAATTATCTTTACAAAAAAATAAAACATTTTGAGACATTTGCCTGTCCCAAACATGTAAAAAAGAAACACCAGAAAAATAGAAACTGCACTGTGTTACAGCACATAGAAGATGGCTCAGACTGGCAAAGTTAGTTACATGTCTGTCAAGTAATACAATGTTACACCCCGTTTATTTATTTTGTAGCGACAGATGGCCTTAAACGCCACACTCACGTGACGCTTCTTGAGAGAGAGGTCAGGTAACGTGCATATTTCTGCAGACTTTATCGAGGGACCATGAAGGCATCATGTGACAGGCTAACGCTAGTTGAAGCCTGGAGGTGCTGCTGCTGGCAGCTGCTGGCAGCTGCGACAGTGTTTTGCTATCAACCTTGTTAATCTCGCTATATTCCTCATCACAGCGGGTCATTACCCACTGTGCACTTAATCGTGCACTAGTTCTGCATAAGCACCTGCAGCTCTCTCCTTATTTTACTGACGTTCTCTGATCACACGGCTGTTTACATGCGTTTCTGAACGAACGGCTAGCTAGTTATTAGCATAGCTAGCTGTTAGCGATCATGGATGTTCTCTCTCCCTCTCGGTAAGATAACTTTGCTGCGCATAACATTACTTATTTGCGGGAGTGCATGGGAGAAGCCTCCCGCTAGTGTTGATGTCCACAGTGTGATGGCAGAGAAACGTGTGTTTGCTGCGTCGCGTGTAACGTTAGAGGACACACACGCACACACACACACACTCAAAAAGACGTGAAAAAATGATAATAATCGCACACTTTTGCGGTTATGTAATCGCACGTGCTGACATCGCGATTGCGATTGCGATTAGATTAATCGTGCAGCACTAGATTTAACCAATGCAAACACACACACACACACACACACACCCACCCACACACACACACAGTCTTTGACAAACACAGAGCAAAGTGTTCACTGTTTTCTATTGTTGAATTGTACCTTTCTTCTTTTCTCTTTCTTACTGCAACATTGTACCTGTTACATTCATGCCAATAAAGCATCTGAACTAGGGATGTCGACGGTTAACCGTTAACCGGTTAACCGCCGACAACGTCATTGGTCGATTAAGCATGTCGGTCAAACGGTTAATTTGCATATTAAATTGGCATACAACGTGTTGCCAATATGGTGTTTTTTTTCCCTCCTTCGCGGTAAGCAACAATGTTAACTAGCCTAAGTAGTTACTGTAGCAGCATTATATAGGAATTAAAAGCTCCTGCCACTGCCAGAACAACATTCATTTAGAGAAAGGCTTTTCCAAATGGAAAAGCAGTGTGCACTGTCCGCCTCTCCCCCCGCTAGTCCAGGCATTTTACGCAAATATGTGGGTCAACCTCACACTAATTGCAACAAAACCAAACTCAACTGATTTTGTATCCTCAATATGTCCTCAATGAAGGAAAAACAGTGTTAAGGAAATGTATGAAGGGAAAGTTTTGAAAATGACCTAAATATGATGGTAGCCTATGGAAGCCTTTTTTTTTTTTTTTTAATGTGCCATAAATCTCATCACTTATATCCTGTATGTGTTTTTTGCTTCAAGGAGAAAAAAAAAAGAGAGAAAAAAAACGTTTTTGGTAGCATCATATGGGTCATTTTCAAAAATTTCCCTTCATACATTTCCTTAACACTTTTTTTCCTTCATTGAGGACATATTGAGGATACAAAATCAGTTGAGTTTGGTTTTGTTGCAATTAGTGTGAGGTCAAGTGACATTTTTACTGGACTACGCGTGCGAGATGTGCTCTGTGATAAACTCAGCTCCACACATGCGCCACACCCCCGCCTCCCCTCTGCTTTGACCAGACGGGAGAAGACGCCCTGCCCTGTGCAGACTACAGCGAGCCAGTCAGTCATGCTCCTTCTGTGTTCCAGCCACTGTCATGATACCATGAGGTTACTTTCAATGACGCGTTTCAAAACAAGCTGTGTCTTCCACATCGATTCACTGAGGAATCCACACTTTTACCGTAAATTGAGTTATCTCCGGGTCTGTCTGTCTCTCAGGTGTAATAATCCCACAACGATTACAGCAAGAGTGAGAATGCTCTTCTAAACACATCGGCTATTAAAATATAATTATTTCTCTGCATCTCATATTAGATCGGTAAAAAGTTTGGACAGCCTGCCTCATTTGTTCATCCTCCCGAGTCCCGCAATGCTGACAGCTGTCAGCGTGCGGACTTGCTGCACTCGTCGTCATGTCGTGCAGCCGGACACACAGAGAGCATAATATCCACCTACAGCCCTCGTTGCAGATAAAGAGAGAGAGGGAGAAGCGTGGAGAGAGAAGCAAACTATTTTTTTGCAGATCTCAAAAGCAGGTAAACCACTGTTGAATTAGTGAGAATGTCAGAAGGAGAGAGCAATAAGCGCTTCGTCAGTGCGCCCTGCAGCGTGAAGGCTTGGGGCGGTGTCTTGATGTGCTATTCAAAGTGGAAATTCGTTCAATTAGCGACACGTTTCGTTCTGAGCTTTTAAAATTAGTTTCTGCTGGTTTTATTAGACTATTTACGACACATGCAGTAAGATAATTCATTTAAGAATTGTGAGCGTGAGTATGGGTTTTTTCCCTCCGTATTTCCCCCTTCTGCAAATGCGTGCAGCTCCTCATAGCCTATCCGAGGAATGTTTTTGTTTAGATGGCTGGAGGATTTAACTTGTCTTCTCGTTTTGTTAATGTGTTTTTTCTGCTTGTAGATGTAAAAATAAACGCTTTCTACTGAAAAAAAATCAAGCATTTGGTAGGCCTATGGTTTAATGGGGCACAGACAGTAAAAGAGCGCATTTTAATCTTCTCGGTTAACCGACAGTTGTCGGCTAATGAGTGTCGGTTGTCGGTCAAGAAAAATTATGATTTTCGACATCCCTAATCTGAACTGAATTGAGAGAGAGAGGAGGAAAGAGAGGGGGGGAGAGGGAGAGAGAGAGAGAGGGGAGGGAGAGAGAGGTGTAGACAGAGGGAGAGAGAGGGGGAGGAGTTCAGCTCCTAAACTGTGAACACATCTGATGTTTGCTGAGGACCTCCCTCTGAGATGACAGCCTCCATTCCCGCCCCTCACCAGAGAAGCACCTCTTCACAGCCAGAGACAAGACACACAGACCAGACCAAGAGAGAGGAGAATGTCACCTGACCTGAGCCAGCCCAAAAGCACAGACCTGCACCAAAATGATGCAGGAACACAGAGAATATCATAAAATAACATTTGACAACTAGCTGGTTCAAAACGGACACACTGGGAGACACACACACACGCACACACACACACCTGACAGACACACGCACACACACACACACACACACACACACACACCTGACAGACACACGCACACGCACACACACACACGCACACGCACACACACACACACACTGTGTCAGGTGGGCCATACACCAGGTAAAGGGCAGGTTTGGAGGAGCAGCTACAATGTGTTCTACAGCCTTACGCTGTTAATCAAGCTACTCTACACACAAACATGTCAGGGATCCAGTTTCAGGGCGAGGATGAAAGAAACTACGTCCTGTGTATTCATGAATGATCAAGTAGCTCTCCATCGTGCATTCCTTTATAACTGGGAACTGGTAATCTTACGACTTCAAAGGTCATGAGCTGGGACGGTGACGTCACCAGAGCTGGTATTTCCCATTCCAAACTCGTAGGAGCCTCAGCAGCCCCAACCTAACAAATCCAAGATGGCTGCGCCGCACAACAACAGTAGTTATAATCGTATAAATGCTATTTAGCACTCCTGTCTTGTTTGTGTCTCATTGAATCAGCTGTACACACAGCACGGCCTACTTCTATCTGTGTGGACATGAGGCTGCAGTGTTTGTATGCGCAAAATGCCATGTTGTCAATTGTTATTGCTAACAATGGCTAGCGACTGGATATCTGACCAGTGAACAGTGAACTTCCCAGCTCAACTTTTCTGCAAATGGAACGCTAACAAAACGGATGTGACGTCATTTAGCCTCCACATCCCAGTTCTTTTGCGATAAAGGAATGCACAATATGCATTTGTCAATAAAGGTTGATTGATTGATTGATTGATGACTTGTGTTGTTAATGTGTGCAAATACATATTTAGGCCACAGTCAAAACATAATTTCTGGCCGGCTAATGGCATTAAAGGGATAGTTGGGTTTGTTTGAAGTGGGGTCCTATCAGCTAGTTGCATACACTAACTGAAATAGGTAGTGTTCTCTGACGCTGAGCGCACCGTCTATCGAGACCCAGCACTCAAGCAACAGCCTCCACAGCTCTGTCTCTCTACTACACGGGGCTAGGGTTGCCACCCGTCCCTTAAAATACGGAATTGTTCCATATCCGACAGTGAAATCATGCGTCCCGTTCCGAACCAATACGGGGCGGGGTTCATAGATATATATAAAGGCTAGATAGCTTACCCGCGCTGCCGGCCAATAGAGAGCGACGTCGTCGCATGGCGGCCATCTTGCTACTAGGAGTTATGAGCATCTGTTGTTGGGTTAGTATGGCAACATCATATGATCATAACTCCTAGGGAAATTGATGAAACTGCATGAAACTTTGTGCCTGAATCCCTCTCATGGCATAGATGCTTCGGTTTAATTTTGGTGTAATTTGGAGCCCATCAAAAAAATAGTGTTTTTAGTGTTTGTTTTTTTTTTTGTCTATCTCGGGAACAGAATATGCTTGTAATAAACCAAACCGTTTGTAAATCCGTCAAGATTTCAGCGAGTTATGAGTATTTTTGTCTGTTCGGGTCACCAGCTACCATAGAACGTACCAGAAAGGCACTGTAGCAAGATGGCGGCCGTTCAACGACGCTGGTGACTCCGCCTTAAGCCATCTAGCCTTTATATATATCTATGGCGGGGTTTGTTCTGTATTTTCATCCCACCCGCATTGTGTGATGAAAACCCACCCTACTCTACGTCTGGTTGGTTAATACTGCTGCCTTTGTTGGTAGATTGGTTAGTTTTAGACATCAGTCACGGTCAGGCTGAGCCTCTGCTCGCTGATTGGCTTTGATCGGGTCTGAGCCGATCAGAGAACAGGGCGGGTCTTCGCACAATGCTGGTGGGAAATGGCTGCCCCAACTCCACCACTTCCAGTGAAGATGAAAGAGTGCGTTCATAAATACGGTAGTCAGTACGTAGCAGTGGTGGCTGGTGAGCTTGGAAACAGGGGAGGAAGCTAGTGCGGCGACCAAAGGTCGCCGCCCCTTTTAAAAAATTTGGGCTTTTTTTTTTCACGTGTGCGCGCGCGCGTGCGCGCATGTGTGTGTGTGTATTTGCCATGTTTCCCATGCTGTCAAGCCTCTCAGCTTTCCACCCAGTTAGAGATGCTGCGATCGAGATTTTTCAATTCCGATCCGATTTCGATATTTTAGCTCAAAACCGATCCGATTCCGATCAAATTTCGATACCCGATTCGATACCGATTTCGATCCGATACCGATACAGCACATATTTAAGTCTCTCTATGCTGTCTGATAGCTAGCAGGCAACAAACATTTTTAGGGTTAGGTATGTATGTGAGTGTTTTGGTAATATAGTATGTAAACGATTTAGTTCATCTAATTAATTTGATGTAAAACTAAAACATAACAATCAAATACACACTTCTTTTGTAATGGGTGAACACTGGACACAAATAATTATTGTTTCCTCACACATACACCCCCACTCTGTCTCACACAGGACACATACACACACAGCCCTGTCCCTGTCTCTCTCTCTCTCACACACACAGCCCTGTCCCTGTTTGTGCATACATTTCCACTGCCAGATTGGAGGAGTCTTTTGTCATTTTCTAATGTTACTTCTCTTCAGTGCAATACGTTTTGATAACGACCTGCTGTACAGCGCCGTTCGCTCAGTCAACTAACGTGTCGTTAACGTGAGTTAGAGGAGAAAGATATAGCTGCTGTTAGCTAGCTAATTAGCCATGTTAGCTGCCTCAGTGGGTAACGTTAGCCTATAGAGAGTATTTATCTGACGTTTATGTTAGCTTCTCCTCAAACCTGCGGGTGGAAATGGTTTATGCGATGCGATGTATGTTGAAGCAAGACAACGTTTTAATGTACCTTGAATTGGACAAATTACGACGGGTCGTGCTCACGCAGATCTAAGCCCTGGCCATCCTAGGCTCAACGCGAGACTCATCAGTCATTCGGTTGAGTCTCGCAAAGTTACACACAAAGTTTGTGCATACATTTCCACTGCCAGATTGGAGGAGTCTTTCGTCATTATCTAATGTTACTTCTCTTCAGTGCAATACGTTTTGATAATGACCTGCTGTACAGCGCCGTTCGCTCAGTCAACTAACGTGTCGTTAACGTGAGTTAGAGGAGAAAGATAGCTGGTGTTAGCTAGCTAATTAGCCATGTTAGCTGCCTCAGTGGGTAACGTTAGCCTATAGAGTATTTATCTGACGTTTATGTTAGCTACTCCTCAAACCTGCGGGTGGAAATGGTTTATGCGATGCGATGTATGTTGAAGCAAGACAACGTTTTGGCCCTGGCCATCCTAGGCTCAACGCGGCCTCTGTGTGCTGCTGCTGCTGCTGCTGCTGCATGCTGGATAGAAATCCTGGAGCGGAGTCATGGAATGGAGTGCTTGTTATATCGGAGCCTTGGATCTGTCATTTTCGCTGGAATCCGATCCGATCCGATCCATGTTTTTTGGCTGATATCGCGCCGATATCCAATCACATGATCGGATCGCAGCATCTCTACACCCAGTGAGGAGCATTGCATTAGCACCCAGTGAGAGGACTACAGGACGGAACAGCACCTGGCACCTGAGGCGGTCCCAGGGAAAATATGACGTGTGCTCTGCTGCTGATACTCTCACCCACAAGCAGTTTTTGCCCAAAACGCCCAAATCTCATTTTAAATTAGCATTAGGATTAGACTGTTGTGATGTCATTATTCAGTTTTAACCATCAATAATTGTTCCTTTTCTCATTATTTCATTTCTCAGAGTAAATACTGTATATTTATTTCGAGATTTTTGTCAATTATTTGTGCTGTTATGGTTATAATTAGCCTAGTTACTCACTTCTACACTATCTTAGATTGTGTTACTTATGGATGGCATGGAATTATAGTGAAAATAGATTATCCCCCCTTTTTGCTGGGGACCCCACTTTGAAAACCACTGGCTTAGGCTAGAACTGTTGCGAGAAGGTTTCAGGATTTATCTCTATGCATTAGGCTGTGATTACTATTTATATAAATCTATTTATTCACATAGATTCATGATATATTATGGTATACAGCCTACCTGTGACATCAATGTTTTGATTCATCCTATGATGTCTCACACTCAGGTGTGCTTTCACAAGACAGGTGTTGTCCATTCAATCAGCTAACCTGTCTTTATAATGGCTGTCTTGCACTGTTTGTATGATACTTGACAAAGTCTATGGCCGAAACTGTTGTCAAATAGCGTTAAATTACACTTAATTGCATCTGGAACGAGAGTGTGTCCTCCTGTGCACAGTGCTGCACTACTCATTTAGTTATCAACTTTGGAGCGTTATTTACCCCCCCCTTCCCGACATCCTAGGTTGACATGCTTCATCCCAATCGATTCCTTATTTCTTCTACTTTCATATGATATAAAGATCACCACTCAAGCTTTAAAATTGAGCCCGCTGTCAGCTATCGATTTACAGGCCAAATTCAGTTAAAAAATGTGTGAATTTAAGCTTCGCGGGTTTTAGTATAAGAAATTACAGGATGAAACTTCAATACGACAAAAATAGCGCTGCTCGGTGAACCATTTCCACGCCGAATTTAATAGAAGGTTCGGATAACTTGAAATCAATTGACTTACTTGAATATCCGTGCTGTCTGTAGGGGAAACGCTGCAGTCGAGACGTTGCAAATATTCCAGTTTTCTGACATTGCAAAAAGCCTGTATCGCGCAGCTCAAGTCTCCCCGCAACTCGAAACTCGTTTTGGTGGTAATCCAATATCAACGACTGTCTGGCTTGTGAACACTTACTGATTGATAAAAAAGTAAATAAAAATAAGAGGGAAATATGATATGCTGCTACTGAATCAGTAAATCCTTCCTGTCAGGTCAAGCAGTGGATTTCACCTCCTTGATTCAGCGTGAAAGACCACAGACAGGCTGGGGGGAGACACAGGCAGTGGAAGAACGTTGCCGATTTTCAGACGTATTCAGCATTGGACAATACAGAATGTCAATCAATGTCAAGCAATCTATCTATCAAACAACAACCAATGGTTTCACCTGGTTTCACGGGCTAAGGGAGAGCTCCCTCCTACAGTAACTGTAGCTCAATCTGATTCGTTGGAAAACACATCACTCTCACTGTTTTCTGTGAATTGCAAGTCTTTTTCAACCAATCTTATTTTTTCATTAGATAAATTACCAAATAAATCAAGCCCACAGGGCGGGTGTTTTTTAATCCCCTCCCCCATGCTGGGACCAGGGCCAGAGTGACTCGTCTGCATGGAGCTATATAATGAATGAAAAAATGAGCGTCTGCACATAAGAAAAAACACATTTGATTGATATTTTATTATAAAAAAAAATATGAAAAATGAAAAATATAAAAATAAAAATAAAAAATATTTTTTTTTAATATATTTTTTTTTTATATAAAATCCCCAATCTAATAGAGGAGGACCATCCTCCTATGCCTCACTGGAAAAACCTCCTCTGGTACGTAGTAATGCTTCCAGATCGCAAAACGGGACAAATGGGACCGAACCGAACCAGGAGTGACAGGAGGCTGGTGAACAGAGGTGAGTTTAACACGTTGTTGAGCGCGGTCAGTATAAGTGAGTTAGGGTTAGTTATTTTTTATTTTAGTGTCGAGCATCAGATTTGACTTAGCCAACTGCTAAGCATGTGTTTTCTGTGGTGGTGCAGCATGGTGGCCTGGCAGACGTCACGTTAGACAGCAGCATGTCTCAGTCAGGAGAGCAACATTAACGTCATGTCAGGAGGACACCCTGCAGTGTCCCACAAGCAACTCCCGAGGCTGAGACAGTAATGACAGATTTTTAATCCCTTCTGGACATCATGTGCTGATTGATCAGAATCTGATCAATTAGATTTCCTATCTACGGTTGTATTTATGTTACTAGGAAATAAATAGATGTAGGCTACTGTCTGCCATATAAATCTTGGCTGCTGAGGTGCTTCTCTAGGCTACATTATTATGTGATTTGGGAGTTTTACGGTCAAATACATAAACATTTATTTATGAATCAATATAGTGCACATGAGAAGAAAGTAAACAACTCATGTTATATGCTCAACCAATCTGGAAAAATGTATTCTTCAATAGGCTACTAATGCATTAACAGACAAAAAGTTAAGTAGCCTTAAAAAAGTGTTGGCAGAGAAAGTAAATATTTTTAACCAAATATATTTTTCTCAAATAAAGGATACCCATTTAGTTAGGAGTTTATAGACGTTTTCACCAGAGCGCAACCCCACAGCACTTCCTTTTTCTCAGCATTCGGCAAACTGCAGAAATATTCACTCGACATCGTTACTTTTGTTTTCAGGAAGAGAGATAAAACACTGACTTACTTTAGAGACAACAAGTCACCTGGCCTCTCTGGTCTGGGACATTTTCCCCAATTTATCCTGGGAATGGTGAAAAAGGTCTGCAGGACACCCCAGAATTTAGGCAGCATATTATGGCATTATGGCCTCGTATCTCTCTTTCTGCCTGTTCACTCTGCAAAAGTTCCTCTTCTGTATATTACTCTCTCTGGTTCATAATTGTATCCTCTTGTCACCAAGGTGAATGGCATATCGTCCTCGCTATCAAAATCACTCATATTTTCGTTCGCATTCTATTTGTTGTGTCTTTACTAACAAGCCAGGAGAAATAACCCAAAATAACAGCTGATCTGCGGATTAATCCAGCGCTGCGGCTCTGTGCAGGAGTTTAGCGGAGGAATACGGTAGTTGTACGGTTGGGAGAAAAAGCAGTGCCGAATGAGACCGCTGTTTGGCGGAAAAGTAAAGCGCTGAAAATTGTCCAAATAGAGCGTGCATGTACACAGATATCGATTTGTTTAGGTGGGCGTTGTTTTAGGTGGCTAAATTATGTTTTAGTTCTTGGCCCTGTGTACTAGAGACAGAGCTGTGGAGGCTGTTGCTTGGAGTGCTGGGTCTGGATAAACGGTGTGCTCAGCGTCAGAGAACACTTTACCTATTTCAGTTAGTGTATGCAACTAGCTGATATAACTTCACTGTTATTATAGACCACTTAATTGTAAAATGTAACAAAACTATTAAATGGCTATTAAACAGTCATGACATTTTAGTAGATGATTATAAAAACCACTTACATTTTAAATTAAACATTCATGCTTACAACATACTGCCATCGTGTGGCTGGCTAAACACAACAACAGCAGTAAGGTGCAAAATCAAGCTAGCTTCAGCCTATGTTCATATTACATTAACTCAGTTAAATAATTCCCACACTATTTTGATTCACAGAGCATGCTAGTTGCCATCTCGGCAAATGCTTTGATGTTCGGTAACTCACCAAGGAAAGAAAATAAAGGAAATAAAAACATAACGCGAAGGTCAGGTGTCCTCAGGATCGCTTCAACAGTTGACTGAACTCTCAGTTGGTCGAATATCTTTCCCTTGTTTCTTGCAAAGCACTATATCAGACAAGCACAATATTTGATTAATGATTCACTTCTGAAGTCTGCTCTTGTCGGTGTTCTATCTGGACTGCTTGAAGGAGGCGGGACTTGCCTTCTTCTTCTTCTGGCGGTTGGCAACCAGCTTAGAGGTGCATTACCGCCACCTAGCGGACTGGAGTGTGAAACGTTAGATTTTGACAGAAAATATAAAAAGAAAAGAAAAGAGGTATCTAAATCCTATCGACTAACCCAGTTTCTTTCAAGTAGGCTACTTTATTAACTGATTGTATTGTAACGTTCCTGGTATGTCATGAGGCAGAGGCTTCTTGTTGGTACAAGGTTCTTTATTCTCCGTTAGTTATATTACAACTCTCAGCGGTTGTCACGCTCATAACTAGCAACCTTCTCTTGTAGCAGTGTGTGGAGACTGACGCGCATGCTCAGTCTTTCCCGGAAGTATTCCCACAGCATAGTGTTCCCCAATACAACACTCCCACACATCAGTTCCTATCTGTAGTTGAGACACTACCAATGCTCACCCCTGTATGTGTACTGCTGATTCGCTACAGTATATTCCTCTTACTGCTTTTCCTAATAATGTCTATACAGTAAAGTTTAGCTTAGCTTTCTCTAATGCTGATTTCAGTACCTCTCTCACGCCCCACCCACGGCTCCCCTCTTCTTCTTCTTTAGATTTCCGGCAGACTAGGCACGGGTTGGTGCATTGCTGCCTCACACTGTTAAACTACGTCACTGCACATTGACCTACTGTATATCCTCTGATACAGGTCTGTAGCTACAAGGAAGCGAACTACTTCCCTAACACTATTTATTTGTGCCACGGTACCCATCACCCAACAGTGTTTTAAGGGAAAAGCTTTTAACTCCCAGTTTGCCCAGCTCAATAAATAATTCCCTCCTTTCCTCGGCACAGTGTGAACATTGCAACAGTAGCCTACATGCTGCACAGTTTCCAATACTCCACAATGCTCACACTTGCCAATGTTTCCCCATAATCAGCTCCCCTCCCCCAGCCAAACCCAGGTGAGCCTCTCTCTCTCACCCCACCCACTGGCTGTTGCCTTCATGGTCCCACAGAACCCCGTAAATCCCCACATACATGCCAAATCCCACAGGTAAGCCCATAAATCCAGCCCACTACACTATGAAACTTAAAATGGTACCCCCTGCGCGGGTATGACGTGCAAAATCGTGAGAAGTGTTCCTAATTTTCAATTTTTTCATATAAAAATGTTTTTTTGTTTTTACTTGTGTTGAGAAACAGCGGCCACGCTGGCGGCGGCCCCCCGCCACTGCACCGTTGCACTGATGCTGCTGTACACATGAGTGGTGAAGAAGGGCTCGCAACTCGCTATAGTGAGATTAATAGGCTAGCAAACATTCAACAGTTTCTCCTCTAAAGATATCTCAGGACGTCTGAAATCAGCCTCTCTAGCTAAGCTAACTGTCTCATTATGGTCTCGGTGTGTCACTGTATCTGCTCCTCATATAGCATAACGTTCCTGCATGTAACCTGGGTTATAGTCTCGCTGGCTAGCCAAGGGTTCATCTGGAATCACGTCTCTGTGTGCGGGTGACTTGCTAATGCTATTGCTATGAGAAGCATAGCAATAGCATTAGGCTACACACACAGGCTTACAGATGGACTCATATAGTATGAGTCCATATAATCACGGAATCACTGTCTCATAGCATGCTGACTGTTCACGGGATAACGTTACTGCCTGCCCGTCTGTTTAGATGTGTCTGTGTGTACTTTGATTTTGTAATCCAAACGGGTTTTGTGAGATCAGTTATTTTCACATCAATTATTCTGAGTGGACCATTGGTGTGGACCTGTTCCCTCCCGTGTCCTTGATTTTGAGGGAATTGGGCCTTTAAAGTCTTTGAACTTGATATTTAAGAAGGTGTGGGAGGAGATTGATGAATGAGGAGGGTAGCTACCTATGACAATTAATTGTGTGTGTGTGTGTGTGTGTGTGTGTGTGTGTGTGTGTGTGTGTGTGTGTGTGTGTGTGTGTGTGTGTGTGTGTGTGTGTGTGTGTGTGTGTGTGTGTGTGTGTGGCTAGTTATTACTACTACCTACTGTATAATTACTTTGACTAGTACATAGCCTACTAGAATGACTACTTTTAGTCCATGGGCCGGAGCTCAAAATTCCACTTGTCGGTACATTCAAGGTGGCAAAACTTGCTTATAAGTTTTGATAAGATAAGATAAGATGATAAGATTATTTTAAGATAAGATGTCTGTAGATGATATTTTGGTATGATAGCCATTCCTGAGTGGTAGCTGACACACAGTTATCAGCTCTTGAAATTAACGAAGGAAGTTTATCCAAATATGTGGGTGGCCCTCAGCATCGCCGTCACTATTCCAGTGACAGTTGCTGCTGCAGAGAGGAGCTTCTCCAGATTGAAGCTGATTAAAACCTATCTGAGGTCTACAATGGGTCAAGAAAGAGCTCTAAATGGATTTGCATTAATGAGCATTAATCAGGTGGTTTCAAGGAAGATACCTTTTAATGACACAATAGATGACTTTGCAGCAAGGAAGTCCAGACGTGTCCACCCCTAAGGACATGCATGATGCACCATATACTTGGAAGATTGGACTACTGAACATAGCACATTTTCAATGCATGTTGTTGAAGCAAATGTTTATTGTTTTATTATTTTATCATTATAAGTTTTATTTTATCATCCTTGTTTAAAGGAGTAAAACTGACTTTGATGTGATACAAAGAGTATTGAACAGCACCATTTCTATGCATACAAAAATGTTTACTGTCACTAGTAGGACTGGCTGACTTTGTTAATCATTTTGTTAAAACTGCACTATATAACCTTTATAAATGTGAATGACACGCATGAAAAACAATGCACAAAGTCGTCTTGTTTGAAGATTGTTTTATCGTTTTATTTTTTTCTCTTACCTCTTAAAGGAGTAAAACTGATTTTACTACTCTATGTGAACCAAATATTTACAGTATTACCAAAGACTATTGAACTGCACCTTTCAGAATATGTTTACACATACAGGAAAAAAGTGAGCAGAGGTGAAGGCAGCATCTATAAAATGCCTGAGCCCAGGTAACATGGCACAGCGACACCCCATGGACAAATAAAAATATGACAGCACACAAATCCACCAGAAATATGACCAGAACACATTTGGCACTTACAGACTATATTAGGTATTGAATTGGACCCAGTGCCATTTCTCCTCTGTCTTTCTAGTGTGCACATTATTAATGTACATAATAGAAAATGTTTTAATGTCCTGACATACTGTGCAAGAAAAAAATCTCTTATTTAAGTGGATTTCTGATTAGGCTCCCACAATCTCTGGCTGGAATAGGATAATAGCTCTTGACCGGTTTAGTAGCCTACACCCAAGAGAGCTAACTTCAACAAGATGTGGGAACCATTTCTTGAATATGTTCATGTGAATGTATCTGCCATTCTATTTAGAGCTTTTATTGAAGATATGGAAATATATAGGAAAACTGTCTCTCTGTAAATCCATTGCTCCTGCAAAAGATGTGATTGGTTGATATTTTTGGCTGGGTATCACATGGTCAGTGGAGGATTGCTGCCTGCGTTGATGTTTTGTCTGATTCATAGAAATCATACAATTCCAGCACACGAGAAACAGTCAAAGTGAAATACATTGTTACAGTTCACAGCTAGAACCATGCAGGGTTAAGAAATCCACAGGAGTATCCACCAAGTTATTAATTCATTTATTTACAATATAAACGTAGAAACACACAAGACAGAAAAGACACGACTGGCAAATATATACATCATTATAAAAAAAAATCATTATATTATATACATTTATGAGTGCCAACAGTCCAGTCCTGGCAGTGAAGGAGTTGGTGTTTCTGTGATCCCACCATCCACCACAGCTGAATCAGATACAAAAAAACATCTGTAAAGGCCAGATCTGATCTGCTCATGGTCGTATAATCTCATTTGACCTCATCAGAGCTGTGCCAGAGTAAAATAAAACAGAAAATAGCTGTGTTGTGTGTCAGAGCAATAGAACTGATAGGTTCCTGGGCAGCATGCCGTAAAAACCGCTAACTTCACTATAGCTTTGGGGTCCTTTAGGGGGAGCTGTGACCTGTTTGAATCCACCTGGATACCCCGTGTGTGATGAGTAGACTTTCTGCTCCCAGAGAAGATGATGTGTCTGCTGCTCATTACGACAACATGGTCGCCACAGTCACTCAGAGCATGGCAGATCGGTTTAGTGGTGTCGGCGTCGGGTTCGAATGTGGTTCACGGCTGTCACTCTCCTTTCCCCTCGTACAGCCTGAAAGAATCACACAGTGCAATCATGTGAGCTATTATATGCAGGGCTGTATCCAAGACAACGTACAGTGTGTGTGTGTGTGTGTGTGTGTGTGTGTGTGTGTGTGTGTGTGTGTGTGTACCAGTACCAACCTGTTTTTTCAACCGCCTCAAGTAGTGCTGTAGTGCAGCCTGAGCCACCCGCTCCCGTCGTATCTGGAGGAGCTGTTTCCTGCTGTTGTAGTAACTCACTGCCTCCTCGTACTGTGATATAGAATAAACAACATAGCTTAGTGCTAAGACAGCACATGTAGGAAGATCACATGGCCAGTGAACACTAACAGACTGGTCAATGGACGTAAACATCCAACTATATTATCGACATTCATCAATTAAGTTAGAAATATGCACAAGAGAGAAATTGAAAACGGTGTAGTGGGGACTGTGTGAGCTCAAGTGAAAAATGAATAAAAAGCTCGCACACTGCAAGGGCTCCTAGTTTGTGTTTTTTATTTCAAACACCCAAAAAAAGTGATGTTTGGAGCAAAGCTCTTCATCAGACTGGCAAAGGACTGTGAGACGCCATCTTAAATACATACAGGTCAGGTCACATGATACAATTCATTCCAATGCAATCAAGCAGGATGGGTTACAATAAAAAACACAAACTAGGAGCCTTGCAGTGTGCAAGCTTTTTATTCATTTTTCACTTGTTGTTCACCTTTGAGCTCAGCACCTGCCCTACTTGGTTTTTGGATGTGCGTGTATTCTCTCTGATACTGTTGACTGTGTGAGATCACACTCACCATGTCACTTGACATCCGCCTTTTCAGAAGTTTGATGTCATGCTGAAGGACATCTCTCTCCTTTTCTTCTTCCTCTGCCGGAAAATACAAGTAACAATCAACTATTGGTAGGTTGGATAATGTTGTCTCAGTAACTTTACAATACTTTTTTTTTTTAATGAGAACTAAGCACTGCTGTTATAGTTCTATTTGTGGGTGTAGGAGCTGTGGTGCTGTACCAGAGAGCGTGGCTCCACTGTGAGTGCTGCCAGGAGTGGTGTTGTCAGGCTCGTCCTGGGGCAGCTCGCCGATGGAGAAGGAGGTCTTGCTGGGTTCCCCGAGGCTCGAGGTGTCGTCCCCCTCACTCTCCGCGGAGATGGCAAACTTGGGCAACAGGCCGGGGCGGGGGCCTGGATTCATACTCTCCACGTCCATCGAGTGGGACAGCGAGGGCCTGGAGGAGGGACAAGAGAGCAGAATCTCATGAACCAGTTCCAGGAGAGACTATCTGGGGTACAAAAGTACATTTTACGATGTGTGTGATTCTGTGGGGATGTATTTCATCAATTTGGTATCCAAATTCTAAATCATTAAAATGCTGCGCTTTTGAGGTTGTAAAAAGAGAACCACATAGCCTCCAGCTAGTAAGGATTGTGACTGAGAAATAGGAATCTCTTTAGGGGTCTTCTTTTGTACTCCATCAACAAATGTCAGGTGTGTCAACACTAAATGTATACAATTTAACTGCTAAATAATGACAATGTCTTTCATCAGCCTTGGAAATACCTTTTTATGATGCTAACCTGAGATCGAGTATATAAGCGATTTAGTGCCTTATTGTGACTTAAAAAGCCACAGTAGCCTAAATATAAATATCTAGACCATATTTATCCATAGAAGCTTACATGCACAGTATTGGACACAGAGGTGAGCAAACGGAGTACATCAGCCATATACAGTAAATGGGGATCTGGGCTGCTGCATTTGATATAAACTGGAGCAACTTACTGTACTTGTTTTAGGCTTAGGTTTATTAAATAGTCTGAATAGCACAGCCTCTACCATGCATTAGTGCTATAATAATAGTGGCCGAGTTGGAAACGTTTGGTTGATCATGAAGCATTTTCAGTATTTATAGTGAATGTTATTCTTCCTGGTGAAAAGGAGAAAGGAAATAGGGGGTTAATAATATCTCATTCTAAACTTGATGTCAGGGTTGAGGGGAGCATACATTTCAGTAAAGTCTGGTGTCCAGCTGAGAGTGTCCACGGTCAGCGGGCTCTCGCTCTTCTTCTCCTCCGTCTCGCCCTTCTCCTCCAGCTGCCCACGGGACAGATCCAGGCTGCTGTACACCTGAGCATCAGACACACCAAAAGATTTGCAAGCGGAAAATATATGCAAAGCTGAGATCTACATTTCATACTGTGGGGGGTTGGGGGGGATCCTGCTTTCGAGACACACATTTCCATTATGAAATAGCGATTGTAAATGTTTTCTTTCCCATGAGAAAAGGATGTGGATTACGGCGTTATCTCATTGACATCGCTACCAACTCTGGCGCTAACGATAATGCACTGTTGTTCGTTTGAGACTGAACACATGTGAGGGCGAAGACGGAGGACGCACCTTGGAGAATCTGTGAGAACAAGAGGAGAACTGCCGCAGCTCCACGTTGAAGTCTTCGTCGTTTGTGTCCTCCTCCTCCTCCTCCTCCTCCTCCGTCTCCAGGTGATGGTATCTCTCGGAGCGAGCTTGGGATAAAGTTTGATGTTTTTTGATTACACTCAGGTATTACTTACATCAGGTGCTACAGGGTTACTTGGAGAGAGGAACACGGGTCATACTCATAAGCAAAAGACTAAAAACAATGTAGAGCGACATATTCTTTTGTTTCTTTTTGTTGTGGGTGAGATCACTTACTGTCGAAGTAGCTGGTGTCGTCCTCAGACTCCAGCTGGGGAATAAACTCAGCCTTCTGACTCAGCAGGCTGTTCCAGTCCAGGTTGTCGAAGAACTGGTGGTGTTTCACCTCGACGGCCCCACCTCAAGGTGAAAAAATAAACAGACGAACAAGCGCAACGTTTGAATGGATTTGTCCGGACAAATGTGAAAATAATTGTGTGAACACGTTTTTTTTTTCAGGCAATATAACCGACAAATACCTGCTTCTCCTGTCCAATAAGCGATAATACTGTAATTTCACCTTTTTGTATTTAAAAAAGGAAGTAGTTTATGCACCCGAGTCTAAATTACTATGGCTTTTGTCGTGGTTTTTCTGCAGACTAAGCCATAGGCTTTTGGTTCTATGAAAGCCTTTATTTTTTGTATTGAGTGATACACTCTACTAAAACACTCATCATATCATATCAGAAGTGTTCTTTGTTTTGTGTTCACAATAGTGATGTCAGTTAGATTTGGTTAGGTCAGAGCTATGGAATATTAAATCATCCATCTTTGCTCACTACATCTGCCTTTCTTACTTACTGTCATTACTGGCAACTAAACCTGTTTGAATTTTGCATTGGGGAGAGTTCTATTGAAGTGACTATAAACCATCTGTGTGTCGTTTTACTTTTTATTGAAAATGCTTCACCGAGATTTTCACAGCTGTTTTATGAGAAACGCCATTTGAATGTGTCGACAACATCGTTGACATCACTGGCCCTCAGCATAAGGAGGCATAAGGAGGATTAATATTAACGTCATTATCGATATCAGATTCTTCATCGTTAATAACATAACTCCAAACATCACTGACACTGACGTTACTCGGTGTTGACGTTTCAGCTAGAAGTGCCTTGTTGTTCGACGTTTGTTTTTTCTGAGCGGGTCCCCTTTCTGAGGATGTAGTTTTCCTTTTTAGCCAGCGATCTAACATGTTTGCAAACAGCTGTCTGTATCCACCGAGAAATCAGCAGAGGAGTGTTGATGTCAAGAGAGGACTGAGGGACGCAATGTTTTTTCCCCATGATGGCGAAGGTTTCGGGAAATTCGGGAAAATGTGCGAGATTCCCGCAATCCCGCGCCAAATTTTAAACCCTGCATTATGTCAATGAAAGTCCTCACAAGATAGCTATACTGGCTTGTGTGTGCGTGTGTGTGCATGAGTGTGAGTGTGTGTGTGTGTACCTGTGCCCATCCTCTCCAGGGGATTCTGTCTGAGCAGCAGTGTGATGAGCTCCTGAGAGTCAGGGGGCAGGGCATCCTCTCCCTCAGGCCAATTGATCTCACCTGTGAACAGACAACACAACCAATCAGCTTAATCTATATTTTTGCCAGATTTGTTTTTAATGCTTTTGTAAATTTAAATCCATTTGCTGCTATCATCATTGACAGCAGAAACAAGGAGTTAAACTAGGGATATTTTAGACAGTGCATGTAAAAGAATAAAAATAATAATAATCCTAATGATACTGCTCTTGCTATGCGCTGTAATTAAAATGCTATATGTAACCGTTGCGGAGCTTGCCAGCAGTTGTCAAAGTTATTGCCTGAAATGAGCTAGGGATCCATTTGTCTTGTCAAGCGACACATAGTAATGCAATCATATATGATATATTATGATACAATAAGCACGGATCAGCAGTATTGGTAGGGCAGAAAGGACATGAGATAAAGTGAGGTGAACTGACCACTGATGATCTCTCCAAACAGCTCCTCTGGTGTGTCTCCGAAGAAAGGCACGCAGCCCACCAGGAACTCATATAGGATGATGCCCATGGCCCACCAGTCCACCGGCTTCCCATAGCCCTGTCTGAGGATCACTTCCGGGGCAAGGTACTCTGGGGTTCCACACACCTATGTACACAAAACACCAATAGCAGACATAATGAGCTTATGGAAAAGACAAAGACAGGCGTATATGGTGCAAGTCCATAGTTAAATGAGGTTTACCTGCTTATCAGAGAACTCCCTGGCATCTTTCTCTATATGACCCTCATTAGTGGTCATGTTCATCAGCCCCACCTTGGACAGCCCGAAGTCTGTCAGCTTGATGTGCCCCAGCAAGGTCACCAGCAAACTGGAAGGAAGGACAAAAGAAACTGACATTTGATGATTCTCTCTTCCACACAGACCAGAAATGTAGATGTACAGTACGCTCAATCGCTCGTTTGCATTGAATTTGTATGTAAACTCGATGCCAGCTAAAAACTTTAATAGGTCGGTGTGAACGCACCTTAAGAAGCTTTTGGGAAACCCGGCCAATGACATTATATATATATTTTTTTCATTCTAAAAATGCAGGCAGATTATTTTTGAAAATTTGTGGAAGGATGAGGACATTGCAATTACAGTGTTTAATTTAAAAATTTCTATTCAGTGGTGAAGGCTCCTGGCCTTTCTATTGTTGAACTGGGTGAGGACTAATGACTGGGGGCTGGTGGCTCTGTGGCAGACTAGGCACTCATGTAAACGCCACATCCTGGGTTGTAGTCTCGCCTAGGACCTTCGTCACATGTCGTCTCTTTCCTCCTCTCTCCCAGTCTTTCCTGTCTCTTTATACTGTGACCCATCCAACAATGGCAAAAGTGCAAAAAACAATCTTACTTGTCTGGTTTGAGATCCCTGTGGACGACGCCATGGTTGTGGAGGTACTCCAGGGCCAGGGCCGTCTCTGCAAAGTACATCCTGGCCATATCCACAGGCAGGGGACCCATGTTCTTCAAAAGGCTGGCACAGTCTCCCCCTGCAGCCATTGTGAAGATCAACAGTTATGTCACAAATGTGTTTGAGTGACCACACAGGAATCATTTAAAATATAAAGTGGCTTCTGCAATAGAACCACACACTGAGAACTTCAGTCACTGACCTTCGACGTATTCCATGACCATGCACAGGTGCCGGCGTGTCTCAAAGGAGCAGTACATGGAGACTACGAAAGGGTTCTCGGCAAAGGTGAGGATGTCTCTCTCCACGAAGACCTGCTGGATCTGGTTCCTCAAAATCAGGTTCTGCTTGTTGATCTTCTTCATGGCAAAACGCTGCTTGGTCTCCTTGTGGCGCACCAGGTAAACGGCACTGCAGGGGAAAGAGTTCACCAATCAGTCGGCAAAAGAATGGAGCGTCCTAAAGCTTTGCATGTACAGTAAGTTAACGTTACCAGATTTAGATCGATTACCAAGTCCCTTGTGGATGGTTACCCAACCTTTCTAATGATAATGCATTTGATTTGCACTGCACTTTTTATTCATAGTGAATTTTAAAGTGCCACTGAGTTAAAAATGTAAAAATACAAAAGAGATCGCTAACAAAGTTAACATGAATAAAAAGTTTTTTTAAGTCCAGGTTCTGCCCTTGGATGGTTCTGAATGTTGTTGCACAAACGTGGAGCAGCCGAGCAAAAGGCCCGATCCCCCGTGCTGCGGAGCTTGGTACTGCGGGCTCAGAGGAGCAAGCTGTTGGTAGATCTGAGAGTGCGGATGAAGGTTTGTGGGGTAATCAGTTCTTAACTCATTGAGTGCCAGCCACTTTTGGAGAACGGACGCTCCCAGTGCCAGAGTTTCAGAGCGTTTTCAGTGATTTCTCGAGGCCCACAGAATATTGTGTGATATTACTATGTAAACATCGAACACGCACAAAGAACGATGAGACTCTCTTCTATCATCTGCAAAGAAAAGTTTATTGATCCCATTTTCCGTTCTTTAGTTATGAGCCGGAGAAGATAGGCTGTTTTGAGCAAAAAGACACTTTTCAAATTAGAAGCTGAGTTATTCCGCCTTTTGTGAAATGCAGCATTTCAAGCACATTCACTGAGTCTGAAGATAATATTTTCTGATGTAGTGACGTGGTGTAGTTGTGTGGTGCCTGCGTGCCCCCCCTCAGCTGCAAACTCCTCCCCACACTAACACACAGCCACACGCACCCAGTCTATTTTCGGAGAGCTCCGTTTTTTTGCGCCGGCTCCCAGCGCGACAAGGAAATGCCAAACCGGACTGCAGGGAAAGGTTTGGCCCTTCGGCGTCGGGTGCTGCCTTTCTGGCGGCTAATCGTGTGAAGAAACTATGCAGACAGACAGACAGAGGCAGAGGAGCTCAGTTGTGTGCGCGGATTGACTGCTGTTCGCAGCCAACAAGCAACAGCAAGTCAGAGCCATCTATATGGCTCTGACTGCAGCATGAGCGGTTTCTCTTTGATCACGGAGGTTTTTCCTGCTGTTTTCGGACCTTGCTCTAATCTGGAGAGCACTGTCGCCACCTAATGGGTCGGTAAAATAGGTTATACACCTTCAACATGCCCCAAAATTTTACAGGAGATATATTAGGCTTTGATCCACGTCCCACCGTCAAAAAACGCAATTGACGACTTTAGTCGTCATTGGCACTCAACGTTACTAAAGCAATTGACGACTAAAGTCGTCATTGGCACTCACTGAGTTAAAGGTGGGAACTTAGGAAGGTGCATGTCTGTTAATGCTTTTGTAGGTAATTAGCAGGACTTTGTAGTGGACCCTGAAGGAGACAGGGAGCCAGTGCAATGAAAACAGAGATGGAGTTATGCGTTTGTGTTTCCGCACTCTCATCAGGATCCTGGCAGCACTGTTCTGAATATACTGGAGCTTCTCGATGTTGGTGCCAGGGAGCCCACTGAAGACTGCATTGCAGTAGTCCAGTCTTGAGGAGATCAAAGCACGGACAAGCTTATCTGCATCTGACAGGTTTGGAGTGGGAATGTTTAGAGGTCGTGTACGGATGTTTTATATATGGTCAGGGAAAGTCAGGTGAGGGTCAAACATTAACAGCAAGATTAGTGAGTGAGGAGGAGGGGGATGCCCTGGCCGTCACACAGGTGAGATGAGGTATGGGGGATGACTAAACCTGGTGTGGAGTGCCAACAAGGAGAGCATCAGTTCTGCTGCCATTTAAACTGGAGGAAATTGTTTCTCATCCAGGCTTTTATTTCCTCAAGGCAGGTGCTGAGGCAAGACAGAGCTGCAGAAGGGCTTTGGGCTTTATATGTTGTATTTGCTTCAAACATGACTGTGTCTCTCTTGATTTAGCGTTATCATTCCACAGTGTGGTACATACAGTACACCAGTCACAACATGAGCTTTTTGGCACTGTTGGAATGTGTATTTTTGGTGACTGAACGGGCGTAGGCTAGCTGGACCAAATGACTACCATTCATTGTGCTAAGCTAACTAGCAGGAGGGGCGCATCGCACTTTCTACTGCACGCACAGAGAAGAGAAAGGCATCTATATTCTCGTCTTACTATCAGGAATATGGCAAATAGGCCAATCTCACAAAATGTTGCCGTGTTCCTTTAAATGCACTATTTTGGATTAAAAACGACAAATTTGGATGAAAGGTGAAAAAGTGTGCATGCCTGCAGGGGAATCAGAAGAGAAGCGGACCCTGCAGTTTACCCAGGCTACCCTGCATCAGCAGCTCATTCCTAATCTTGAGCAGAGCTGTGCTGTGGGCTGAACGAAAACCTGACTGAAATTCCTCAAATTGGTTGTTCAGGTCAGATGATCTGGCGTGGAATGAGATGGCCTTACTTACCCGTAGGCACCATTGCTGATGAGTTTTGTCATCTCGAAGTCCATTTCACTGGGTTTACAGAGGCATCGCCAGGAAGCACTCAGGCTCTGAGACTGAGGGCAGGAAGAGAGACAAACTGCTGTAACACACAGTCTGTATTTCACAAACACATCTGGGCTGAAGATACACACTCTAACACAGTCTGTATTTCACCAACACATCTGGGCTAAAGATACAGGCGATCAGGACAATGTAAAACTCATTCACACTTACAGACTTGTCCGTCTCAGGAGTCTCTGCGATGCCGCTGTCACAGCTGGACCTGCAACAGGAATAAAGGCAAATTAAAGTATTACATTTGAATGAAAAATATTGTTCCAACTAGGGTTGTCCAAAATAGTGGGAGTTTGCCTCTCTGTATTCAAATGCTAGCCTTACACCATTTGAACACATTTGATAAATCAGACAAACAAGGTGTCAAGCAAGATCAATGTGAGTCCAGAATGATACCTAGAGGGAGTAGCCACAGTTTGCAGCTCCACATAGTAGGGTGTGTGTGTGTGCACAGCTCTGAGTAGGGATGTCACAATATATCGTCCCACGATATATCGCGAGATCAAAACGTGACAATACGTATCGTTGAGATGAAATCTCATATCGCGAGAAAAAGAAGCTGAACATGGTGGCACTGATCTGCATCTGATTGCATGCTTGCTCTCCTTTTCATTGCTTTGTTTGAACAGACGAGGGATGTTACAGACACGGAGGATGAAAATGGTGAAATTACTCAAATTAGCGTGAAGGATGCCCCCTCTACTTACAAATCGATCGCAAAAAAATATTGTTAAAATATTGTATCGTATCGTTATCGTGAACCCAATATCGTGTATCGTATCGTATCGTGAACTGAGTGCATTGTGACACCCCTAGCTCTAAGCCATCAGCGCTCACCTGTAGTCGCGGTGCTGCTCGGGGGAGAGGCAGCGGGCCAGCACCTGCCCCACAGCCTGCCCTCTGCGGTCCACATGGTCCTTCAGGTCCTGGGCCTCAGACAGCTGCCGCATGAGCTGACGCTTCTTCTCCAGCAGGGGGAGCTGCAGGCAAAGAGAGAGAGAGAGAGAGAGAGAGAGAGAGAGAGAGAGAGAGAGAGAGAATATTGATGTTTTCTGACTACATACACACAAGTCTAAACACGTCCCATCTGATTGTCCTGTGCTACTGTTTCCATGCAGCACAAATCTGATACTTTGACTGTTTCTGAGCTGGTTGTTTTTAGCGTGAGGACTTGCATGTTAATTGAGTGTATAAATGCATTTCTTCATGCCTTCAGTAGTACAGTTGTGTAGTTTAACATCTTGTATCATTGTTATCCTGACTGACTAATATTAGTTTTGACATCATCATAATTTGTCTTTTTTTTAGGTAAATGTGTCAAAATAAAAGTGTTTGAGAACTCTAGTCTTTTCTTCATCCCTCACCCGCTCATGGTGCGCTGTGTCTGTGTCCAGTTTGTCCAGTGAGGTCTTCACCCTCAGCAGCATCCTGGACAGCAACAGCAGCAGGTTCACTACCTTGTCCAGATCCCCAATGAACATGCGGAACTTGTCTGTCTCATTTGGCTTGCATACCGCCACCACCATGCTCTCCACCTGGAGACAGACATGGAGACACAGAGTCAGAGACAAGACAAATGGACTTCAAGGCAGAGAGCGATGTAACTGAGGAGGGAATGGGGTGAAGCCTCTTGACGGCACATTTGGCATCCTTAAATAGCAAGCACTTGTTTATGTTTGAATGTTTGAGTGAATCCTTTGCTCATTTGATTCAAAAAAGCATCCCTCAATAGCAAAAGCAAGAAAGTAAGGAAGGGAGAGAGCGAGTGAATACTTCTCTTGATAACCCAATGGCCATTTTTCATGCCTCAAGAGACATTTGGCTATAATTGAATTGGCTATGCAAAATGGCACAAGTAGAGGTGAGTCAGCATGTCAGAGAAAGTGAGTGAGCGATTAAGAAAGAGGATTGTTGAATGCTTTGCTTTCTCTTGATGACAAAGTGGCCATTTTTCTCCATCAATAGCAAATGATGTGAATTTAATTGGGGTAACAAAATAGTGCAAGTGATTAAACAACTGAGTGAGTGAGTGAATAAATATGATATAAGGCGTGAGTGAATTAAGGTTCAAAATAAATTCACACTTTCACTCAGCATCACAGCAGACATTTTGCATCCTTCGTAATGTGACATTTACTTTAATTCAATGGCAGGAGTGAAAGTGACTGACTGACTGGCTGGCTGACTGACTGACTGACTGACTGACTGACTGACTGGCTGGCTGACTGGCTGAGTGACTGACTGACTGACTGACTGACTGAGTGACTGACTAACTGGCTGAGTGACTGACTGACTGACTGACTGACTGAGTGACTGATTGACTGACTGAGTGACTGAGTGGCTGAGTGACTGACTGACTGGCTGAGTGACTCACTGACTGAGTGACTGACTGAGTGACTGAGTGGCTGAGTGACTGACTGACTGGCTGAGTGACTGAGTGGCTGAGTGACTGACTGAGTGACTGGCTGAGTGACTGAGTGGCTGAGTGACTGACTGACTGACTGAGTGACTGACTGACTGAGTGACTGACTGACTGGCTGAGTGACTGACTGACTAGCTGAGTGACTGACTGACTGACTGAGTGACTGACTGAGTGACTGACTGACTGACTGACTGAGTGACTGACTGACTGGCTGAGTGACTGACTGACTGGCTGAGTGACTGAGTGACTGACTGAGTGACTGACTGACTGAGTGACTGACTGACTGACTGAGTGACTGACTGACTGGCTGAGTGACTGACTGACTGACTGACTGGCTGACTGACTGACTGAACAGATGAGTGAATTAGCAGATTAAATCTCTCCCCACCTTGTCTCCCAGCTGTGTGTTGGCTCTGATGTTGTCCTGTAGGCACCTCTGAGCTTCTCTCAGCACCCCCAGCTTCTTACGCAGGCTCTCCCCGGCCTCCAGCTCCTCCTCCAGAGACCCACTCTCCGCCCTCGTCCTGCCCGAGGGCGAGGCCTCCGCATCGGGCAAGGTGTCGATGTCCGTCTCTAGGACGGTGACCGGCAGGGCCAGGCACGCCAGCTCGCTGCCGATTGGCTCGTCCTCTACCGCCAACGCCTGCTCTTCCTGGAAATCATCAATGTCCGTTTCCATGGGGATGTCCAGCTCCGCCTCCAGGCTGTGGGCGGGGCTTGGGCTGAGGGTCGTTTCAGATTCTGTTCCTGGTTCGGGCTCGGGGATCTTCTGGGGCTGCGAGTAACTCGGGAAGCCTCCGCTAATCCAGAGCTGCGGCTCATGGCTCATGGCCAAGTAGGATTCAGGAGATATGACTCTCTCCCACTCGGCCCCCGCTCTCAGATTCAACTGCTGTCTGTGAGATTTCAGGCTTGTTATTGTGTCCTGGTCCGAGCTGCAGCCGAGGTCCCACTCAGAGAAACTGGGGAGACACATGAAATTCAGGGACACAAAATTGTCATGTTTTAGGGGGAGACGTGACACTGGTCAAAATGAGTGAAATGTATTATTATTATTATTTTTAACAAAATAATGAAATCTGATGAAGAGCTCGAAACACAATTTGGTTTTTTTAGGTCGCTAGCTGATTTGTTTATTTCCTGATTTGCTCAAGTATATCAAGGCCTTAAGCATCCATGACTGACTGACTGATTGAGTGCCTGCATGTGTGAGTGACTGACTGTCCTTACTTTTCCATCTTATGACCCCAGTGGGGCCCAGTGCTGTGGGAAACTTGAAGCATGTATGAACCTGCTGTGTCTCTCTGTATGCTCCTGACAGGCTCACCTGCTCAAACTGTTGTCTGCTGGTGGCGGCGGTGGAGGTAGAGGTGGTAAAACGTCCACCCTCTCCCACGCCCCCGTCTGGCTACTGAATGGTCCTCCATCACCAGGCACAGTGACTGTGGCTTTAGCCACAATGTAGTCATTTCCCTGTTACAAACAAATAGACAGTCAGCAAGGCATAATACAACAACAACTATGCGGACATTTCTTTGATCGAGAAGAAACTGTTATGTCTGTTATTAGTCTAGAGCGCCTACCTCTTGCTGCAGGGGGGACAGTGGAGGGTTTTGTCTCTGGTGTCTCTCAGGTGCAGGTGGAGGACAAAGGACCGAGCCTATCCTTCTGAACAGACGTGCGACTTCCTGTCTCCACATGGGGGTGCTCCGGTCAGGAGATCGACGGGAATGCTCCGTCTGCTGCTTGTGAGCCAAAGAAATCAAGTGAAATGTGAGTATTTTGTCCTCCTTGACTTTGAAAACTGACATGTGCCCTTTCATCTTTTCTGCACTATATACATGGCTGTTTTATGTATGTGTGTATGGACATGTATGTGTTTGGTCTATGAAATTAATGCTATTTTTATGTTAGAGACTAAGCTCACCTGATTGTATTGTGACCCAACTTTGAAGGGGGTACCACCCATGTTGGCGACGCATGGCAGCAGGCCGCGCTCACGGTACTTCAGAGTGGTCTTCCCACAGGGCTTGCAGGACTCTGGCTTAATGACCTTAGGGAGA
Source organism: Poromitra crassiceps (assembly GCF_964638095.1). Classification (NCBI taxonomy): domain Eukaryota; kingdom Metazoa; phylum Chordata; class Actinopteri; order Beryciformes; family Melamphaidae; genus Poromitra; species Poromitra crassiceps. Next base: position 122,182,576 of record NC_139624.1, read on the forward strand.
AACAAGACAAGACTTAGTCAAGATAGTGGGCCGAAAGAGGGAAACATACAGGGCCCTAACTTAGTTGGTACAGGCGCTATCTGCTTTTTGCGCTGGAGAAGTAATCATAACATCAACATCAACATAATTTCCAATCTTAGTATATTTGAGTCTCACCTTGGAGGGCGGCACCCTGGGAGGAGGAGAGATGGAGGCAGAGGAGGCAGGCGTGGCGTGGCTGTAGCGCCCCTCCATGGCGCGGAGGTGTTGCGGCGTGGCCGTCTGCGTCCCCTCACCCTCGCTGGACGTTGGGAAGCGATCGGCGCCGGAGCTCGTACTCGACGGCGGCGTGCCGACAACAAGCGACTCCGTACCATAGCCATCATCTAAATCATCACAATCCATCATTAACTCACTGACCGCTACGTACCAGTCATCTTGATCCTGCTGCTTTTCAGCCACAATAGCAAAGTATTGCTCCTTAGTAGTATAGAGGGCAATGAGGTGCTTGTTTTTACAATCTGCCCTTTTGTTGACCGTGAAGCACTGGTGGAGGTAAATAACCCGTTTCGGTGGAGGCGGGGCAGCAGAGCTCCTGAATTTCTTCTCGCTGTCGTAGTACTCCAAGCGGCTCGGGCCGAGGTGGCTGGCCGCGCGCAGCACGAAGAACCTCTTGCGTCTGTGTTTCTGCTTTCTCAGGTAGCCACATTTGCGAATATCGTCCACGACGTCTGAGGTGCTGTTGACAGAGGCGTATACATGGCTGCTGTTGGCGGCGGGGGGAGCGTCAGGGTCCTCCTCGGCATGCGTTACCTATAAGATATAAATATAGCACATGAGATTATCAATGAGCCCAGACATGTCCTTTGTGACTGCTTTAACCTAATGCCATCAGGAATGTGTTTTTAAACTGCCTGCATATCAAACAAACAGAAGCAACTTTGCTTTGATTCCAGGAAACATTAGACTTGTGAACAGCCACAGTACAAGAGGAAATGTTCACTTTGTGTTCAGTGTTCAGTGTGTGAACACATCAATTCATGCAGTTGCACTTTGACTCTTGTGCCTTTGAGCTGTTGGATATTGTTGGCCAACTATAGACGGCCCGGTGCCATTAATCCTTGTTATGATATTACCATATTTAAATGTGTTATAAATGTGTATGAATGAACTGTAGAGCTGTCTGTGCAACGCTACTTGTTTGCAAAGTGTGCTTGCCTCAAATTGCCCCCCTCTTTTGAATTGAAATGACAATTCAAGAGTGCAGGATTGAATGAATAGCTGTTCTATTAACTCATTTTCTTCAATATCCTATTGTAGACTATAGTATTCCTACCACACAGTCTTGTGTGTATGGTGTTCAATTGTGAGTTTCTAGTGGCCTGACTAATGTTAGGTCTACTTTATCTCTTAGTATTAATAAGGTGTTAATACACATTAAAGCACTGTGGAGCAGAGTAGAAAGACTGTCACAGGCTTAAGCGGTATATATTTTCTCATACCATCCTGACATTACACTTTGAAAACTGAGATGTGCTACCCTTTCATCGTTTTTTGCATGGCTGTTTTATGTATGTGTGTATGACATGTATGTGTTTTGGTCTATAAAATGAATGCTGTTTTTATGTTACAGAACCTGCTCACCTGATTGGATCCTGACCCAATTTTGACAGAGGTGCCACCCATGTTGAGGACGGATGGCAGTGGTACTCTGGGTGCTTCAGAGTGATCTTCCCACTCGTAGTACTCTGGCTTAATGACCTTAGGCAGAAACAACACAGCACTTAGTAAATAGATAGTGGGCCGAAAGTGGGAAACATAGTGTTCCGTGAAACCTGGGGAACACACTGAGCAGGGCCGTAGGTATAGACATAGGGTGTAGATATAGGGTGTAGGTATAGACAGTGCAGGCAGTGAGGGTGCACTGGGGCCCCTGGGGTAGAGGGGCCCCTGGAGAGAGCAGACTCTCCATCAACGTATTGAGCAGAGAACAGGCCCTTGCAAATGACTCAAATTGCCACCCCAGAAATATGTCAAATAAGAACACACATTACATTTATAGTGGTGCCATTTGCAATATATTCCCTCAAAAGGCAAAACCATCTGACATGGTTTTCTTTTTTGTAACATAGTCATTAGCAATCTATAACAAAATTCAACATCAAATCAACACATGTCAGCGGTCATTTCAGAACCACAGTGAAATTTACAGCTCCTCTGCTCTCAAGTGCTGCTTCAATACTTTGACTGTCTGTTACCAGGAGTCAGAGCGCTGTCCATGGTTCTGATACTGTAGCTTTTTCTTACAGGGGAAGTCTCACTGAGAGCAATGCTCTTGTTTTCAGGAGTGCCCTGTTCACATTCACACACACATTCATACCTGGAAGCTGACCAGTACAACCCAATAATGTATCATATTATGCATAAACACGTGTATCTATATCCACTCTGCTGCATGATGGGCGATCTTCATTCATCTTCATTCAAAGCACATAATAAATATACAATAATTTCCTAATCAAATTGTTTTTGTATGCAAATAACCACTATAGAAGCCAATAACAAAGGAAAAGGTTAACATTTAGAAGTTTGGACGATTTACACTGACTTCAAGACGGTTTAAATTATTTTTCGGGATGGTTTCGTGGTGGCAATGTCATTCTGCTGCTGCAGTTATTTTGGTGAAAGCAAAAGGAGTGTAATAAGTAATGAGTTACTCTACACAGACAGTAATATTGTAAAGTAACGTATTACTTTCAAATGAAATTAACTAGTAATATGTAGTACCTATATGGCATTTTGAAAGTAACTTGCCCAACACTGTCTCTCTCTCACACTCACACCAGAGATGGGGACTTGGACTTGAGACTTGGACTTGAGTCACACTTAAGTCACACACACAGTGACTGTACTTGACTTGAGACTTATCCTCAAAGACTTGAGACTTGACTTGGACTTGAGGTTAAATTGGGACTTGTGAACAATCTTTATTTTTGTGTGTATTAATATTAAGGAAAGGTCTACTAATAATAATGTAATCTAATCAATGATATTGTATGCTAATAGATAAAGAGTGAGGGCTTAGGATAATAACATGATATGCTTTGAATTCCTTCGTTTTAGCTATGCAGTGCCCACCTACGCAGCAGTCAAGCGCTGGGTTTGGCCAGGCGCCCATGCGTATTTTAAAAATAATCTGACTCACAATGTGTGTTTACAATAACGTCCCGGTAGACAATGCCAATGGAGCAAGATTAACGTTAAATACATGTGTCCAAACAAAGTCTGCATTGATTTAGCTAGATGCCACAGTCCCAAAAGGGGCTAGAGATGTAACATTAACGTTAAAATATCAGTCTCAGACCTGAAACAAATCCTCATTCTATGTTTCATCATTTCATCATGTTGAATCATATGATTTAGCTGTTAGCTCGAATGAATTACGTTTTAGCTAACGTTAGCAATAGCTAAGATTAGCTAACATAATTCAGTACAAAAAAGTACAAAAAAACAAAAACAAAAAAGCGAATGTACGCTATTTCAAGTTGTAACAGTTTTAACCTACTTTCTTTGGCGAAAGAGAGTCTGTTGCTTGCTTGCTTCGAAGTTGTCTAGTCGATTGACGTCTGTTCAAATTCGGCGCTGTGCATTTGATAATTCCGGGAGATACTATGGAGTTATTGGAGTATATTACTAGGAACACAGCGCCGGGCTGTGAAGGGAATTGGTGGCCAAGCTCGGTATTGCAGGTCACGTGACTTGAAGACTTGAAGCTGTATGAACATAAATAACCCTTGTAATTTATTTTATTTAGCCGGAGGCCCGCAGCTGGGCACAGACAATCAGTGTGTAGTGCACTGTGCAGTGTAGACTGGTCGGGAGCATAGACTGTAAAATACGTCTGTAGTAGTGTCCTATACGGCTCTGGTCTGTAGCTACCTGGGTCACATGACGATCCGGCAACCAATCACACCTCGAAGGCAGCTGCGTCACCTGCGTGGGCGTGGCTCACGGCATCAACAGCATCCTTCAAACTCACAACCAGTCCAGATGAGAGGAGAGCAAGTTGATCTGATCAACATTCAACAAGCCAGACAGACTCATTCCACCGTCTATCAGTAAATCTAGACTGTAAGCATTATTAACTTGTGAGCTAACGCTAGCGTAACTTACGTCTATGCTAACGTTTTTCTTGCTTACTTCAACACATAACGGCAGTATTGTAGTTTTGTTTAGCTATCGGTAAATTGGCATTCAGAGACAGCTGTAACTTACGTCTATGCTAACGTTAGCTAAAGTCTTGCTAACTTCCAACACATGATGGTAGTAATGTAGCTAGTTATGTTTAACCAACGCTAAATTGACATTCAAAGTAACGTTAGTACGTTAATGGACGACAGCTAGCAGTGCCGATTTTAACTGGTTTTAATATGCCCACCTGTTTGCTGCTAACATTTGAGCTAACGTTAAATGTTAATGTGATGATGAGCGTCAACATTAACTAGCTGATCTCGTCTGCCTCATATTTGCACTATGCTACGATAACGTTACTTGTTTCAAACTGCATGTTAAAATAGTTGGCGTTGCTAAGATAATATCTGGGTTTTCCTTACTTGATGAAAATGAAATGATGGCTGTGCAATGTGCATCATCAATAAGTGATATCAGCATAGCAAGCATTCTTTTATAATAGGCTACAGTTGGTCAGTGCTCAAAAGCAGGGAAGGAACAGGTTGGTCATTGATTTTAGAGTCAATCCCACTTGTCATCCCAAGTCTTTAACAGACCTCGAAACATTAGGCTTTATGTTACATGCTGCCTGCATTAGTCACATATTTATCTAATTTTAATTGTTAGGCACTTTGCATAAGGGTGTTAGCTGAAGGCCTAAAATGTAAATTAGGTAATTAATTTGAATTGCTTCCCCCCCTCCCCCCTCGTCATCAGCCTGCCAACCGCTGCCCTATCATGCCCAGGCCAACGGCCCGTCCCCCGAAGAAGCGGCCCAGGCCGGAAGATACTCCAGGGAGTGAAAATAAGAGAAGGCGTATCTCCCTGGAGCAATGCCCAGAAAGTCCCTGGAAGGTCAGTCCTAACTACACACTCACTCACTAAAGTCATTGAAGGTCAGTCCTAACTACACACTCACTCACTAAAGTCATTGAAGGTCAGTCCTAACTACACACCAACTCCTCTCTACTCTACACCAGAAGTGTTCCACATGTGTGAAAGCAACAATGCCCAATGATTTTCCTGAGATATTCCTGATCTGAAAGTGGCTTCTGCCATCATTAGTGTTAACTATGTGTATTCTTTTTATAATCATAGCTATCGAGCTTTTCAAAAGGTGCATATCTCATTTTAGAATGGATTTCTAAATACTACTTCTTTGCTTGATTCCTGCTTTTTGAAATGAGCGACTTTATCATTTTGAGACATGAGAAGTGATGCTACTTGTATGTTGCACAGGCCCACTAGTTTGTTGTTGTTAGGTTCGTCGGGGTAGTTAATTTTCATTCAAGTTGTGGTTTATTAGTCTGTTCTTTTCAGATGAAAATGTCAGGTGGTACTGACTGTTTGTAACACATTGTCCCGTTCTCTCCTCCCTCCCATACCCAGCTGAGGACCATGGGGAACATTGAGCACACGTCAGAGCTGCAGCAGCGTCCCCTGGCCGTGCAGTCCATCAAGGCCTCCCAGGAGAACAGCACCTCTACCCAGATAGAGGTGGGATGATATGACAATTTCATGTTACCATTATCTTGTCCCAAATCATCACGATTAATGATATTATGGCGAGAATCGTCAAAATATGCTTACAAACCCTCTTAACATGGCTCTGAAACAAACTGGAATCCCTTTACTATACTTACTGTAAAGAGTTATATTGTGACTTCATCAGAATGGAACTCAAATGCATCGAACAATACAAATCTAGCAGTGTAAGAGTACCAGTGTTTCCTCTAGAATGGAGTTGTAGCAGCGGTGGTGAAGCACAATTGTCTTTATTTCCCTGCCTAGTCCTGTCCTGTCTAGTAGGACAGCCTGCCTAGTCCTGTCCTGTCTAGTAGGACAGCCTGCCTAGTCCTGTCCTGTCTAGTAGGACAGCCTGCCTAGTCCTGTCCTGTCTAGTAGGACAGCCTGCCTAGTCCTGTCCTGTCTAGTAGGACAGCCTGCCTAGTCCTGTCCTGTCTAGTAGGACAGCCTGCCTAGTCCTGTCCTGTCTAGTAGGACAGCCTGCCTAGTCCTGTCCTGTCTAGTAGGACAGCCTGCCTAGTCCTGTCCTGTCTAGTAGGACAGCCTGCCTAGTCCTGTCCTGTCTAGTAGGACAGCCTGCCTAGTCCTGTCCTGTCTAGTAGGACAGCCTGCCTAGTCCTGTCCTGTCTAGTAGGACAGCCTGCCTAGTCCTGTCCTGTCTAGTAGGACAGCCTGCCTAGTCCTGTCCTGTCTAGTAGAACAGCCTGCCTAGTCCTGCCCTGTCTAGTAGGACAGCCTGTCTAGTCCTGTCCTGTGCTGACAGGATCAGGTAAGCCATGAAGCACAAAGGTTATTGTTTACTGTTATATGCTTTACTGCTGTGTGAATTGACTGGATATAAAGCATCTGTAATATAAGGTTTGTTTCTAAAGAAAAAAGCTATAGCAGTGGTGGCCATGCTGCATATGGGGGAAACACTGAGTACTATGAAAGGGCATTTCCCTTTTTAAATGTCCTCCCTCCCCGTGTCAAATACGGATGCTAACCAAGATGTGATGATATTCCCTCTGTTCAGACCCCGATGGAGGCGCGTGTCCTTGTAAAGACCTCCGACGGCTACCGGCTCCGACTGTCTTGTGTGGGTTTCATAGAGAAGCGCACGTACCTGAAGAAGCAGCAGGTCCAACAGAAGATGAAGGAGATCATGTCTCGTGAGGTTCAGACCAATGACCTGAAGGATGTTGTCAACAAGCTGTAAGTAACGCACACCATTGGCCACCACTGGCCTTATTATAGTAGTGAGATGTTCTTGCTGTGACTACACAGTTGCGTAGGCATTGATACGGGCAGGCAAGACAGACAGCACAGCGCCACAGCAGAAAGCCAGAAATAGCCTATCGGTTACAAAATCTAGCATTACATTACATTACATCATTTGGCAGACGCTCTTATCCAAAGCGAGTTACAATAACACATTTTTGTCAGCAATATAGAAATCAACTATGCAACACAATCTATGACAGCTACAACTTTTGAAGGAATAGAGTGTTTGTTTTTTGTTTTTTAGCCTGCTATATTTGTAGCCTACAATATCATGGATTGTGTAGCTCACAGCATGCTGCTGCGGCTCTCTCTCTGCTCTCTCATCAGACAGGCAGAGTGTGTGAAGGTGCGTTCACACCGACCTATTAAAGTTTGTCGCTGGTGTCGAGTTTACATACAAAGTCAATGCAAACGAGCGATTGAGCGTATATTCGCCTGGGAGAAAAATCGCTGGGCGTCCGAGCGGCAGAGACAGAGCGATAATGAGAAAATACGCTCGTCGCTCGAGATGAAATATCCCAACTCGAGTGAAAATACGCTGGCATCAGTCGCTCGCTGTTCAACGCTGATTGGCTGCCGTGTGAGAGCGAGTCAAGGATCACACTGGCTTGGAACAAACCGCTGGTTGATTGTGTGGCAACAAACCACATTGACAGGCTGACAGCTGACATGAAGTGAAGTCTGTACTACCGGTATGGAGCTCGCATTAGGGGCACGCTGATAGGCTTAGCTTGTAAACAATGACGGTGGCTCGTAGTGGACAAATATCATGACATTGCGTAACGTTATAGCCCCCACATGTCCGTCAATTCTTGTGCCTGTTGATGAGCGATTTAAACAGAGCGACAGAGCGATTCCAAAGGGTTGAATCAAGCGACAGAGCGAAAAATAAATATCTTGGTGTGAACACAGCTTCAGTTGCTATGGTTACGGGGAGGGGACGCTCTGTGTTTTTCCGCACTTCAAGTTGAAGTCAAAAGGAACTCATCCTAATAGTTTATCAAACTACATGAGAAAATAATTCAGCCTGATGAAAAGACTAGCATGCCAGTCTTTTCATCAGGCTCGCGCGCGACCAAATGGTTGTAAAATCAGGCTGAATTTGTGTAGTCTGATCCCGGCATAAGGGCGGGTTCACACCAGCCTTGTTTAGTCCGGTCTATCGGACCTTTCCCTGGTCCATAGGGTCGGTGTGAACGCTCCTACTCGAACTCTGGTGCGGACTAAAAACCGCGCTCTGGTTCGCCTGTGAGAGGTGGTCTCGATCCGCTCTCAAGCGAACTCTGGAGCGGCCCATTTCTGGTGTGAACCCCACCCGGACTAGTCAGAGGAAGCACGTGATTTTTTGTGTTGATTTTTTTGGTTATTTCCTGTTTTGGAAGCTCCCGCGGAAGAAGAAGCTGCTTGCTAGCTGTAGCAATTAGCAGCTTATCTCGTCTCGTTACCAGCGACATCACAAACAGACAAAAATGACTAGTGGCAGGGGACAAACGTGGAGTCTGTAATGTTTACTGTTCTATTGACATATAATTGTCTAAATAAACAGACATAAATTGACTGGTTAAACGACGTGCGTCCATCTTTATTTTCTGACATGGAGTAACTGTGTGTCGCATAGTGACACGTCATCAACAATGGCCGATGGCCTCAACGTAAACTATCGGGAGGAAGTCAGTATGGCCAATAACAGAAGGAGATTTCTGCCCACGTGACTTTGGTTGGTGTGGGCAGGACTAGTGGATTTTGGCCTTGTGAACGCAAACCAAACCAGCTGAAAAACAAAACAATGTATCATCCTCTTCTCTGGCTCGAACCAAGGACCCGGACTTTCTGGTGTGAACTAAGACTCCAGTCTCATAGACTGAATAGTGTTGTGTCTCACAAAGGGAAATGGTTAATGGCGTGCTGTGTACTAATGTGTTGTGAAATGTCTCTTGTGCTCCAGGATTCCAGACACTGTTGGCAAAGACATTGAGGAGGCCTGTCAGTCCATCTGTCCTCTGCACAACGTCTCCATCCACAAGGTCATCATGCTGAAGGAGCCCAAGCTGTGTAAGTAGAACACAGCAACAACGCTGGATAGACAAGCCACAGCTGTGTAACAGGAAGAGAGCTCTGTTTCCCTGTCAGAGCGCTCATGTTGTATCAGGGCCTTTAGGTTTTGATGCCAAGACAAAGTCAGCATATTCTACAATCTTTACAGACTGGTTGCTATTATATAGAGCGGCGATCCTCAAAGTCCGGACTCCGGTCCGCATCCGGACCGAGACTCCGTCCTATCCGGGCCGAGCCCTATAACCTACAAATCATTGATAACTTACATTTTCACGGACCGTTTCTATTTTAACCGACACCTGCTTTTATAGTCTTTACGGTACTCCCTTTTTTATCTGCCAGGAAGCTCACAGACCAATGAATGCGCTGTAAATCATCACACGTGATGCTACTCGGCCAATCAAATAAGCGAATCGTTTCTCTCTGTTGCTTCGTTCTCAGTGGTGCTGCGAGAGTGTGATACACGGACGGAGGGGAGGCGAGGCGAGAGATAGTAATTTCACATGGTGTGCTCAAAAGAAACCACTCTTACATGTCCATTTATTGTTCTTACGGGCAGATCAGAACCAGTATGTCTCGTGTGAAGTGCGGTGCGATCCTGACCTGTCTATGGAAGCGCCACACATGAGCAAACACACATATACACACCAGGGCACACTCACTGCCCAACGCAACGGCATGCGAGGTTTGCATTGCAATTGCATTGATCGACAGACAGACAGACAGACAGACAGACAGACAGATAGATAGATAGATAGATAGATAGATAGATAGATAGATAGATAGATAGATAGATAGATAGATAGATAGATAGGGAGCTCACTTCTCTCAAGAGAAAAGGTTGTTTGTTGGCTGAGTGTGAAATGGAGTGAAGAAAAGGGTAAACTTATTTCTCTTAAATTAAAGCACTTCATTTTAAGATGCACATTTTTCCAAAGCACTCTGTTGTATGTTATTTTTAAATGCATTATTTTACTTGAAATGAGAAAATAACATTTATTTATTATAGTAGGCTAGTTATATATAATTAATCCAGTTAAATATGAAAACTGTAAATAAGCATTGTTGATGTTTACTTTGATTTAACAGTCAGTTGTTGACTACATACAGAGACATTGTACCATTAGGCTACTAATCAACGAACTGGCGTGCTCAACCCGACGTTTTAAAGATAGTTACTGGGTGCCGATCCAAACATCTCAAAAATTAAATCAAAAACAGCACTCACAGATATCTGTAAAGTGTAAACTTTTAATACGCACAGCAGCAAATATACAACGAACGTTTCAGCCTCACAGGCTTTCCTCAGCGTTGTAACAAACAGTGGGTGTGACCCATATAAGTAGGAGCCAGGACCATGCTGATTGAAACCAGCTGTGGAAAATGCATGCATCAATCAATCAATCAATCTTCAACATATCTAGAACAAACAGAGTGGTCAAGAACCTACATAACAAATAAATAAGATGACCGCACAGCTGATCAGAATACATCAACATGACTGATTAAATCACTCACAGATCCTAAAAGAAATAAATCTGTGAACAAAATAAATGTAAAAAAATAGATAAATATGGACAATTGTAGATATATACAAGTCTCAATCTGTATAAATGGTATCTGTCACAATGATATAAAAAAATACCAGAAGCATATTAGAAGTAGCCTATAAGAAAAATGAGAAGAATTTAAGGAAAATTTTTTTAAGGAAACTCCTCAGTCTCGAACTGCATGACAGGAGCAGAAAACCCATCTCAAAATGTGTAAGCATGACCAATCACATATCAAAACACACATCAAAACAAGGGATCAAAACCATTTACAAGAAACAAGAGAGCAATAATTCTTCATTTAAACCCTTAGGATGCTCAGTCTGTAAGTGGTGAATCCAATATGCTTCTCTCTGGAGAAGTTTTCTCTCCCTGTCTCCTCCTCTCAGAAGTGGCCCCACTGACTCAATCCCCATAAAACGTAAGCTACAAACGCCATGGTCATATTTATTAAAATGTTTGGCAACCGGAGATTTCTCGTCACCCCTTCTGATGCTGCTCTTATGTTCGGAAATTCTAATTCTCAGTTGTCTTTTTGTTTTCCCAACATAGTACAAACCACACGGGCATTTTAAAAGGTAGACAACATGAGTGGACCGACATGTGATTCTATCTTTGACCATCATCGATTTCCCCGTATGGGGATGTGAGAATTGATTACCTTTAATCATGGCGTTGCAGCTTACACAATTCAAACACGGAAAATTACCTGGGGGAAGAGAATTTAAAAAATGTGTGGGTTTCACATAAAGATCGGTCTTTACAAGCTTGTCATTCACATTTTTTTGTCGCTTAGTGGCGAATATAGGATACTTGACAAACTCGCGACCCACAACGGGATCACTGGACAATATATGCCAATGTTTTCTAATGACATTCTTAACCGACTGGGAGATCGGAGAAAACGTTGTGGATAAAACAAGGGGCTGCTGTTTGAGAGGAGGAGGGTTGGGTTTCAAGAGACTCTCCCTATCTTTATCGCGGACCTTGGACATACAATCATTAAGCAGTTTTTGATCATAACCCTTTTCTAAAAAACGGGTGCACATGGCATCAGCCTGTCTCTCAAATTCATCACCAGAGCTACATATCCTTTTAATTCTTAGCAACTGACTGTAAGGTAAACTCTTTTTTAGGCTATGTGGATGATAGCTCGTAAAATGTAAATAATTGTTCCTATCCGTTTTTTTTCTAAAGACGGTCGTGTGTATTAGTTCAGATTTATTTACCCTTACATCCAAAAAAGGCACAGTTTCTCTGCTTGCCTCCAGAGTGAAAGAGATGGTGGGGACTCTAGAATTTAGATGTAACTTAAACAATTCTAGTTCCTCTGCTGTACCTGTGAACACGAAAAACAGATCGTCGATATATCTAAACCAGCATTTGATAAGAGACAAATATGGATTATTTTTGTACACATGATCTTCCTCAAACTTCCCCATAAACAGGTTTGCATAATTAGGGCTAAAAGGACTACCCATCGAGACGCCCTGTCTCTGTAAATAAAAGGCATTGTTAAATCTGAAATAATTCTTAGTAAGGACAAGTTCAGACAATTTAGATAACAATTCAGTGGAAGGAAGTTGTGTTGACCTAGAATTCAGATAATACTGTAGAGCCTCCAAACCCTCTTTATGGGGCACATTGGTATATAAGCTCGCCACGTCCATCGTGCACAGCCAATCGGAGTCACTGATCCCACCCACAGATGTTAACTTTCTCAAAAAATCAGAGGTGTCTCGTACATAAGAGGGTAACTGAGTTACCAAAGCTTTAATATGACAATCTATAAATTGGGAGATAGGCTCAGTCAGGGACCCAATCCCGGACACTATGGGGCGCCCTGGGACCGGTTCCTGACAGCTCTTGTGGATTTTCGGTAAGGTGTAAAATATTGGACGTATTGGATGCACTTGAGACAAAAACTTATATTCATCCTGTGATATATATTGATTACTTGCTGCCCAGTCTAAAATGTTACTAATTTCACCAGAAAATACCAGAGTAGGATCATAACTTAAAGGTATGTAAAAGTCCGCATTACTTAACTGATTCATAATCTCAGTGCAATAAGAGTCCCTGTTTTGCAGTACAACTGCACCCCCTTTGTCAGCTTTACGTATTACAACAGAATCATCTTTAGACAGATTATAAAGTGCTCGTCTCTCCTGTGGGGATAGGTTAGAGTGACATTTATTGACATCAGACGATGAGACAAGAAGAGAAACATCATTATCCACAAGTCGACAAAATGTAAGTACAGAGGCATTAGTCACTGGGGGAACAAAAGAACTCCTAGGTTTAAACTTTTTGCCAGTACAAAGCTCGGTCGCTTCTGCCTCGCCGCGGTGCTCCGAGCTCATCTCAGGAGAGTCATGTCCCAGAGCGTTATGGGGGGAGTTACTTTGTCCAATGTCTCTACAGAAAAATGTCTTTAATTTAAGTATACGGAAAAACTTGAACAGTTCAATCTTAGTAGTAAATCCATCAGCCTCTTTCGAAGGTACAAAGGACAGGCCCTTGGATAGCACAGAAGTCTCAAAGTCATCAAGCTGCCTTTTTGACAAATTAATTATATTGGAGGTCTTCCCCTCAATAGGTACCTGTCTGTGCCGCCTGCCGCCCCGCCGTGTTGGTTTCCTCTTATAGCCGTCTTGGTACGGCCGGTGCGTTGCGTTGTCTCTAAAAAACGAGCCTGCCTGGACGTTGCTGTGGATTCATTCCCGGACGGGCCGGTCCCATCTGAAGACGGTCCACTGGATGACCGATCGTATCTCCTGCGTGGCCAGTGCGCCCTCTCCGTGCGTCCAGAGAGCCAGGAATATACGCGGTCGTTCTTATAATCCAATGTGTCACGTCGATATTTCTGGAGTTAGGCTACTGCAATCATTGAGTTCAATTGCACTGAATCATAGCGCAAGCTACGTTACAATGTTCCGGACCTTTACTTGAGGACATTTTCTCTGACTGGACCTCTTTGAATTTAATTGAGTCTGATATAGAGCAACCATAGAGCAACCAGTCTGTAAAGATGTTGATCATTTAGTTGAAGGACCAGTGTGGTTTGAACCCATCAGTAGTTTCAGTATTTTGAATCTGTCTCCTTCTTCTCTGCAGTCTGGATCTGAATCCGAGTCATCCCCAGACGACAGCGTCCCAGCCGAGCAGGAGCCCGGTGAGGTGGTGGACAGCCTGGTTGGTAAACAGGTGGAGTACGCCAAAGAGGACAGGGGGAAGCGGTCAGGGATGGTGATCCACCAGGTGGGGGCCAAGCCCTCCGTCTACTTCATCAAGTTCGATGACGACTTCCACATCTACGTCTATGACCTGGTCAGGACCTCCTAAGGCCCCGCGCCCGGAAACGACACCTCGGTCCAACACCCCACAAAGACTCGCCGAGACCCGTTAAGACCCACTCAGACACCCTAACACCAGAAAAATACAAACCTGGTTTTGAGACCCGCCCCGAAACCCTCAGTAAGACCGACACAACAACATCTAGGGTTTTTAAGACCTCCAGAGACTCACTAAGAACTTACGGAGACCCCCTAAGACAGAATAAATCATTCAGGTTGAGGTTTCCTAAAGACCTGGTAGGACGCCTCTTCCTGAAACGCCTTGAGACAGAAAAAAAAAATCCACGTTGGTTTGAGACCCGCAAAACACACCGAAACATCATCTGCCCAACAGTCGGTCTCCAGCCTCGTCTTGAACGTCAGACTCCTTGGTGTGAACTTTTCTTCCTGCACAATCACCCCCCCCCCCCCCCCCCCCCCCCATTGTAAATGGACTATTCCACTTTAACAGGAAGTACATGAAGCACGCACGTCCAATGGCAGAGCATTTTAACGCATTTTACTGGCCGTGTGTCCGGCAGTGCGTTGTAACCGGCAGGTCGCCTATCGAGGAACAAAGACACTATAAGAGGAATAGACACTTGTTCCCCAGCAGTGGAAAAATCAGAGTAGAGTCCAGGACTTACACTTTTTTAAATAATTTTGGTTTATTTGGTCATGTGTCGGTGTTGAAGCCTAAACTGTCGACGTCGCCATTGCCTGGTGTAGTACAGAGCTGTTACTGAACTCTGTACCGGCTGTGCACAGAGGCCTGGTGTAGTACAGAGCTGTTACTGAACTCTGCTTTAGAAGCAAGTCTTTTTGGAAATGCTTTTTTTGTATTGCAGCTCTCCTTGCTATGTATAAAAATGAATATAAATATATTTCTAAATATATTGATACGATTTCCACTACGGCTAGTTTATTTTAGCCAACTGCGATTGCTAAAACAGAAAAAGCAGAGAAATCACTTATGCAATTAAACAATGCTGATATCCGAATGGAGTCATGTTGTTGGGTTGCGGGGGAGGGGATATGAGGATTGAGGAGTTGATATGAAAGCGTTGGAACAACTTTCACCCAAGTGACAAACCTCATGAGAAAAAAGAATCCAAGAGATGGTGACACTCCTTAACCCTCATGCCCCGCCCCCACGGTGTATCATGCCCCGCCCCCACGGTGTATCATGCCCCGCCCCCACGGTGTACATGACGCATAACATTTGCCGATTGCTGCACTTTATTCATTTCAGTGATGAAAGTGTGCCTCTGATCATTCATGTTAATACCTGTTGTCTTTTATGACGTCTACATGTGTTGTGCGTTTGTAATTGCTTTATTTTATCTTATTAAAACCATAATTTTGAATAATATCTATGATCATATTAATAAAGAGAAATGTATGGAATTTGATTGACACTTGTTTGTTTTTATTCCCCCTTGGTTATTGCTCTTTAGTCCAGAGAATAGAAATCTGCTAACTGGTAGTGTAGGAGCCATTTCCTGGTTTGGTCACCAGGTGTCATCATTGAGCTTGGGGTTAGGGTGAAATGTTTGTATGGAGATTTGCACTAGAGGTTTTAATATGGATGAGCAGTAACAGACTGATGGTTAAAGGTATAGTTCACATTTTTTAAAGTCTAGCCCTATTTGCCTGTATACTTACCAATGATGATGATTGGTAGAGTTCTTTCTCAGCACCATCCATGCTGTTCCTCTTAGTAGCTCTGGAAGTTTGGGGGGGAAAGACTGCGAGGTCAATGGGGTCACGCTCCTGTACGTACAAGTTGACTGAGGCTCATTAAAATGTCATCCAAAGATCTACCAATCAACATCATCATTGGTGAGTAGCAAATAGAACTTTGAAAAATGTGACCAGGAAGGTCCCATTGAGATACAATATCTCTTCTGCCAGGGAGTCCTGGTCAAGATGGACAGCAAAAATAAAAGGTTTCATATAAAAATATATATATTTATACAAACCGGGACAAATAATAAGGGACAAATATTTATTTGTGTCTTAAAGCAGGGGTTTTTTAAAGTCTGAGACTGTGGGCCTCCCCTCTGACAAAACTTGGAAAAGGGTGCCCTCCTTGCTCAATTCGCACAAATCCTGGATGCCTATGGGATCATGATTATTTGATCCCATATATTTAATGTGTTTGTCAATATATTGAGACAAAGGTTCTGTCAGAGACGGTGTTCTGACTGTGTGAGTAAAGCTGTTGACACTCTGTTCAGAGTGCTCTGATCTGAGATCAAATGGTCACATTGAATTTATGAACACACCCATTTAAAGATTTTGTGACTGTTTCTATTCTTAATTTAACTCAAATAACCGATAAGAATACCGTTAAAGTACCAGATCAATAAGCAGTATCAGTATAGTACTAGGCTACGTTAACATCTTAACAACAAGCATGTGTTCAACTGCCACCAGTGTGTGCTACTAAATTTGTCTTTGTGCTACTGAGTTGTTGTGTTTTGCTTACTAGCACCAGTGCTACCACCTACTAAAGTAAGCATACAGCCATGTGACACAATGTTTCTGGATTTAATAATCATTGACATTCAGATCAGAATTTGCAAATAATGGCAAGAAACAGTGATGTACAGATTCATGTTCACCATTAGTCCATGGGCCAAGGCTGACATTTTGACATATCGGTACCACCTCATACAAAAGGAAACTATTCATCATTCATTTAGTTTGACAGTTATTGAGAGTTGATTTGAGTTAATGAGTTATTAATTTGAGTTAGTGTGGACCAGTGATGTCACTGGTCCACACTAACTCAAATTAATAACTCATTAACTCAAATCAACTCTCAATAACTGTCAAACTATTCATCATTCATTTAGTTTGACAGTTATTGAGAGTTGATTTGAGTTAATGAGTTATTAATTTGAGTTAGTGTACTTTAACACTCAATAACTGTCAAATTAAATGACAGACTTCAAAACCGTTTAGTTTTCTGATATACTACTGATGTTCTAATGATACAAAGCTGGTTGAAAATGGGCAGAGTGTTCCTTTAAGCTCCCCACAAATTCAGATGCTTTTTTAAATATATATAACCAATTGCAAATTATTACAATTACCAAACAGATAAAAAGTAGATTATTATATTGAAATGTTATTTTAGATTTAGAATGTTAGAATTTTCTATAAAACACAATACATTTTAATGTAATTCCACAATGTTTATTTTTGGTCCTCGGCCCTCCACCCAGATTGAGTTTTGGCCCTTCATGGGAAGAATTTGGGCACCCCTATCTAGAGGACACTACCTCAACCCTGCTAAGGCAACAGGACAGGACCAAACCCCAGGCAGATTCCTGCAGGATGCAGCCGAGGCCATCTGGCACGTGGAAGAGGACTTGCATGGCACTTTAGCGTGTCTCTGTCAGGGCTCAAGTCCAGACAAACCATCACCGTACCCCGGCTCCAACCTCCGCCCAACTCACACTCCAACTCCAACTCCATACTTGGAGCCTTTATTTCTGTAATCACAGTTTAAGCCCATCAGTAGCCTATATCTTTACATATTGTTTTAAGTTCATCTTCTGTTTGTGTTCAGTATTACATTTGGTGATATTTCCAACCTTCATATTGTAGCGGTTCAGGTAATCCAGGTATTACCTGTAATGTGATGTGCAATAGAAGTGTCTAGATTATTAGCTAGGAACTGATGTGTGGGAGTGTTACCGAGGGGGAACACTAGGTTTGTGGGAACGCTTCCGGTGAGAGAGCATGCGGTGGCGGTCTCCGGTTACCGCCTAGAGGGAAGCAGCTAGCTAAATATGGCGTAGCAACCGCCTAGAGTTGTAATATGACTAACTATAAATAAAGAACCCTGTACCCGCAAGAAGCCTCTGCCTCTTTGTTACACCCACCATATAGGTCCCTAGCATAAGAATGACAATCAAGGATGTACTTTTAAACAGCAAATTATTTTATTACAAAAGTTCAGCTTGACAATCCCAGTAGGCCCACATTGACCTCTTTCCATAGAACCTCTCAGTTATTGTTAACAGGGCAGGGGTTATGTTCACTGCACACACCAGTAGGCTACACACTGTAGGATAAATCAGTTTGTTCACTGCACACACCCGTAGGCTACACACTGTAGGATAAATCAGTTCGTTCACTGCACACACCCGTAGGGTAAAGAACTCTGGCACTCTGGGTGAAACAAAGTTTACACACGTGATTCAATTCACTGCAACCATTTATAAGCACGGCACACTTTAAGCCTGCCCTGACAGTCAAACTGGGATTACCAGGTGAAGTGGCAATGGTGAGGAAGAAGCGGATTAAATAAGCAAACAAACAAATAAACAAACAAACAGAAAAAAAAGAAAACTAGTCCGCCCTGAGGGCAAAGCCCATTCTTCTTTGCCCGCTACCAGCACACTTGCCAGGGCGAACTAGACAGAGAATAAACCCCAAAATAACAAACAAAATATATCACGGCAAGAGCAGCGACTGGACCCGCTGATGCTCTGCAGGGAACAAAAATTAACAATCTTAAAACACTTTATTTCCAAAATATTAAAATACATAATGATTAAATGTTAAAACTACACGACTGCTGTAAAATACCTGGTACGTCGATGGTAACTGTCCTATCGACTACCAGCCGCCTTCAACCCAGCAGGGAAGCAGATGATCTGCAATATATGATTAAACAATAAATGTCACACACATTCACAGCAAACAATGCAAAACGCTACACACAGAAAATAGCCATAGGCAGCGGCCTACCTCTTTGTTCCTGCTCTGTAGCCTTCCCTGCATGCCAGCATGGACTGAGGTGTGCACCTGCCTCAATCATCTGACCTGAATCAGCTGTGCTCTAGTGTTCCTCCTCCTACAGGTAACCCTATATGAAGTAATTCGGGCACCTCCCCTTTTCTCGTTGGCGCCACCCACCACATCTTCAATACCAGGAACGCTACAATTGGTGTCAGAACCCAGCGAGCATTTTTCGGTTGAAAAGACGTTTAAAAAACGTTTAGGGTCAACGTTGAAAAAACGTGCAAGGAAGGTTTGAAAGTGAAAGTTTTTTCACCCACTATTTGCAGACGTTTATTGAACGTTCAGATTTAGACCATATTTCACCAGGATCTTAAATTAAAAATTTAGCAATGCACACGGGATTCGAACGCAGCTTTCCCACATTCAAGCCAGTCCGCTCTATGCGCTGAGCTATACATTTTCTTATACTCTATAGAGAGCTGGGCACATATATACTCTATCTCGCACACAACTTGTAGACTACATGATTGTCGATGATCGGAAGGACAAGTTATTTTATGTGATGTGTACGAGACTATTATATTAATGTAACAGACTAAAATTATGTTGTGTGTGTGTGTTGTCTATATGCTGTAGCCTATGGCTTCAGAGGTTAACTTCATTTAACACCAGAGACTGAGGAGGTACACAGAGCCTCGTATACAGTCTGTTACAATAACATAGCGTGCCCAGAGCACCTCGTTCCGCACTTGGTGCAGACCGGTGCAGACTTGCTTTGGTCTAGTCTAGTCAGTCACGGTTAGTATAGCTAGTGTAACCGAGTTGAATCAGCGCGGATTCCTCGTGAGTCCCGAGTGGTAGCGAGTGGATTGGTTAAACTCACTCCCCAGGTATAAAGGCATGTTAACCAGCTCCGCCAAGGGAGCTAGCTCTCTTGGTGTTGCGGTTAACATGCTGGACTCCCAAGCCGAGGGTCGGCAGTTCGAATCCACCCCTGGACAAGCCCTTAACATGGGTTGCTGCAAGTACCACCTACACAACGCCGTTACATTGGTGCCGTGACCCGGATGTCCAGTGCCGTGACCCGGATGTCCAGTGGGTGTGGAGTGAGTTTAAGGGGGTGAGTGTAACCGAGTTGAATCAGCGCGGATTCCTCGTGAGTCCCGAGTGGTAGCGAGTGGATTGGTTAAACTCACTCCCCAGGTATAAAGGCATGTTAACCAGCTCCGCCAAGGGAGCTAGCTCTCTTGGTGTTGCGGTTAACATGCTGGACTCCCAAGCCGAAGGTCGGCAGTTCGAATCCACCCCTGGACAAGCCCTTAACATGGGTTGCTGCAAGTACCACCTACACAACGCCGTTACACTAGCAAGTAAGTACTTGCGCATACGCGTTGCTGCAGGAACTGAATTCATTATTTTATAGTATTGCGCTAAACTATTAACCATAGTTGTGTCCTGGAAGCTTTTTGCTGGCACCACATAGCCTATATAGTCCCATATTTATGATATTTCATGTGACATAAAATGCGTTGAAATGTAGTTTTCGTATAGACCAGATTTCAACTCTCAGTTACACAATAAAATGGACAAATGCCAATTCACACACTATCAATATTGCCTCTATTCCAAGCTACAACAAATGTTTTAACAATATGATGAACCAAATTGTGTTTTTTTACACGTTGACGTTCTAACCGCATTTTAGCCGGTTGAAAAGAGGGTGAAATTAGGTCTTAGACGTTCAAACCCAATATCACCCAGATTTCAACTAAAAATCAACGTTGAAAAAACGTTTTGTGCTCGCTGGGAAGTTAAAACGGTGAATATTGCCTCCAGAATCGGCGAGGTGGTGAACAAGTTCCTGAAGAAAAGTGCGGAACGGAGCCGCCGAAGATGAAGAGGGAGATAGGAGAGGCTGAAGCCGCGGTGTGCGCCGAGATGAGGAATACGGTGGAGGGCGTAAGGGGGATATACAGACGGATGAGAGAGGAATACAGACAGATGAGGAAGAGCCTCGGGCGGGAGGAGAACGACGCCGAACAGGACCCCTCTAACAGACAGGGACCCGGGCGCGGAGCAGCGGCAGCCGAACCGGGCCCCGCTAACGGACAGGGACCCGTGAGCGGAGCAGCGAGAGCCGGGGAAGATCCTGTGCAGCTGGCGCCAGTGAGGAGCGGCGGGCGGGGCCCTATCAAGACGCAGAAGTACGACGGTAAACAGAGTTGGGAGGCGTTTCAGGCCCAATTCGAACTGATAGCGGAGAGTGAGGGCTGGACAAAGCAAGAGAAAGGAACAAAGCTAGCTACGTGCCTGGTGGATGACGCGCGGGCATGCTTGCTACTGCTAAGCCCAGGGGAAAGAGGTGACTATGGAGCACTGGTGGGGGCCCTACAGAGGAGATTCGGCCAGTGTGAGCTGCCGAGTATACAACGCGCCGAACTGTGTAACAGGCACCGGCAGCCTGGTGAGTCACTGCGTGTTTTGGCTAATGACATTGAGACTCTATCAAGGAGGGCATATACGGACATGTTGCCAGAGACGCAGAGTGAACTTGCCAGGGATCAGTTTGTTCGAGCTTTGACCCCGTGTTGGCTGCGCAGGCAGACCCAGCTGGCACGCCCAAGGACGCTGCAGGAGGCGCTGGAGCTGGCATCAGAGAGAGAGATCGTGGGGGCGGTGGCCACGGAGGACGGCACGATGGAGGCCGCCCCCGTGGCGAGAATGGCAGGGGAGGCACGGGAGGAGCCAGCGTGGAAGAGTGCGTTGGTGGAGCAAAGCAGCATGGTGCGGGAGCTATCTGAGTCGGTGCGCCAGTTAAAAGAACAGCTGCTCCGAAGCGCGACCCTGCAGCCCACCCTACGAGACAATACCTGGCCCAGGGGGCCCGGGGCCATGCGCTGCTGGACCTGTGGACGCCCCGGACATCGGGCCAGAGAGTGCCGCGGAGGAGCGTGGAACCAGGGAAACGGCGCGGGGCCCGTCTAAGAGGGGCGAGACGGGCCCCCTACGTCATATTCCCTATGGCCACGTCACCGTTGGAGGGGGCCCAGCGGTACAGACGGGGAGGTGGGGCGTCGCCTTCCCCCGAAGCAGACGACATCGCCGGCGCTGTCAACATGCAGAACGGGCCGCACACGATGAACGGCTGCCATGTTCAGGTCCGCCTGCAAGGGAAGCCCTGTGTCGCCCTGGTGGACACGGGGTGTACGGCAACGCTGGTGAACTACAACACGATGCCAGAGGGAGCGCTTCTGGAGCAGCCAGCGGACCAGCTGCTGAGGACAGTATCCGGTGAGTTGATGCCGATGAGGGGAAGGGGGTCCGTGATGATAACTGTGGGGGGACAGACAGTGAACTTTCCGGTATGGGTAGTAGAGATGGCGGGGCCCTGTATCTTGGGGGAGGACTACTTGACGCTAAACCAATGCACAGTAGACCTAGGGAAGAGCACACTGACGTTTGCAGGGGGGCCGGTAGTCCAGATGGGTCACCCTCCCACCGCTCCAGGGGAGCAACCAAACGTCAATAACATCACTGTATACCGCGTCACAGTTGAGCACGGGCCCCACGCGGAGCCGCAAAAGAGACTGTGTTGGACATGTGGAGAGCCGGGCCACGTGGCGAGGTGGTGCAGAAGCGGTCCCGGGAGACGGACCGGGTATGCGGGACAACGACATGGTCAGCAGGGAGCCTGCTGGGCATGCGGCGAGATTGGACACCTGGCTAGAGAGTGTCAAAAGGCTGTCGGGGACCGGAGGGCAGCGGGAGAAGAGAGACGTGCAGGCGGCGGACAGGTGAGACTCTGCTGGACTTGCCGTTCGCCTGGGCACTTAGCCAGAAACTGCACTGCGCCCCCCACGGTTGCTGTGCGGAAAGCCGAGGTGGAGAGCGAGGCCGGTTGTGTTCCCCCTGCTGTCCTGAACATGCCGTCCCCTGGGGAAGGGGGGCGGGAGGACGACCGAGTGCAGGAGGAGGAGGAAGACGAGGAGGACTGTCCAGATGTGGATCTGGAGGACGACAGAGCGACCATCAAGGATGTCGACGTGAGTGAGTGGAAACGCAGGCAGGCGGAGGACGCGGAGATCGGTCCGGTGCTTGCGTGGGTGGCGGCCGGACGCCGGCCCCCTGTGAAGGAGACTCACATGTTTTCCGGTGCCACGAAAGGACTGTGGAACATGTTTTCCGACCTGCGGCTAGATGAAGACGGGCTGTTGGAGAGAACAGAGCACGGGGTAAAAGGGAGGCAGGCGGTTGTACCCGGTTACCTGCGAGAGTTGGCGCTTAAGGGGGCACACAAGGGCCCTGGTTCCAGTCATTTTGGGCCCGAAGAGACACTCACCCGCATCCGTGGACATTTCTACTGGGGCAAACAAAAGGAGGATGTGCGAAGATACTGCGATGCGTGTGAGGACTGTGGGGCACAGAGGGGGGATGGAAATGGGGTTTAAATGAAAAATTAAGAAAAGTTAAGGAAAATGTGGGGGCTTGTGTTTAATTGAGATGTGGGGGTTATTGTTGAATGGGCTATGTGTTGAATTTAAATGAATGTGTGAAAAAGAAGGAAATAATGAAAACTAGACATTATGGAGTGCCTAATGGGAAACTAGACATTACGAAGTACCTAATGAAAAAACTGGACATTATGACGGGGGTGCTGAAAAGAAAAGATTGGTTGTTGGGGAATTATAATTTGATGTGGTGATGGGAAAAATGTTGTGTTGGTGTGTTTTGGTACAGGGGGATATGTGTGTGGGTTGTGCATGTCGCGTGGGAGCGACATTAAAGTTGGGCGGGGAGAATGTAGCGGTTCAGGTAATCCAGGTATTACCTGTAATGTGATGTGCAATAGAAGTGTCTAGATTATTAGCTAGGAACTGATGTGTGGGAGTGTTACCGAGGGGGAACACTAGGTTTGTGGGAACGCTTCCGGTGAGAGAGCATGCGGTGGCGGTCTCCGGTTACCGCCTAGAGGGAAGCAGCTAGCTAAATATGGCGTAGCAACCGCCTAGAGTTGTAATATGACTAACTATAAATAAAGAACCCTGTACCCGCAAGAAGCCTCTGCCTCTTCAATACCAGGAACGCTACAATATCTTCAGTTAACACTTCAATCACATGTCCTGCATTTCACACATTGATAGTATAATAGATCGATTTCACACAATAAGCACAACAGTCAAACAGTATTGCAAAGTCATTTACCAATTGTTTGTTTGGTTACAGTGCATTAGAATTGTATGGTAACGTTTATTTTGTTCTCAGATGCTCACTTGTCGCAGGAAACTACTAGCCTCAGTGACATCATCTATGGTGTCGGGGCATTCCATCACGGGGGGGGGGGGGGGGGGTTGTTCTCTGTTGATGTTGTAAGGTTGTCTTCTTTTCAGGGGTCGCTGCTAGCTACTGTAGCCTGTGTGTCAAGATGCCTTCAAGTACTGTAGGAAAGTTGGTTTTCTGTCAAAGTAACATTATGGTTCAATCTAAACATACCCCTGTAGTGAGGTTGCTGTGTGCCAGGGGATATGTCAGGGAACATTGTTAATTTGCATCATATACAACCGATTTTGTAATGATACAAAGCTGGATATAATATACCTGCTCCAAACAAAAGGCTAGCCTGAGCCTCTGCAGATAACTCCATTTCAAGCAGAACAAGCAATCTTCAAAACACAAGATAGCGCATATCCCCCCCCCCCCCGTTAGCTGTCACACAGTGATGGTGCTGATGCTGTGCTGACAGGAGAGTTCATCTCCTCCTGAAGAGGAAATGAGAGGCTCTGCACCAGCATCACGACCGCTGTGATGGAAGACTGGACAGGCAACAAGCCAACATCGTCCAAGTGATCTATTTTGATGCCTGCACTGCAAAAGGAAGCGCATGAAGAAAACAGGGGCTTGACCCGCTTATTCAATAGCAACACACATTCTTAATTGTCTTAATTGTAGAGTGGGTGTACAGAGTACAGTTTAATAGAGCATAGACTGTATAGTATACACACTTCTAAATCCCCTCTATAGCCTAGCCCTCATGTAACTGGCCACATGGAGGCAGGCATCACAGATTAGAGGAGACTTAGGCCATGTTCAGACTAGGAGGCCAAATCTGATTTGTGAACTTTAGTGACCTATTAATAATTCTATCCAGATTGGTTTTATGAGTCTGGACGCTCCAAGTCTGATCTGTGTCACTCATCCCAAACCACATATGGAGGTCTGGACACACAGATCCGACTTGAACACTTGCCCAAATCAGATTTGTGGCAGTGTGGACACACTCCCAAATCAGATTTGGGAAACCAATCAAGATAATGATGATTAATGACTTTAGCAGCAAATCTGATTTGCCTGTAATGTGAACATGGCCTTAGTAGTCTCAGAGCTGAGCAACAACTTCTTTATGGAGAACACATGACAGCAGCAGGAGGTGGTGAGCCACGGGTCTATTCAGACCAAGAGCAAGTCCCTGTAAAAACACAGTTGTGGTCTGAAAGAGGCACTTGTTTGTTGTCCGTCTGTGTGTTTCTGCCACTCTCTAAATATCAATGCAACACTTCTTTTTGTTCCCATTTTTCATAAGTTCAAATAAACGATCCAAGACTTTCTCACACAAAACATTTGAACATTTATTTACAAGAAGAGAAAATAGAAGAGAAATACAAGAATACAAGAGAATAGAAAAAGAAAATAGAAGCTGAAACTGATAGAGACACTGCATGAAATAAGCAGCGCTCCGTTCACACCCACACACTTTCTTGAATTAAACATAGCTAAAAAAAACATAGCTGTTGTCGTGCGCAGACACCAAATGTAAAAATAAATAAAACGCCTTTTAAAGTTTTTTTGTACTCCCGAGCAAAACAAGGAAGCCATTGAGAATTGGCGAGAAGAAAAATGTGGAGGTTGCTGTCAGTGAAGTAAGTTGGCCGAGCACAAACTGGCTCAGATTCCTGCAAATCAGAAATTTAGTTCGATCCAGGATTAGAGAAGCGTGGCAGGGGAACTTGGTATTGATTTATCTGATGTTATATGGGAAAGGAGTTTGTCGGTTGTGCAACTCTGCTCAGTTAATAGCAGACACCAGCTGATCCAATTTAAAGTTGCTCACCGTCTCCACTACTCCAAGCATAAATTACACAAGATTGATCCTACTGTATCACCACTGTGTGAAAGGTGTCAGGTGTCGGAGGGCACACTATCTCATGCCTTTTGGTTCTGCCCTTCACTGACGGGATTCTGGGCCAAAATATTTGACTGGTACTCTAAGGCCTACAAAATCGCACTTCAGCCGGAGGCAGAACTCGCCATCTTTGGCTGTTCGGAGTCTTCTCTGAACTTCCCTACAGCTGTGCAACAGTCTTTGACACAAGGGACAACTGTTGCCAAGAAACTAATCCTGAAGGAATGGAAGTCCCCCTCCACACCCTCTTTTAAACTGTGGCTGACGGATATGACCTCTGTTATACGGATGGAGAGACTTAGGTTCCTGAGGACTGACTCACTTAAGAAATTCTCTGCCATCTGGGACCCGTTTCTAACGTACCTCGTTGAGGTTGGGGGCGACGGGTGATTCGCCAGACTGGTTATGGATCCCCTGTGTGGGATCCTGGGCACAATACGCAAGCATATAAGCAGTGCTTATAAGCACCTTACAAGACTGGTAGCATGACGTCACACTGAATGTTGATAATGTGTTTTTGTTTGTTTTTCTTTCTTTTGTTTTCCTGTGTCTGAGCCTGTTTGTCTTGTTCGTATGTTGTTCAGAAAAAAAGAAAAAAAAGTGAACTAAGTTGGAGTGTTCAACGTCTGTATATATGATCTTTATGTGCAACACCCGACAATAGGTTGAGGCCACGTCTCGTCAATAGACACTGGTTTAGCTGGCTCAGCCTGGCTGGGGGCGTGGTCAGGGTGGGGTAAAAAACCCCGTTCTATCCATTCAGCAAAGTTAGAATTGAGCTGATAGCCCAGCCCAGGGAGACACGATCGGGGATTTAACCACCACAGTAAACGCACACCTGAGCAGACGTCTTGTGTTCTGCTCTAGAACCCCCAAACCTGTAGTTTAGAGCCGCAGCACCGTCTTTTGGTGAGTCAGCCCATGAGATATATGGGCGGTTTTACCCCACTCGCGCGCCAGCCGTTTAACA
This sequence comes from Poromitra crassiceps, assembly GCF_964638095.1. Lineage (NCBI taxonomy): Eukaryota > Metazoa > Chordata > Actinopteri > Beryciformes > Melamphaidae > Poromitra > Poromitra crassiceps. The sequence goes on from NC_139624.1 coordinate 122,209,423, forward strand.
TTTTGTGGGCGTTCCCAGACACGCGGACTGTCTCTATGCACGCGACATACGAGAACGCCAGGATTGGGGGGGAGTTTCTGTTTTCCCCCGTTGTGGGTGTGGTTTCTGGGGGGAGCAGGACGTCCTCTTCCTCCTCCATGGAGACATCAGCTGTGTCTTCTGACACACGGGGGGGCGGGGCTTCCTCCTTCATGGAGACATCAGCTGTGTCTTCTGACACACGGGGGGCGGGGCTTCCTCCTCCCTCCTCCATGGAGACATCAGCTGTGTCTTCTGACACACGGGGGGGGGCGGGGCTTCCTCCTCCTGACAGGTGTAAGCAGAGAGATGTATTTTGTGTGAGGTAGAGAGAGAGAACTGATGATGTCCCTGTATGCACCAATGTGTGTGTGTGTGTGTGTGTGTGTGTGTGTGTGTGTGTGTGTGTGTGTGTGTGTGAGTGAAAGACTGGGTGTGTGATTGTGAGTTTGTGTGTGTGTGTGTGTGTGTGTGTGTGCGCGTGCGTGCGTGTGTGTGTGTGAGTGAGTGAAAGACTGGGTGTGTGATTGTGAGATTGTGTGTGCGCCGTGTGTGTGTGTGTGTGTGTGTGTGTGTGTGTGTGAGTGAAAGACTGGGTGATTGATTGTGAGTTTGTGTGTGTGTGTGTGTGTGTGTGTGTGTGTGTGTGTGTGCGTGCGTGCGTGCGTGTGTGTGAGTGAGTGAAAGACTGGGTGTGTGATTGTGAGATTGTGTGTGCGCCGTGTGTGTGTGTGTGTGTGAGTTCTCTACCTGGCTTTTGCGCCGCTTAGCTTCCGGTTGCTCTGCTGTCCCCTTACGTCTTTTCCTGGATGGCATGTGGGAAGGGGAAGCCTAGGAAAACAACAGCGCAAAAAATGAGAAACAACTTTACTTTTTACATTTCTACTTTTTATATATCAGCTGCCATGCACACATTCCTCACAATAAACCCTTCCCACATGTTACATCCATAGTAGCCTATACACAGAGAGGCTATGTGTGTGTGTGTGTGTGTGTGTGTGTGTGTGTGTGTGTGTGTGTGTGCACACTCACAGCCAGAGGACGACATAACCAGCAACTCTCCGAGTCGATGACACGGTTGATCTTTTCGCCGTCTGTAACAAAAAAGTGTTAAAATCAGTTGATCCCAAACTGACAAATGGAGACTGATGGTTTTGAATGTCACAATGACAGGGGAGGTTGGGTAAACACTTACAGTCCCTCCAATACTTGATAATGTCACAATGACAGGGGAGGTTGGGTAAACACTTACAGTCCCTCCAATACTTGATAATGTCACAATGACAGGGGAGGTTGGGTAAACACTTACAGTCCCTCCAATACTTGATAATGTCACAATGACAGGGGAGGTTGGGTAAACACTTACAGTCCCTCCAATACTTGATAATGTCACAATGGTCCAGGACCCGCCTCCCTTCTTCTTGGGCGACTCCTTCTCATCTTTGTCCTGCGTGGTCGCCACGCGGTAGCTGTCTGACTGTCCATACTGCAACACACACACACACACACACACACACACACACACACACACACACATAAGATCACTCAGTTTGGCCCTCACTGACAGTTATATTTAGGGGTGGGTGTCGTTTGGATTTTAACGATTCTGATTCTCATTTTGCTCAGTGTTACTAGTGCAGTGCCCGTTCCCCCATGCACCACCCCGTGGGCGCTTCCCCCCCCCGCACACACACTGCACTCTGTCAGGTCCCCCTAAAGCGCAAATTATGCTTGAGCAAAATCGCCGGCATCGAGGAGGTCGCCGCAGCTCCCCTGCAGTTATTTTTTGTTTTTGCTGAAAGTGAAATGTTTTATGGTCACTCACGATTCTCTGGAAGACTGGTTGGCTTGGTTCAAGCCTTAAAACTCGTTATATAAGGATTCTTCTAAATGTCTAAGGAGAAAATAAATGGGGAATTCACTTCTGGGGCAAGAAAAGTCACATGAATGTTGAGCTCTTACTAGGTAACTATGTTTGTATTTGTCTGCTGATTGTACCCCTATCAGCGGTCTCTTCTTCATTTTTACAAGTCTCTCCGACTCCTACAAGAGTCAAAGTAAGTTTACTACATTTTTCCTTCAATAGTAATCATCATTATTATCATTGGGTGTTAAACTTAACACTGTTGTGTGTTGTGTTTTCATTTACTGTCTGTTTCAACGTCCTGCCCCCAATATGTTCCAAATAAGTTTATGAAATAAGATTCAAAGTGATGATCAGTGATTATCTAATTATCAAGACAAGCTTTCCTTAACGGTTTAATAATTTTGTTGAGCCTTTATAGTAGGAGTGGGCTATACAGAGGTCAAAAACACTTTTTTGGTCCATTTTATTAGGTCTCAGTTTTTTTTTATTCCATTTGACCTATCTCAACATGAAATGAAAAAATGTTTGGCCTGGGGTCCAAGAAAAAAGTGTGCAGGGCACAAATCCAAGATGACCACCGTTTTCCCTGAAAAATCACATTTTTAGCCATAACTTTGTCATTTGTGGGTCTTTTCTCTTTTTACTTGGTTTTGGTGTCTAACCCTATGTTTTTGGGGTCAAGCAATCTATGTATGCATCTAGAAATAGTTACAAACCATCAGATATTGAGTTAATACCTTTTTTGACCAATTGTACCTATTTGTTCACCTTAATTAGCATATTTCACTAAACATATGTTCAATTTCAGGGGCATTGCTTAAAACATAACAGTTTTCTCCTATAAAGTCCCAGGCTCTTGAAACTGCCACAGGCACAATCTGCTGCCCGATAGTGTCCTGGATGTCATCAGTGCCATGTGGTCACTGCCAAATTTAATCTCCGGTAGCAACGCGCATCAGGTGATCCACACGGAAGGTTCCGTCCCCATTATCATCCAGGTAAAACCCAATATACCCCCTCATCCCAAATGACAGCAAGTGATTGGTTGGGCTGGAGCATAAGTTCTTCCTGAGAGATCCCCTCTGCCTTTCTGGCTCCTCCTCCTCACAAGGAAATACCACCTCACCTTGGTAATCATCCCCGAGGAGCACAATTAGGTTCTCGATCATCTCTTTCTCTGATAACTCTCTGGTATTGGATCTCTTGCCTCAAGTAAGCCTTCAGCTCAGGTGACTTCATAAGGACAAGTGCCTTCACTTCAGTGACTAGTGACAGATGTAATAGGGCCTATTACATCTATTAAATAGGCCCTCCATGTTCTTTGCACTTCACAAGAAGTTTTCAACAAAATCATTGGCCCTCACTTTCTTTTGCAGGTTCTCTCTCAAAGTCATGCAGCATCAGGATCAACATCCTAATACTCATGTTTGCGCTGCAATTTTACTCCTTTCGCGGCCTGGACACACATCTCTCCAAGAAGAAGGTGATCGAGATCATTTTGTGGAGCATTGTCTTCCATTTTTACATGTGTCCACTCTACATGATAACTAAGGCTCTCAGCTGTCAGCAAGGTAACTGCAGAACTTGGGAAGCATGTCAACCAGCAAATGGCTTGCTGTCTCGACGCAGTTGAGGAAGGGCATTGTCACCCTGTACGTAAAATTAGCAAGTGCTTTGAATCCTGCTATTATGAAGTCATTCTCAAGGTAAATGTTGCATGCTCGAACAAGAAGATTATTTAGCAGTGTCTCAAGTAGCTGTTTGATGTAGGGAATGCAATCATAGACTGCACCTGCCTGGTATCAAGTCTAGTAAAGCATCTCTCTTTGTAGTAGGGATGGGCATTTCTAGCAAAAACACTATTCGAAATTCGCTGGCCAAATTCGAATTTAATTCGAAATTCGAAAATAAAAATAAAAATGTTAAAAAAAAAATTTTTTTTTTTTTTTTTGTGAGTGAAATGTTGCATTGTCTCCCCTGATTCTAAGTCTACGGCTTTATTAATTAATATAAAAAGCTTCTGCTGTGGATTTTTAGCTCAAACAAGCATTGCACCACTGAAGTAAAGAACATGTTACATGACATTGACATTTTCGAAAATAAAAAACAGTTTTGACAATCATGAGTGGTTCATTAAATATTTAGTAGGCTCAGGTCTGAGTGCCAAAGGGGTGCCAAAGTCACCCCCTCTCCCTCTTCATGGGATTTCATCCGCCATTCATTTTTCCATAAACCTTGCTTAAAATGCTTATAAAAATTGTTTTACTTGCTCAAACCAAGCGATTTGACTATACTTAGAATCAGGGGAGACAATGCAACATTTCACTAAAAAAAAAAAAAAAAAAAAAAAAAATCGAATTTCGAATTTCAATAATAAAAGTCGACCTTGATAATAACAACGATTATTCGAAAATTCGAAATTCGATGCCCATCCCTACTTTGTAGAGGCTAAATGACTTGTGTACCCCAGCTTCCTCTAGAATCAAGTCAAACTGTTCTTCTAGGGATGTTGTCTTCCCATCTCCCTCATGTGATTACAGTAATGTTGACTTATGACAGCGGATGGCCTATTTCACAATCAAATTCATCAAACAGTATTTTGTAGTGAAATAAGTTAAATGTTGTGAAATGTTGGTAATAATTAGCAGTGTAGGGTTGCTATTAATATTATTATGGTATGTCAAATTTAACCTGTTGTCTGTTTTTTCTATAATTTACCAATAAAAGGTCTACGGGCATGGTTCAAAATTGAGGTAAAGAAGGGTAAATTTGGTCAAAAGTATGTATTAACTCAATATGATGGTTTGTGACTACTTCTAGATGCATAAATAGATTGCTTGACCCCCAAAACATAGGGTTAGACACCACAACCAAGTAAAAAGACCCAGAAATGACAAAGTTATGGCTAAAAATGTGATTTTTCATGGAAAACGGTGGTCATCTTGGATTTGTGCCCTGCACACTTTTTTCTTGGACCTGAAGCCAAAAATTTCATGTTGAGATAGGGCAAATGGAATACAAAAAAACTGAGACCTAAGCAAAACAAAAAATGACCCATTTATAGCCCACTCCTATTTATAGGTAGACTCGCTCTTTGACTGCATATTTGAGCATGCATGACACACCTTTAATCAATACGTAGTAGCGAGGCGCCGCTGCCTTCTGCATGTTTGTTTGCTATGCTAAATGAGAGTTCACAGAAGTTCTACCAGAGACGGAACTAGTTACATCATCATTACTAATTATCCATGACAGCCTGCCATCTCTCCAAGCGGGCTGTTTAAAAGGGGGTGTTCCCTCCTACCTGTCTGATACTCTTGTCTCCTCTGTGCTGCAGTAACCTCGCGTCACCAGGCTCTTCTCGGCGAGTAGTGCTGCAGCGTCATCGCAGACTCGTTCATGTCCGACCTTCTCCTTGCAGCTGGTTCGGCTTGTCCCAAGCCGTAGCTCCAGGCTCTCCTCCTCCTCCTCCGACGACATCAACTGGTCTGATCCCCAAATCAGATCCGCGCTGATTGATCTGGGCATTCGTGAGTCCGTCTGAGCTTTTCCCTGTCACTTCGTATGTCACGCAGCTCCCTCTCTACTCATTCATAATACAGTGAAGCTGTGAGCTGTCAAATGCTAACGTTAGAGGGCTGCTTAGCTGCTGCGCATACGGGCCTTTGTGCGCATTCCTCACGCAACTCTCTACCTGTCACCTGCAGCAGGCTCCTTCTCCCGTGTCTAATCTGGTTTCGTCAACATGTCCCCAGTCCCAGGTCTCATTCACCCCTTCGTCGTGTGTCCCTCTAGTATGCATCCGTTTCCTCTCATTGGCCAAAGCATAACTTTTGTAACTTTCTTGATCCATATGTTGTGTTCCATTCCGAGCAGTAGTACTAGCCGCTCCAGGCCTGCTCTTCGGTGTATTGCGCATGCGTGCGGCTGGTCTCAGCGGTCCCAAAGAACTTTCGATGCAAGATTGGTTACTCAATAGGTGTTTTGCTCCCCTGTTGTCCGTCTTTCAGGCCAAAATGGCGGCATTGCCGTTTAGTTAAAGTTGTGTCCACTCTGGCTTCAATGCTCTTTGGAGGTACTGCAACTAAATTCCTCCCTCGCCACACAAATTTCCCCACCTCGTTCCCCTAATTCAGTCGTGCTGTACCTTTTCTCTGGGTAAGAATTGAGCTTGAAATTACATTACAAAATACATTATATTATATGAGCTATGAACGTGAACACAACACCGTTTATATTATTGCATGTTTTTGTAGATTGTGTACATTGTGTAGATTACAATTATTATGCTTATTAGTATTACTATGCTAAGGAAGGTAGGTGACCATAATTCATTTCAATGTCCGCTCTCAATGTCCGCTCTCGAAATCGCTGTCCGTTCTCAAGAGCCGTTCATGAAATCGCTGGGCTGCGTGCCCTCCAGTGTAAGAGAGTGGCGTCAGCGGAGGACTAAAATGCAAGAATCATTAGCCAATGAACAGCCAGGAATGGGTCTCGCGCTACTTTTGCATGCTAAAATAAAGCCGATAATGTACAATTTGATTCATTTCAAGGGATGAAAAACCCTTTCAAAGTACAACACTGTCTATTTTGATGCAACTCGACAGTGCTGCTTTTTTTTACTGAAGAGTTCCACTTTCTACTTCCTGGAAAAAAACTGGTTCATTGGAGTGAATGGAGATGTCGGAACTCTTCTATTCTCTGCTCCAGTGTTGCTCCTGGCCAATCCCGGCGCCACAGGGCGTGGTTATTGCTTATCCTATGTGGGGTTAGAAATCACGCGCCAGGGACACCCCCGCCTAGTCTGGGCACCTTCCACCCCGCTTTTTGTCATGGGGGCGTAAACCCCGGACCCAGAATTAACACCGGATGGCAATGCGCCTAACAACGTCTTTGTTGCCGTTAGCTTGACGCGGTGATGTTACCTAAACTAGAGTCTGATCAAAACAAAGCTAGCGTTACATAAAACAAAACGTTTATGCAATATGGCATCTCCGCCACCACGGCCTGACACACCGGTCAAAACGGTGAAAGAGGATTCTGATACTTGGGTCAAATTGTCAAGTTAACGTGAAAGTTGACGAGCTAGAAACGCTGCCATCCGGTCTAGGGCGGGCTCTAGGCGGGTGACAAAATCAATTGTGGGCGGGAGCCAGGCTCTTTCTCGCCGAGAAGAGCCTGGTGACGCGAGGTTACCCCCGCCCCGTGTTTCCTAATGGGTCCGACACCCTAAACTGTCCGGAATGTTAATGCGAACTTTGAATATTTTGAGTTCCGATCTATGAATTCCGATAATAGGTCCATGATTCAGATTTCAGATTTATTTCAGATTTATTTCGCCCCCCACACACACAAACAATTGACATGTAGATCAACATCAAGCTACAAATGTGTGGAGTGCCAGGTCTCCAAAGAAGCTCCTTAAAGCTTATGGCAGGAGCCTGAGCAATGACTTAAAACACAACTTAAATACAAGTTACTGCGTACAGTATAACAAAACAACAATTACACATCAGGACAGGTAACAAAAAAAACAAACAAAACAATCCCAGATCAATGGATAAGTATAAGTTATACATACAGGTTAAGCAGTTGTTCTTTCATTTTTTTCTTGAAAACAGAGATGGATGGAGCTGTTTTCAGGCTCTCATCAAGCCCATTCCAGATCCGCGGCCCTCTATTGGTTATACTTAAACTGGTGCATTTCAATCGTCTTTTCTTACCATAAATAAGATGTGTATTTCTGGTATTAAAGGAATGAGCGGGGCGGTTGACTGGGATGAGCTTGGAGAGTCTTGGATTTAAGTTATGGACAACTTGGTACATTATGATTGCGTTTTGGTGAATATTAAACTCAGCAAGCCTCAGAAGATTATAGCTATGGAAGAGGGAACATGTGGGTGCGTTGAAATCCGACCAGGATACGGCTCGTATTATTTTCTTTTGTAAGCTTTCTAGTTTCTTCAGATAGCTGGGGAAGGTGTTACACCATATGATGTTACAGTAATTAATGTGTGGCTCAAACAGGGTTTTGTACAAGATCAGGAGAGTAGATAAAGGAAGAAAATGACGGAGTTTGAAAAATAGACCAACATATTTAGACAGTTTTGTTAACAGATGATCAATATGACATTTGAAGTTGATTGACTCGTCTATGAGGACCCCCAAGAATTTTGTTGACCCTACTCTTGTCAACTCCCTTCCATCTATATTGAGGTGGATATGATCCACTGATTTTTTGTTAGAGTGGAATATAATGAAGTTGGTTTTGCTGATATTCAACGACAATTTATTACATTTGAACCAAGTATCCACTTGTTTGAGTTCAACATTGAGTAGATCTTGAAGCTCATGTGAATCGTGATGGGACAAGAATAAGTTTGTGTCATCAGCAAATATCACTTTATGCAATAATTTAGAGGAGTTGACAAAATCATTGATGTAAAGAATAAAGAGCAAAGGCCCCAAAAGTGAACCTTGGGGGACCCCATATTTAACATTCATTTTTTGAGAGTGAAAATCATGTATGTCAACATACTGGTATCTACAATGCAGATAATCACGAAACCATTCAAGAGTCAGTCCTCTAATCCCATAATGGTGCAACTTCCCCAACAAAATGTAAAAATCAATGGTGTCGAAAGCCTTTGAGAGGTCCAGAAATACACCCACCCCACAGTTCCCCCGATCAACAGCATCATTTATTTTTTCTATAAGGTCTAATATTGCCATACAAGTTGTATTCTTTTTCCTGAAACCATACTGAGAGGATGTAAGAATGTTAAGCTTATCAAAATATTTGCTCAGTCTTTTAAACACAACTCTCTCATAAATTTTAGAAATAACAGGCAAGACTGATATTGGGCGATAATTGCTAATACTATTTTTATCCCCAGATTTGAAAATTGGTATTACTCTTGCAATTTTGGTCATCCTAGGCACAACACCAGAAAGTAAAGATAAATTTATGCAATAAGCATGTGGTTTTGCTATAATAGCAGCTACGGCAATCAAGATTTTACTGCAGATTCCGTCCACACCAGCTGTACGAGAGTTGTTCAAATTCATGATGGCTTCATATACTTCATCGCAGTCAGTAGGTTTCATAAAAAATGAGTTAGGATAGTCTCCTGTAAGATACTGGTTGTAAGAGATACCTTGAACAGGACTGATTTTATTGGCCAAGTCTTCGCCTACAGAGACAAAATAAGAGTTAAATTGATTGGAGAGTTTGGACAAGTTGACATGACCTGGGAGAACTGGTGGTTTTTTGTCCCTATTCAGGACCTTATTCAGGACAGACCATGTCCTCTTGGTGTCACCCTGGGCTGTCCTTAGCTGTTCAGCAAAATGGACACATTTGCTTTTCCTTATTATATGGGTGAGCTTATTCCTGAAGACATTATATTTATTTTTATTAATGAGGCTCGGATTTTTTATATACCGTTTATAAAGTTTGTTTTTCTGTTTTATGGAGGTTAATATCCCCTTTGTGAGCCAAGGGTTTTGATCTTCAGCTCTGCACACGACAGTCTTTTCAGGAATTGAGTTACGAATAGAATCAGATAATTCGCTGATCAGGCTGTCATAAGCAGTGTCTGGATCAGGAGCAAAGTAAACATTATTCCATGACTTTGTCTTCAAGTTGTCACAAAGCTGGCTCAGAGTTCTGTTATTTAACATTCCGATGTGCATCAGTGTCAAGGATTGCTAAATAACGCAAAACTAGGGTGCTGACTGTGTGGTGTTATTAGTAGTAGGTGTATGCCATGGACTGTATGGTGTATTAGACTATACCCTTTAAGAAAGATAGACTACAAAAATTATCTCGTTCCAGGTTCTTAAATGTGAATATTTTCTGGTTTATTTAGTATTCTATGACAGTAAACTGGCAGGCCAAAATTAGACATTTGAGGATGTCATCTTGAGCTTTGGGAGAAAAGTGGTAAACATGCATTTTTCATAATAATATAATATAATACAATACAATATATAGACATTCAAAGATAACAGTACATTCACGTTTGTCAAAGTGCACATATATGAGTCACAAATCACATACTCCGTGTGCCCAGTAGAAGTCGCCAGAGGTAAAAACAAAACACCACGATGAGAGAGAGAGAGAGAGAGAGAGAGAGAGAGAGAGAGAGAGAGAGAGAGAGAGAGAGAGAGAGAGAGAGAGAGAGAGAGAGAGAGAGAGAGAGAGAGAATTAATTGTGCATTTTTGCTTTGTTTCACACCTGCTTTGGCTATGTAAACATATGTTTCCCATGCAAATAAATCTATCCCTCACGGTAACTACAGATGCGGCAACTGCACACAGTGTAACTTTACATACAAAGCCACCACTTTTACTCATCCACGTACAGGAAAATCCTTTAACATCAAAGGAGTGATAACATGTAAAAGTAATAATGTCATCTATATGCTCAAATGTCCATGTGGCCTCGCCTACATAGGCAAAACCACCAGACCACTTAAGACCAGAATCTCAGAACACAGATCCAACATCCGTAACAATGACATCAGAAGCCCAGTGGCTGTCCACTTCACACAAGCTTCTCACAATGTTTCTTCTCTTAGATACTCTGGACATTGAACTTGTTAAACACCCTGTACGTGGAGGTGACATCAACTCTCTACTACTTAAAAGAGAGGCCTTTTGGATTTTCACCCTGGACACACGAGCCCCAAAAGGGCTGAACGAAGATTTTGACTTGCGGCCATTTTTGTAGTCATTTGTAGTCCTTTTGCAGGTGTGCTTGTAGGTGTGCTTTTGTGCTTTTGTGTGTGCTAATCTCATTATGTCCACATTGTAGTGAATATTGCTCTGTCTAGTATCTCTGTCCGGTGTCATTTTCTTCACAGCTGTGGTATCTTCATATACTTTTTTACTACTACCACAATTTTAAAGTAGTAGAGACCACCTTGTAATAGTTCACATCACACTTTCTTCTTAAATATTACATTTCATTATGACGGTTTATGCCTGATAACCCCAGTTTATGTGATATTCAAGTTGTTCTGAATACTTCCATTATTGTCCTTTGAGACAATTATGTTTTGATATTGCCAGTTGCCATTTGATTATGTGAACAAGTGCACTGTATGTTTAAATTTATGTATCACATGATGTGTCAGGTGACCCCTGCGAGGGTAGCCTACTTAAGGGGTGTGTCCCTACACTTCATTTATGTCTGAGGAAGGGCCTTGCCCGAAACGTCACTTTTTTGTGGTCAAATAAATATTTGGGACCAGCTGCCAGTGTGCGGACTCTATTTTTATTACTCCCATGCAAATAAAGCCTTTTTGAATTGAATTGAATTGAATTGAGAGAGAGAGAGAGAGAGGGAGCAGGCTAGATGCCACACACACCCAAGCCTGTATGTTTAAACCTATTTATTATACAGTCTAACAGTCTATGGTTTAAACCAAGCCCGCTAGGAGCTGTATGTTTAAACCAAGCCCGTCGTTTGAAAAGTGTGTGTGTGTGTGTGTGTGTGTGCGTGAGTGTGTGAGTGAACCACTGAGCTATGTCGACGATGTGAACTAACTTGATACGTAGTAGCCTACGCAAAGTGCTTTCTGGAATACAATTTACGGAAAAAGCCCATAAGGGCTCTGCTTTTGACGTTCATGTTGAGACCCTAGTTGAGACTCCGAGGTTTTCATTGGAAGGAGGGCCTTCCCAATGGTGCTCCAAGCAGTTTAGTGTTTTTGTCCCATGTTAATTGTATTGTCTGACTTGTCTTTGAATTGAATTGTAACTTAAATTACTCTTGTTTTTGCATGGGACCCCTCGAAAACGAGATAATTCATATCAAGGTTTATTTTCCTATATGAATAAACTTGAATGTCAATATCAAGTTATCACCATATCAATATTGTAGCGATCCGGGGTCTGCGTGGCCAAAGGGATTGTCCCTTGGATGGTTAACGTCTTGGGCTTGTAAGTTGGAGACCTCGGGTTCGAAACCAACCTCGCCTGTGGCGTTACAATATATTGGCACAATTCATGAATGTCTATGGGATCAATATAGGCTAATCATGATCCCATAGGCATCCAGGAATGAGCAAGGGGGGTGCCTTCTTCCAAGCTTTGTGTGGGGGGAGGCCCACAGTCTCATACTTTGACAACCCCTGTTTTAGACTACAGCAGTGCTTCCCAAAGTGGGGGTCGGGGACACCGATGGGCGAGATGATTTCCACAATGTGTGAAACTGACCTGAATAATGTGTGAGGTAGCCTACAGAATGTGTGAGGTAGCCTACAGAATGTGTGAGGTAGCCTACAGAATGTGTGAGGTAGCCTACATAATGTGTGAGGTAGCCTACATAATGTGTGAGGTAGCCTACAGAATGTGTGAGGTAGCCTACAGAATGTGTGAGGTAGCCTACAGAATGTGTGAGGTAGCCTACAGAATGTGTGAGGTAGCCTACGTGAGGTAGCCTACAGAATGTGTGAGGTAGCCTACAGAATGTGTGAGGTAGCCTACAGAATGTGTGAGGTAGCCTACGTGAGGTAGCCTACAGAATGTGTGAGGTAGCCTACAGAATGTGTGAGGTAGCCTACAGAATGTGTGAGGTAGCCTACAGAATGTGTGAGGTAGCCTACAGAATGTGTGAGGTAGCCTACAGAATGTGTGAGGTAGCCTACAGAATGTGTGAGGTAGCCTACAGAATGTGTGAGATACCATCAACACTATTAAAAAGAGCATATTTTGAGGGTGAGCCTCTCTCAGATGATGTCTGGGATGGGTTTCTGGAACAGGTGCATTCCTGCATTTCATGTAGTAAGTATGGGCTTATTCACTTGAAGGTGGTCCACCGTCTCCACTTTACTAAAGATCTATCAGAACACCAACCCCACTTGTGAGAGGTGTCAAAGTGAACCAGCCACTCTGGTACACATGTTCTGGACATGCTCCAGCCTTCAGGCCTTCTGGGCAGTTTTTAAGTCCTTAAGTGACATCTATAATGTTTCCATGGAGCCACATGTTGTTGTTGTTGATTTAGTTTGAGACCTGAAGATTGTGATGGTCATCAGACATGTCTAATGAATGAATGAATGAGCTTTATTTGTCACTGTTACAAAAACAAGTTTAAGAACAACCAAATTGAAGCAATCCCCTAGGTGCGTTAGACAAGACAATACAATAAGTCAAGGTAATAAAGAGAAGGTATTTAAAAAGTAACGAGTATAATGTAGTTGCTTTTACAACCCTGCTGGCACGTCGTCTCGTTCTCTTGAACTGGAAAAGCCCACAACCTCCTTCCAACATTAGGTTGATTAATGATGTCATGTTTGACTTAATAACAAATTCTCCCTATTGGAGAAAATAAAACAGAAAGAGAAATCAAAGTAAGACAGGTTTAGTCAGGCAGTAAGATCTTCAGTGAGTTGAAGTACCTTAAAAGGTTGCCATTTTCAACGTTAGCATACCTGATGTGACAATCTTTCAGTTAAGTTTGACATGAAAGGAATGGACTTTGTTACCTCCAGTTATGTTTTTTTAAATGATCCTGTTGCATGTGTTGTGATGCTTTCTAGTAGCTAGTTCTTTATCAATCAATGTCTTTTTATTCTAAGCTGCACTAATGAAACAACAGAGGATCAAGTACGTCTGCTGCAAACTCTGTCCATCCTTTTATTTCAGGGAAGTGTAATGCCATAGAAGCAGGAGGCATTACCGAGTCTCCTCTCCCAGGAGAGGTTCTACTCAGACATGGCAACCGACCTTCATGAGACCATATTCGTGGCCAAACAGGAGCGCCACAAAAACCTCTACCTCAACTACAGGAACCTCAACAAGTTCCCTGTGGAGCTACTGAAGGACGGGGGCCTGCAGTTTCTGGAAAGACTCTATATGAAGAGAAACTCGCTCACTACGCTGGTATCCTACTCTGTCTTTTTGTATGGGAGAGGATGTCAGGGCAAACCCCATTGATAATTGTGGATGACCAATGTTTAATATTGTCTTTACAGAACAGGACTTGTTAAAAAGTTTGGGTAAACTAAACTGGTCAGTTCTGCATAGTATGCATACATACAGATACAGTAGGCCTGTTGGTGCGTTCCTTTATCGCAAAATAACTGGGATGTGGAGGCTAAATGACGTCACATCTGTTTTGTTAGTGTTCCATTTGTAGAAAACTTGAGCTGGGAAGTTCACTGTTCATTGGTCAGATCCAGTCGCTAGCCATTGTTAGCAATAACAGTTGATAACAAGGCATTTCGCGGCATTTTGCGCATACAAACACTGCAGCCTCATGTCCACACAGATAGAAGTTAGGCAGTGCTGTGTGTACAGCTGATTTAATGAGACACAAACAAAACAAAAGTGCTAAACAATACTACTACGATTATAACTACTGTTGTTGCACGACGCAGCCATCTTGGATTTTTGAAGTCGGGGCTGCTGAGGCTACTACGAGTTTGGAATGGGAAATACCAGCTCTGATGACGTCACCGCCCAGCTCATGACCTTTGAAGTCGTAAGATTACCAGTTTCCAGTTATAAAGGAATGCACGATATGATTCTCGAAGAAACACTTAAAGTCGAGCTGAACCCAAAAATTACTTTTCTTTTCTTTTAGTTCAAATACCTGGGTATGCAGTGCACCTATTTAATAATGTATGCAAACAAAATCACAACAATCTAATTTCTTTCGTTTTTCACACTTTTTCACATCAAAAGTTCATTTTTCAAGATTTCATTGATAACAGTAATGTACAGTTTGCTGACGTCACCTAGTACTATCATATTTCTAGTTTCTACCCCATTTCAACCAATCATATCATGACATGCAGCTGTCAATCAAATCTTCATTTCTGGATCATTTTCTCTTCCAATTGAAGTAGAAAATGGTGCCTAGTGCCTGTCATCTGGCAGAATTCCTATCCCATAAACTAACTACTAACTTGGCCAATTGTTAGAAACATGAACAAAAAACAAAAACTATAATCTCTCTTGTGTTTATACCACCAACAAGATGCATTAAAAAACAGTTTGTGCTTCCCAGCTCTAATCTTATTTCATACGCTCTCTCTTGAAAAGTGTTTGATTTTCATCATAATCTGGTTTTCCATAATAATAATAAGTTCAGTGTTTATGCTTGTGTTGCTGTCTGTTGTAGTGTAAAACGACTAAAGGGAGAGCAGGTGCTTACATGAAAGTGAGTGAGAAAAGGAGAAGATACTGAATAATGACATCACAACAGTATAATTCTAATGTTAATTTAAAATTAAATATTCTTCTAAATATGGATGAAAGTCCAAAAAACGTCTTAATTTTCTTCGGCGAGAGTCCGAGAGCACCGAGAGTCCCTTCCTTACAGCACCCCCTACCTGAAAGTACTTCCAGCACCACTGGGGAAGGGCGATTCTGAACCTGCACTGCAGTGGTGGAATTAGCTGTGATATAATTTTTATATTTTCTTTGGGGTGGGGGGGACCAGCAAAAATCTTGCCTAGGGCACCAACTTGGTCAGGCACGCCACTGCATACAATACATACATGGATCTCATACCACCACAGACAACAGACAATACATACATGGGTCTCATACCCCAAATCTCATACCACCACAGACAAAACAA
Organism: Poromitra crassiceps; assembly: GCF_964638095.1. Taxonomy (NCBI): domain Eukaryota; kingdom Metazoa; phylum Chordata; class Actinopteri; order Beryciformes; family Melamphaidae; genus Poromitra; species Poromitra crassiceps. Next base: position 122,224,906 of record NC_139624.1, read on the forward strand.
CACAAGAAAAGCACCACATAAAACAAACGTGACATGGAGGCATCAATAAAAAGTCAGTCAGAGTAGGGTTGAGCCTCTGAAGACTTCCTCGTACCACGGCAACATCATCTTCCTGCACAAACAAAAATGGAGGACGATGATCTGTTGACAATGACAAAAACAATGACGAGTGTTCAAGCTAAGAGTAACCCGGAAGATATAAAGGGCAGTTTATTTTATAGTACATTGTTGCAACCGACTAATTCATCCATGTCCATTGGGCCCAATTATGATAGTCGGTGTAGAGTCGACCTTATATTGGGCCCCCCCAAAAAATACAAGCCCGACCCATTTTGTCTGAGCCCAGCCTGGCTGTATTTATGGGCCCGAGCCCCGGCCTCAACCTGAAATGTTCTTAGTAAGTTGGCTATTTATCTAAATATAGCCTAACCCTGTTGTCTGTTCAGTCTTATGAATACATACCGTTTTAAGGTTACAATGTTATAACATTCTGTTTATCACACCAAATATTACCGCAATTATATAAATATCTGACGACGAGCTCGGCACGCCCCAGCCCGAGGACTATAAGGGAAAACCAGGCTCGGGCAGAGAATCTAACCTCTAAGTCGGTGGCCATGGTCGGGGGCGACCGTGTACTATAAACTGCCCTTAAGTCACCATAACGACAAAGAGTGCTGGGGCTGTGCACATGTGTTGTACATGTAAGTGTATGTTATGGAGAAAGAGAATAAAAGTCAAAGTGTATAATTGTATATCGCAATCTCGATTTTTGTGCAGTAACATTTTGTTTGCTAAATCATTTAGACCAATAATCATGATTCATCTGTGATCACAATGTCTGGCAAAATAAAACTGGATTATCATTTTAGTCCGAATGAATCAGAGATGGGAACCATCAGGGACCTCTATAGGCCCTCTCTTGAGGGCTCTACTATGATATACTAAAAAATAATATTTCAAAAGTCATCTTTTCACTGGGTGGAAACGGTAATGACACCCTATGGAGCCAGCCGTGAGTCTCTCACTCTAGCTATAGCTATGCTTTTTACATTTTAAAAACTGCGACAGTTCACACAACTTAAACTAAACATGCATATATTATACATCAGACTCTTGAGCTACTCCTGCTCTCACTCAAAATGTCTAAGTAAGCGATGTCATGTATAGTTTTTGAGATATTAACGTTTGTTTGGCACAACTCATACTAGTTAATGAAAAAGTTGTGTAGTATAAACTCCCCAGTCTTTTCATAATCAGTTAAGATTTCAAAGTCGTCTAGTGTATCTAGGCTATAAAGGGCAGAATTATGTTAATAAATCTCATCCGCTACAGCCATTGGATTTGTATCACTATTATATTGGGAGATTAACAAGAAATTACAAATCACAACGGAAGAGAGGGTTAAAAATAGTGTTTGCCGATATGATCTCCAATGTGTGGCCCTTCGCTTACTTGATGTAAGTCAGTGTGGCCCTCTGGGAAAGAAATGTCGCCCACCCCTGCTTCAATAGGTCCCAAAATGTCTAGAAATGTGTGACCATCGCTATCCGGAGATTTGAGTGTATCCATCCACTGAATTGTTATAATGATTTGGAATCAAATCCAATAATTGTGTAGGCTATTTTGTGATGATACTGAAACGACTGATTATCAATATTTGTCCAATGTTAGTATATTCTGAAGCTTTATGGCTTGATGTACATTATTGCCCAAATGTTTTTCAGCTTGAGAACTCTTTACAAAACAACATTGTCAATGGACGTATGGACAATAGAAAAGATTTCTTGGAAAAAATGTAAACACACAAATCAAAGTATATGAAAGTGAAACCCAAGTTTGAGAGTTTATTTCTTATAAGCCCTCAAATTCATGAACAATAGCAATGCAATGAAACCTCTTAGTACAATAAAATAATATTATTTACAAGAGAAGCCCTAACCCTTTAAGTTACTTTTTCCCCCATTTGATACAGTATTTGTTACTTATTATTTCATTGTCATATCGGTTTTGATTTAAACTTTGTCTGTTCTTCCATAGGCACCTGATCCTATTGGTATTTTTGTGACGTTTCAAAGCCACGATGTTTGTACACGTAAGTGGGAAAAAAACTCTTGACATACAGACAGACTGTTTATGTATTAACGTTATTAGTGAATAGCCTAAACGGATGCGGAAAAGGAAGTGACGGAAAAGCCACTGTCACTTCCTTTTCCTGTCCCAGAGTCTATTTTTCAAATAAAAATAGACTCTGGGTTCCCAGATTGCTGTGACACGATCAACTGTCTTTAACCCTAGTCTCTAGTGCACTACAAAACAGTAAAAATATTGATCAAACAACAATAATAATAACAACAATATATTTATCTACAGGTCCAGGTCCATTGCCCCTTCCAATGAAGAATAGTATGTCATAAATGAGTCATTCAGGAAGTCAGTCAGGAAACTGAACGTGTCTTCAGCTACTGGAGTCGAGGAGGAACACAGGGTAGTGGCACAGGGAGTGATGGTGGGCGTGACGGCAGTGCTGCTGGGAGTGATGGGCGGGGACTCAGCAGTGCTGCTGGGAAAGATGGGTGGGGACACAGCAGTGCTGCTGGGAGTGATGGGCGGGGACTCAGCAGTGCTGCTGGGAAAGATGGGCGGGGACTCGTTCAGGAAGTAATCCAGGAAACTGAACGTGTCTTCAGCAACTGGAGTCGAGGAGGAAAACAGGGCTGAAGTGAAGTGAAGTGAAGTGGCAAAGGGAGTGATGGTGGGCGTGGCGGCAGTGCTGCTGGGAGTGATGGGCGGGGACTCAGCAGTGCTGCTGGGAGTGATGGGCGGGGACTCAGCAGTGCTGCTGGGAGTGATGGGCGGGGACTCAGCAGTGCTGCTGGGAGTGATGGGCGGGGACTCAGCAGTGCTGCTGGGAGTGATGGGCGGGGACTCAGCAGTGCTGCTGGGAGTGATGGACGGGGACTCAGCAGTGCTGCTGGGAGTGATGGGCGGGGTCTCGGCAGCTACCCGGGGCTCGTCCGGGTACAGGCAGCGGCTGCAGGCCCGCCGCGCCTGGGTGGTCGGCCCCGCTCCATCCTGCTGCTGGTCCTGGTGCTCTCGTGCTGCTGCTGCAGCCTCCTCCTCCGCAGCATTCTTCTCCTGCAAGATTCAAGATATTTATTGTCACTCTGATGTACGAGTTCACACGTGTGAAATCCCTCTGCTAGGAGGCCTTCAACAAGTCATAGTGCAAGTCAGCTTCAACAAGTCCCAGTGCAAGTCAGCTGCTATAATCCAGGGTTTGAGCTATGTGGGGGCCAACAGGGGCTGAGCTCCCATAAGGGAGAGTGTGAGACCCCCCATGACCACGTACCTGTGGGGGGTCTAACATACGTACCAACAACCATTATTTTAGTCCCAAATAATGCATTTTTCAATGTAATTAGCATGATTGCATTGTATTTGGGAATGCCTTTTTGGGGGAAAGTCTTGGAATGTTTGGGTAACTGGCTCAGAGTACAGTACAACCAGTGTCACCAAGGCTGTGATGGGCATCACTTTTATGGTATTAACATATTTTAACAAAACCAGGAATACACCTGTTTTTAGCTTGATTGATTTCTAAATATTGGGTCACCTGAACTCTGCTGGTCTCTCTGTCTCCTCTAATCTGTCACTGCTGCCTCCACCTGGCCTCTTAAACAGACCAGTGCATGTATTCAGAAGTGACAGCACTGATGGCGTCGATCTAGGAGACTTTTCAAATGGCTATATTCAGTTTAACTCAAAGATAATAGTATGATAGGGTGCACCATTGCAAATGATGTAGTTAAAGATCATATTTAGTTACAAGTTAGTCAAACAACAGTAGATAGCTATGCCTTCACTCTCCTTGCCCTGCTAGGTAGTCATTGGTACACTATAGAGGGAATTTAGAAGTGGGTACATTCACTGCTGACTGAAAAACAATTGGGTATAGCCTATAGCCGGCCTGCATTATTATACCTGCTGCACTACTGTGTGTAACGGCTCGCCCCCCCCCCCCCCCCCCCCCCATCATCTCAAACAGTAATACGTTAAACACTCGGATGTAACGTACCTTCAGGCGTCTCAATTTAACGCCCACTCTCTCCTCTTTGGGCGGCCGAGTGATCGACGCTGGCGATGGCGGGGCAGCGCTGAACGGCTGGAAGGGAGGCAGTGTCAGGTCAGGTGCAGGTCTGGAGATGTGTCCTGCAGGGTTGAGGACGGAGGGATCATTTAAAAACGTTATCAAACACAATGAAGTTAGTACCACCAGTTTAAAAAAGTCAGTAACGTTAACATAATCCAAGTATCACAATGTTAAAGCAATGCAACTGATTACCTGCGTATATGACGCAACCGTCGCCATTGGCCTCATACACCGCAATGCTCTCCACACCCTTTGGTTGGGGAAGAGGGAAAACCCGGAGATTGGACCAGGCCTCTGGCATCTTTATCAGTAAGTATCGCTCTGGAGCCCGGGGGGTTAATAACACTTTACCACCCCGGTCTCTCTTTTTTCCTCGACTAGTAGGAGTCATCATGCTGCAACTGCAAGTTATTTTCAAGGGAATTTCGGTTATGCGACTGTACTGTAGATTCAGAGTAGCTGAACTGAATTTGAACTGAGCGAGTTCAGTTTATATACAACGTCACCGCACCTGCGCACCTGCAGGCATAACCTCAATGCACGGCCGTTTGAAATATGGAATTTCATGTTGTGATTGGTCCATGACAGAGGCATAACGTTACATTGAAGTGGGCGTGCCTTGTAGCAGGGGACGTAGGTTTTTTTTTTAGGATGAGAGATACTTACAAAAAATACAATTATCGCAAGTTACCTTTGCACCCCATGTACATATTTAGCACATTTTAAAATTATTGCATTATTTATAACATTATTTACCAATGTTACAATGTTAAATGTAGATACTGAGTTTACATGAGTGGGATTTAATTTACGCATTGAAAATAATAAACGTTTACCATTATAATAATGCATTTATACGGTTTATTGGCTCAAGTTCGAAGATGAAGCTCAGCCTCCAGGCCGCCTGAGGGCGCTGTACACTGCAGGAAGAGAATTGTGACCTTTGACCGAGGCGATGACGTATCAGGTTGTTTACATTAGTGTCTATTATACGGCTCTGGTTTACATCACATAACTGCCAGTGCCACAGTCTTTTAGTCAAACCTTAGACAAGAAAATACTTGTCTATAATGCGCATGTGGGGTAATTAAAGCATCTTAAAGTAGTCTTGCAGAGTGAAGGTAAAGTCATAGTGATACAGATACGTGTTTTGTGTGTTGCTGCTTGCTGTCGAAAAGTAGCTTGCTAACGTTGCTAACCAAAACGATACCAGTACGAAGATGGGGCCGAGTTTGTAACGTTAACTATCTTACTTAAATAGCTGTAGTATTAATTCTGTTTCTGTAAGCACTCTTTAACAAGTGTCAAAACAACCGAGTAACGTAATAGTTTTGCTGATCACGTTGTGGTGACAGACTAGCTAGTTGAGTGTGGACTGTCTGTTTCCTAGTAACGTCAGCATTTTTTTCCAGAATCAGAATCAAAATCATTTTTGTATTCATTTATTTATTGAGTGCTTATTCATCAACGTAACAGAGGGAGAATGACATTTTAATTTCCCCACTGATTTGTTTAGCCTAATACCCCCATTCCCTACCGCTTCCCTTTCCAAAACAAAAATTACACACATCTTAATAACAAATTCTCCCTATTGGAGAAAATTAAACAGAAAGAGAAATCAAAGTAAGACAGGTTTAGTCAGGCAGTAAGATCTTCAGTGAGTTGAAGTACCTTAAAAGGTTGCCGTTTTCAACGTTAGCATACCTGATGTGACAACCTTTCAGTTAAGTTTGACATGAAAGGAATGGACTTTGTTACCTCCAGTTATGTTTTTTTTAAATGATCCTGTTGCATGTGTTGTGATGCTTCCTAGTAGCTAGTTCTTTATCAATCAATGTCTTTTTATTCTAAGCTGCACTAATGAAACAACAGAGGATCAAGTACGTCTGCTGCAAACTCTGTCCATCCTTTTATTTCAGGCAAGTGTAATGCCATAGAAGCAGGAGGCAGGTACCGAGTCTCCTCTCCCAGGAGAGGATCTACTCAGACATGGCAACCGACCTTCATGAGACCATATTCGTGGCCAAACAGGAGCGCCACAAAAACCTCTACCTCAACTACAGGAACCTCAACAAGTTCCCTGTGGAGCTGCTGAAGGACGGGGGCCTGCAGTTTCTGGAAAGACTCTATACGAAGAGAAACTCGCTCACTACGCTGGTATCCTACTCTGTCTTTTTGTATGGGAGAGGATGTCAGGGCAAACCCCATTGATAATTGTGGATGACCGATGTTTAATATTGTCTTTACAGAACAGGACTTGTTAAAAAGTTTGGGTAAACTAAACTGGTCAGTTCTGCATAGTATGCATACATACAGATACAGTAGGCCTATTGGTGCGTTTCTTTATCGCAAAATAACTGGGATGTGGAGGCTAAATGACGTCACATCCGTTTTGTTAGCGTTCCATTTGTAGAAAACTTGAGCTGGGAAGTTCACTGTTCATTGGTCAGATCCAGTCGCTAGCCAGGCTAGCCATTGTTAGCAATAACAGTTGATAACAAGGCATTTCGCGGCATTTTGCGCATACAAACACTGCAGCCTCATGTCCACACAGATAGAAGTTAGACAGTGCTGTGTGTACAGCTGATTTAATGAGACACAAACAAAACAGAAGTGCTAAACAATATTACTACGATTATAACTACTGTTGTTGCACGACGCAGCCATCTTGGATTTTTGAGGTCGGGGCTGCTGAGGCTCCTACGAGTTTGGAATGGGAAATACCAGCAATGATTACGTCACCGCCCAGCTCATGACCTTTGAAGTCGTAAGATTACCAGTTTCCAGTTATAAAGGAATGCACGATATGATTCTCGAAGAAACACTTAAAGTCGAGCTGAACCCAAAAATGACTTTTCTTTTCTTTTAGTTCAAATACCTGGGTATGCAGTGCACCTATTTAATAATGTATGCAAACAAAATCACAACAATCTAATTTCTTTCGTTTTTCACACTTTTTCACATCAAAAGTTCATTTTTCAAGATTTCATTGATAACAGTAATGTACAGTTTGCTGACGTCACCTAGTACTATCATATTTCTAGTTTCTACCCCATTTCAACCAATCATATCATGACATGCAGCTGTCAATCAAATCTTCATTTCTGGATAATTTTCTCTTCCAATTGAAGTAGAAAATGGTGCCTAGTGCCTGTCATCTGGCAGAATTCCTATCCCATAAACTAACTACTAACTTGGCCAATTGTTAGAAACATGAACAAAAAACAAAAACTATAATCTCTAAGAATGCAAAGAAATGTAACTGGCTCGTTAAAACGCGCATTCCAGGGATATCGTATTTACAGCAGCGATAATGGCGCGCGCATCCGAGAGCTTGGTTGTCAGGGGTCGCACTTCGGAGATTCCGGGCCGATGTGCTGCACTCTCCGCTCGGCAACACGAAGGCAGCTGGCTGCCTGCGGGTCGCTGAGCTCCACTCCTCCCGTCAAAAGGCTCTTCCCGAGGGGAGCGCCACAACACACTGAATCGCACTCGATTTGGAGGCGGAACACGCCAGGATTGGCCAAAGCCCAATCCAGTCCCCAGAATTGTCAAATAAAATCATCGACATGATACTATGACCCGCCTCTCAACCTGTCATCTTAGACAAACTATGTTTTCAGTCTGAAACGGACTCATTATGCACGTGACGAACAGGTTCAGTTCGACTTTAAACTACTAAAAAAAAAATACCTGTCATTCATATAAAGAAAAAAACATCGCATGGATGCATAACTGGGACGTATCCTCAGTGATGTACCCTGGGGTCATAGGATGTTTCGGGTCTCGCAACATCATACACCCTCGCCCAGGTGACCCAGCCGGGGCTGGCCAAGCCCCAACTTACGTCCCAGTAGCTACCCACGGTCAGCCCTCCAGGAAGGGTCGAAGGTGGTCACGCGGTCAGGGCCACTCAATCCGCTGCTCCGGAACTACTCTGCCGGGACCGGGGGACGGGGAGGGCTCTGGTACATAGAGGGACCAGGCTCTGTGGGTTGCCACCCGGCCGGGCTCCTCCCTCGTCTCACCAGGTCTACGACCTGTGCGCTGCACCAGACTCCCCCGCTCCAAACATCTCATTCCGAGGTGATGGTATCTTGGTGGATACCATGCAGTACCAGTACTTGGTGGCACTGCAGTCTCCACTTGCAGCTTGAATGGCCCTCCTAAAAGGCCTCTCGTGGGTTGTTGGGCTTCTTCCTCACGGAAGACGCAGGCTGGGGAGCTAACCCATACTGCTACCCGGGTGCCGTCCCTGTTCCATACAATCCTGTCACACTGCCAGCAGTGCAGCGAGCAGCACTGCTAATCAAGTTCAGAATTGTTGCTTTTTTTTGTTTCTGTGAGATTTACTGTGCTGTTATTTTATTCTCTCTATCCTTCTCTTTTAGCCTGACAATCTTGCTCAGAAGCTCCCAAATCTAATTGAACTGTGAGTATTCAGTTAACACAAGTATATGTGCAATCCACACACATTAGGATTCTTATTTTACACTAAAGGTTTGCCACACTCTATATGATATGTGATATAATTACTGCACGACTATTATTTCCATAAAATGTTAACTATGATTATGATTGGAAATAACCACAACTAGTTGGCCTGGATGAGCCTGTCTGCTAAATTCCTAAATTAAATCTAATGTATGTCCATCAGGTGACCACAACGCCACTGTCATCATATCAATAGCGTCCGGTGTCACTCTGGAGAGATATCTAAAGCAAGCAATTAATGTTGTCATTCAAATTGTCATCTTTGTCCCCTCCCTCCTTTTAAGGTATTTGCACTCAAACAACATAGTTATCATTCCTGAAGGTAAGTCTTTCTTTATTTCATAAGAATTGGTTCTATTGTCCACATTGATTGATTGTCAGTCACTTTGATTTGACAGCATTGTATTGAAAGAATCTAAAAAGAAAAATAGTCACAACAAAAATCAAGTTAAGGCCCATTTTGACTGGATAACATAATGACAACAGAAATAAGACAATGGGAAGGGGTACAGCAATGAGAATGAAAACTAGGCTGATCTGGAGATGAAATGAACCTGAGGGTTATTTATTTTTGACTGCATGTATACGTGTGTGTGAGGAGGTCATCTAGGTGAAGTTTATCCATTGAACAGAGTGATAGAGAGTGACTGTAGTTTGATCCTCCTCAGCTATCGGAAACCTGGCCAGGCTGCAGTCACTGGACCTGAGCGACAACGCCCTCCAGTTCCTCTGTCCAGAGGTCGGCCGGCTGAGGTCTCTACGGCACCTGAAACTGTCCAACAACCAGCTGAAATGCCTTCCTCCAGGTGGGTCTGTCCCCTCTAGGGCTGGGACCATATCGCCATTTCTAAAACATGCAGTGAATTCCTGAACATTACCAGACGCTACCCCAGTCGGCCTGCATGTTTAGCAACAATGATCCAGTATGAGTGCGCTCCCGCGAGCGCAGAACATCACCACCCCAGCCTCTAGTACAGGGGTGCCCAAATTCTTTCCCATTGAAGGGCCAAAACTCAATCTGGGTCGAGGGCCGAGGGCCAAAAATAAACGTTGTGGAATTACATTAAAATGTATTGTGTTTTATAGAAAATTAAAGTAGGAAAGCTCGATGCGCACATCCAAAAACCGCACTGGGCATCAGGTGCAGGACAAACAGGCCAAATCAAAAAATATTTGATCAGGCCTGATGAAGACCCGATAGGGTCAAAAGCTTGCCTTCCTTGAGCGCAAATAAAAGCGGGAGCTTCTAATCAGTGTGCGGACAATTCCCTTATTTTTTTTTATAGAAAATTAACATTCTAAATCTAAAATAACATTTCAATATAATAATCTACTTTTTATCTGTTTGGTAATTGTAATAATTTGCAATTGGTTATATATATAAAAAAAAAAAACATCTGCATTTGTGGGGAGCTTAAACATTTAATCAGTAAACACCCAGTTAAAAACAGTTGTATTTTCCACCTTTGTAATCAAGAGAGAAATTTGACTTAATTCACAACTTGAAAAATCCTCAAGGTACTTTGGAAATCAGCTTTATTGTCCATCTTTTGTAAACAATTTGCCATGACAATTTGCAGGGATGCAATCTCAGGAGTGAACACAGTATATCCGCAGCCACATTCAGACACTGTTTCACAAAGTCACCACATGAAAAAGCTCGTCCACCCTTTGCAATCAGTGCAGATATCTGATAACTTGCCCGAGTTGCCTGAGCAACTTGGCCCGCGGGCCCCAAATTGGTCAGCACTGCTCTAGTACAACAAGATCCACGCTGGCAGAGCGGCTGTAGTTTAGCAGCTCCCAGCTCAGTTTCCCAAACATGGCGTGAGCGGGCCGGTGGTTAAATGAGACTTTTACAAACCATTAATGTCCCCGGGCTATTTAATCATTTCATGAATGGATGTAGTTACGTGGCTGGATTATTTGGAAGACAGCGTAATAATTGGTGAGTAAACTCGGTGAGTTTCTTACCGATATTGCTGTCTTTCAGCGGCTGTGGTGGGCTAATTTTTAAAGCTAGTGTGATGATACTATATTATACAACATGTAGTTCTGACCAAGCAATCTGATTGGTCAAGAACCATTCTCAAATGAACATAACAGCACACCTGTCGGACCCCAGGAAGAATAGCCGTAGCATCCTGCTGCGGCTAATGGGGATCCTAATAAACTAAACTACCGGTAAACTAAACACCTAGCCCTTCTCAAGTCGTTCATTTGAGAACGGCCTCATCACTAAAATATCACTCCACCGGCCGGTCTGTTCAGCAGAGAACAGCAGCGGCCACAATTCTGCAGGCAACATGGCCGCCTACCTATATTGCCTGTAACCCCACAGAATTTCTAGCCCATAAACTAACTAATAACTTGGCCAATAAGTGTGTAACGTACCAAATAAAACAAACTAATGTCTTTATTTGATGTAGAATGCATAGGACATGTAACTGGTTTGTTAAACTCGCATTCCTTTACCGCACTGCTCCTAAAGTTAACGTAACTGGCAGGTGCCAGAGAGTCTGGTTGTCCCGGCGCCAGAACAGACTCGATTTGGGGGCGGAACAGGCCAGGATTGGCCAACGCCAACCTCAGTGCCCAGAACTGTCAAATCAAATCATCGACAGACACGCTATGGCCCGCCTCTCAACCCTCTTTCATCTCAGACAGGCAGTATTATTTTCAGTCTGATACATTATGTAATGTCATGTAATGTAATTTTTTTATTCAGTCATTATAAATAACAAAATCACAGTATAAACAAAGTCAAATCAACCAGAGACTGAACAGGCTCAGGCAGAAGCAAAATGCTTATATTATGCCTGACCTAATTTCTACTCAATTAATTATTTTATTCCAAAATAAAATAAAAACAACAACAGAAAAGTAATTTGCAACAGTCAATGTTTACAACACAGAAAAGAAAAAAATTAAACGGCATCAGAAAATGTATTCACACTTATAACGCTCAAAAATAGCTTCAGAAACCATTTTTTTGAAAACCAAAAGCGAATTACACATCTTCAAATTTATATGTGCATCATTCCAAACTTTCACCCCAACAGTGGAAACATCTCCTTTAATCTCTTTTTTAGCTTTTTGCACATTAAACTTGCACACACCTCTTAGATCGTACTTGCTGTCCCGTGTTGAAAATCACTTTTGCACAGAGAATGGGAGTGACTTTGATTTTGCTTTAAACATTATTTGCATTATCTTATAATAGAACAAGTCGTTAAATTTCATGACACGGGAATTTAGAAACAGTGGATTTGTGTGAGCATAGTAACCCTTTTTTAATGATACGTATGGCTTGTTTTTGTAGAACAACTATTGAATTTAGAATTAGCGTCCTAACCTGACGCTGTCAGATGAAACCAGCAGCTTGTTTGTTTATCTCTTCCAACCATTCGTCAACAGTAAGTCCATCAAATAAATTACAATTAACATCAAAACAATCCTTTTTGCATCAACGCTGTAAGCTAGATGCTGCTTTCTGCACAGCTGTTTGTTACAGTTAACTCATGTGATGAGCATATCAGCTGTTTGTTACAGTTAACTCATGTGATGAGCATATCAGCTGTAAGCTAGATGCTGCTTTCTGCACAGCTGTTTGTTACAGTTAACTCATGTGATGAGCATATCAGCTGTTTGTTACAGTTAACTCATGTGATGAGCATATCAGCTGTTTGTTACAGTTAACTCATGTGATGAGCATATCAGCTGTTTGTTACAGTTAACTCATGTGATGAGCATATCAGCTGTTTGTTACAGTTAACTCATGTGATGAGCATATCAGCTGTTTGTTACAGTTAACTCATGTGATGAGCATATCAGCTGTTTGTTACAGTTAACTCATGTGATGAGCATATCAGCTGTTTGTTACAGTTAACTCATGTGATGAGCATATCAGCTGTTTGTTACAGTTAACTCATGTGATGAGCATATCAGCTGTTTGTTACAGTTAACTCATGTGATGAGCATATCAGCTGTTTGTTACAGTTAACTCATGTGATGAGCATATCAGCTGTTTGTTACAGTTAACTCATGTGATGAGCATATCAGCTGTTTGTTACAGTTAACTCATGTGATGAGCATATCAGCTGTTTGTTACAGTTAACTCATGTGATGAGCATATCAGCTGTTTGTTACAGTTAACTCATGTGATGATGAGCATATCAGCTGTTTGTTACAGTTAACTCATGTGATGAGCATATCAGCTGTTTGTTACAGTTAACTCATGTGATGAGCATATCAGCTGTTTGTTACAGTTAACTCATGTGATGAGCATATCAGCTGTTTGTTACAGTTAACTCATGTGATGAGCATATCAGCTGTTTGTTACAGTTAACTCATGTGATGAGCATATCAGCTGTTTGTTACAGTTAACTCATGTGATGAGCATATCAGCTGTTTGTTACAGTTAACTCATGTGATGAGCATATCAGCTGTTTGTTACAGTTAACTCATGTGATGATGAGCATATCAGCTGTTTGTTACAGTTAACTCATGTGATGAGCATATCAGCTGTTTGTTACAGTTAACTCATGTGATGATGAGCATATCAGCTGTTTGTTACAGTTAACTCATGTGATGAGCATATCAGCTGTTTGTTACAGTTAACTCATGTGATGATGAGCATATCAGCTGTTTGTTACAGTTAACTCATGTGATGATGAGCATATCGGCTGTAAGCTAGATGCTGCTTTCTGCACAGCTGTTTGTTACAGTTAACTCATGTGATGATGAGCATATCGGCTGTAAGCTAGATGCTGCTTTCTGCACAGCTGTTTGTTACAGTTAACTCATGTGATGAGCATATCAGCTGTTTGTTACAGTTAACTCATGTGATGAGCATATCAGCTGTTTGTTACAGTTAACTCATGTGATGATGAGCATATCAGCTGTAAGCTAGATGCTGCTTTCTGCACAGCTGTTTGTTACAGTTAACTCATGTGATGAGCATATCAGCTGTTTGTTACAGTTAACTCATGTGATGATGAGCATATCAGCTGTAAGCTAGATGCTGCTTTCTGCACAGCTGTTTGTTACAGTTAACTCATGTGATGATGAGCATATCAGCTGTAAGCTAGATGCTGCTTTCTGCACAGCTGTTTGTTACAGTTAACTCATGTGATGATGAGCATATCAGCTGTAAGCTAGATGCTGCTTTCTGCACAGCTGTTTGTTACAGTTAACTCATGTGATGATGAGCATATCAGCTGTAAGCTAGATGCTGCTTTCTGCACAGCTGTTTGTTACAGTTAACTCATGTGATGATGAGCATATCAGCTGTAAGCTAGATGCTGCTTTCTGCACAGCTGTTTGTTACAGTTAACTCATGTGATGATGAGCATATCAGCTGTAAGCTAGATGCTGCTTTCTGCACAGCTGTTTGTTACAGTTAACTCATGTGATGATGAGCATATCAGCTGTTTGTTACAGTTAACTCATGTGATGAGCATATCAGCTGTAAGCTAGATGCTGCTTTCTGCACAGCTGTTTGTTACAGTTAACTCATGTGATGATGAGCATATCAGCTGTAAGCTAGATGCTGCTTTCTGCACAGCTGTTTGTTACAGTTAACTCATGTGATGATGAGCATATCAGCTGTAAGCTAGATGCTGCTTTCTGCACAGCTGTTTGTTACAGTTAACTCATGTGATGATGAGCATATCAGCTGTAACTAGATGCTGCTTTCTGCACAGCTGTTTGTTACAGTTAACTCATGTGATGATGAGCATATCAGCTGTAAGCTAGATGCTGCTTTCTGCACAGCTGTTTGTTACAGTTAACTCATGTGATGATGAGCATATCAGCTGTTTGTTACAGTTAACTCATGTGATGATGAGCATATCAGCTGTAAGCTAGATGCTGCTTTCTGCACAGCTGTTTGTTACAGTTAACTCATGTGATGATGAGCATATCAGCTGTAAGCTAGATGCTGCTTTCTGCACAGCTGTTTGTTACAGTTAACTCATGTGATGATGAGCATATCAGCTGTAAGCTAGATGCTGCTTTCTGCACAGCTGTTTGTTACAGTTAACTCATGTGATGATGAGCATATCAGCTGTAAGCTAGATGCTGCTTTCTGCACAGCTGTTTGTTACAGTTAACTCATGTGATGATGAGCATATCAGCTGTAAGCTAGATGCTGCTTTCTGCACAGCTGTTTGTTACAGTTAACTCATGTGATGATGAGCATATCAGCTGTAAGCTAGATGCTGCTTTCTGCACAGCTGTTTGTTACAGTTAACTCATGTGATGATGAGCATATCAGCTGTTTGTTACAGTTAACTCATGTGATGATGAGCATATCGGCTGTTTGTTACAGTTAACTCATGTGATGATGAGCATATCAGCTGTTTGTTACAGTTAACTCATGTGATGATGAGCATATCGGCTGGCTGATGTCTGGCTGACTCAACAGGGACTATTTCTTGTCTCGGACTAACACACTCGGCAAAAACTTTGTTATTTTGAGAGCAAATGCCCCCAAAATATGAACACCTTTTGTTTATAGCCTGTATTTTGTTGGTAACTGTTGTATAATCGCAATATTACACTTGAGGGTGTACTTTACCGTGGTTATTGGCACTTCAGTGACGCGTATGGACCTCGACTGAAGCCTCGGTGCTGCCACATCACCGTCGTGCCTCTAACCACGGTAAAGTACACGCTCGAGTGTAATATTGCTGAATTGAATCTTGAAGATGATAATGGATGTATAGCATGCTGACATCCCACTGGGGGAAGAAGTGGTGCAGGGTAAATTCAAACCAGCTTTTTCCAGTTCAGACTGTCAGTCAAGGTTAAGGCATATCTCTCTCCTAAAGATCTTGAGAGAGTTATTCACGGTTTGATTGCCTCTTACATCACACTTGTAAGTCTTTTGTATGTGGGTGTAGAACAACAGGCATCAACTTGGGCGGTCTGCAGTGCGGCTCCTAACTGGAAAATGATAAAGCGTGCCCACATTACGCCTGGACTGGCTGCCCTTCACTTGGCTTCCTGTCCGCTTCTAAGACTTGAAATGGGCTGGCGCCTTCTTATCTCAGATGGCGTACATCAGCACACTCCATCTAGACCAGAGCACTGAGGTCCATGAAGCAGATGCTTTTAGATCTGCCAAGATGGAGGTGTGCCTGTCCACATAGAGCTCAACAGTCACGTGACGGAAGAGTATTTCCTCATTGAGATTATTATGATTATTCGCCATAATGTCATAACCTCCCAATGTAGAGTTACCACGGGCCCTCCAGTGGTCAAACGATGCTATATCTTCCTGTAGAAGCCACACATCTGTAAGATAGCCTCCTTTTAAATATGAAAAAAGTGATCTGCCTACACTACCCACAATCCCAAAGGTGTAACAATGACGTCTTTGATTGGTAGAGCTCGCTGTAATGGTCATCTGTGTTTGGTGGCCTGCATTTATTTCTCTTTCTGGCTGTTGTCCCTCTGGCTAGGCTACTATGTAGCTCATCACCTGCTGAGTAAAGGGCTAAAACCACCATTAGCCATGGAGCTAATAGCTGTAATGTGTCTATCTACGATAGTGTTGTTAGCCATGGAGCTAATAGCTGTAATGTGTCTATCTACGATAGTGTTGTTAGCCATGGAGCTAATAGCTGTAATGTGTCTATCTACGATAGTGTTGTTAGCCATGGAGCTAATAGCTGTAATGTGTCTATCTACGATAGTGTTGTTAGCCATGGAGCTAATAGCTGTAATGGCACCGGTCAAGACCGCTTACCCAGAGCCGTATAATAGAAGAGTTCCGACATCTCCATTCACTCCAATGGACCAGTTTTTTTCCAGGAAGTAGAAAGTGGAACTCTTGAGTAAAAAAAGCAGCACTGTCGAGTTGCAGCAAAATAGACAGTTTGTGTTGTACTTTGAAAGGGGTTTTCATCCTTTGAATCAAATTGTACATTATCAGCTTTATTTTAGCATGCAAAAGTAGCGCGAGACCCATTCCTGGCTGTTCATTGGCTAATGAGTCTCGCATTTTGCTCCTCCGCTGACGCCACTCTCTCTCTAGAGGACACTAGTCCTACCTACCCACTGCTGCTCAGAGTACTCTCCCATTGGCTGAAACGCTCTGTCGCTCAATCAGCGGCTAATCTGATTGGCCAGAAATGCCGGGATGCATTATGGGATGAATAGGTTTTTCACTCTTAAGAGCAGTTTATCAATTTAGATAAGGATTTTTTGAAACGTGATGACAAAAATGAATGGGAAATACTCTTCCGGAACAGGTGGTGACGTCACAATGTTACGTGACTGTTGAGCTGTATAAGAAGTGCTGAGTGCCTAGAAACCTTTAAGTCACTGCTAAAGACTAAATACTAAAGACTCCTCTTTATTCTGTCACTTTCAATTCAAGCTGAGCTGTCACTTTATTTGATTGTTTATATTTCTATGTTCATTGTTTCTTTATTGAGCTTATTATTATTATGTTTATTCTTTTCTTAATTGTTTTCTACTTTTATTTTTGCTTATGACCTGGTCAGCACTTTGCTCAGCTGTGGTTGTTTTAAATGTGCTATATAAATACACTTTGCCTTGCCTACATTTGATGGTGACTGACAAATGGCACAATTGGAGCATCAACATCTGTTGTGGGTATTTATTTTGCCAGCAGAGGGCAACAGAGGACTCGGCTAAATGCAAAAGAAAAGGAGATAGAACACAGAGAAATAACTTTTTGGCTAAAATGACAATCTAGATCATTTTGCCAATCTTGGTTATCAGTTGAGCAGCACAATTATCTCACTGAGGGCATCACGCATGGGAAAAAGCACATAAACAGCTCGACTTGCACTATACTATTGCACTATATGAGATAAGAAAGGCCACATCTGGCCATGAAATAAAATAATACATTATGATGCATAATATGCTAAAAATTATTATAATTATCACTGGTATGGCCAAATTGAAATAATTTTCCATTCCTTCTTCACAAAGAAGCAATGCTCACCTCTATTCGATTAAGGCAGCCGTGCAAGTCTCCATGCACTGCGCATTCCACAACAAAAAAACATCGCCAGCTCAGATTGTTCATTTGTTTTGTTTTCTCCAGATAGTCCCGTATTCTGGTTTAACACGCTTTCTCTAACTTGGCCCAGTTGGCGTTGTGGGCGCTGGTAGATGCGTTCCATAACACACAGTCAGAATGTAGGCTATTCTGTTGCACACTGAATGTATTCTGTTACACACTGTTAATGCGTTAATTCTAGCAATATAAGTTCATATCAGCTTGTAGCCTACGAATCGGGAGCTGTAACAGCGATCAAAGTGGCTGGATCAGGTGAGCTGGCGCTGCCCAATTACGCACAGGGGGGAGACCACGGCTTCAATGCGCAGATGAAATATCATCAAAGTTGCCAATTGATTTGTACTGCCGCCACCCACAAACGGGCATTTCTGTACTCCTCCAGTTTGCCCATGACATTATTCAGGTGTTTGTTGTTTTTCTTCCTTGGGAAGAACCGTGGTGGGTCCCATAATAACGCATCGCAGTAGCACTCTTCTTCATGCTGTCGTAAATAATAACGCACAAAACACCTCTTGGAGAAGTGTGGGAACGCCGTTCCCCCGCGTTACATTAGCTACACCTATGATCCCAAGTCTCTACCCTAACAGATCTTCAAACATTAGGCTTTAAGTTACATGCTGCCTGCATTCAGATATTTATATATATATAAATATAAATAAATATATATTTCTAATTGTTTAGTCACTTTGCATAAGGGTGTCAAGTGAAGGGCTAAAATGTAAATTAGGTAATTAATTTGAATTGCATTCCCCCCCCCCTCTTCATCAGCCTGCGATCCGCTGTCATCCACGGGACCAGTTTCGCGCCCCATCCATGTCCAGCCCCGCCCCCTCCATGTCCAGCCCGGTCTCCCGTCCCGCGGTCAAACGTGAGCGCTCCAGGGAAGAAGAGTCTCCGGTCAGTTCGAAGCGACGACGCATCCTGGCCGGAGCTCAAATCACCACCCAATCTCCCTGCAAGGTCAGTCCTAAATACACACTCACTCACTAGTCATTGAACAGTGAACAGAAACATGGTATGTGAAGCATTTTAAAGGGATAGTTGTGATTTTTTCGACGTGGGGTTGTTGCATAAGCTACTATGATAGATAGTGGCCGACTAGTCTCAACGCCAGACCCATGAGAGTTCTTACGCTGATACACTACGTTACTGCATGCTGCAGAGCTCTCTCTGGGTCTGGGACGCTTTCCCCCCAGCCGGCTGGTTATGGGAGGGAACCGTTCACTTGGCCAGTGGTGGATTCAGTCCTCCCCAATCAGTAACGACTTTGCGATCAGACGACATGGGAGGTGCAGCCCATTTTTCAAACCGCTCTCTCATCGGTGCTACGACCTGTCACTCAATTTCAACCCGCCTTCAAAACCAGCAGTGGCTGTGAAGTGGCACAGACTCATTTATGTAGTATGCGGAGCGCAGCGATTCAACATAATATTTGAGTCTGGGGAGAGACTAGTGGCCGACCCACATAAGAGTAAAAACACTCCTGGATCATTGCTGCTGCCAGACTGATGTTACAATGGAAGCGTTGATTCCATTGAGCTAAATAGACACAGCGCTTTATACACTTTCATTCTTGTCAAGAAATGAAGAGATCATTTCCATCTGGGGACAAATGACATGAGCCTATGTTTATCAGTCCAGATGGTAAATGGTAAATGGCCTGCATTTATATAGCGCTTTACAATCAGTAGGTACATTCACCATTCATACACCGATGGCGGCAGGCTACCACGCAGGGTGCTGGCACACCATCAGGAGCAATTTGGGGTTCAGTGTCTTGCCCAAGGACACTTCGACATGCAGACTGGAGGAGGCAGGAATCGAACCACCGACCTCTTTTATCCAAAGCGATTAGTGGACGATCCGCTCTACCTCCGGAGCTACAGATGCCCCAGATCTCTATAACAAAGAAGAGTCCAACTGTAAACAGCTTCTCATTTTGTCAACCAAGGATTCACATGACCGACTATAATGAGTGTTAACTATGTGCATTCTGCTTATAATCATAGATATCAAGTTTTTCAAAAGGTGGATATGTCATTTTAGAATGGATTTCTAAGTACTACTGACACACACTTCTTTGCTTGATTCTTGCTTTCTCATTTTTAGCCTGGACATGTCGGACATGAGAAGTGATGCAATGTAGCACAGGCCCACTAGTTTGCTTTGTAGGTTTGTCGGGGGTTCGTTCCAGTTGTGGCTTATTAGTCTGTTTGTTTCTTTTTTCAAATGAAAACATCAGGTGGTAATGACTTGACTGTAACAGATTGTACCTCTCTCTCTGCTCCCACACCCAGCCATGGACAAAGGGTGAGGTTGAGGAAGAGGAGATCTCTGAGCTGCAGCTGCGTCTCCTGGCCGTGCAGTCGGTCAACAAGAAGTGCCAGGAGCTGATGAAGCAGAGCAAGAACCAGCGCTCCAAGGCTTCCCAGGTAGGGGTGGGACACTATGAGAATTTCATGTTACGATTATCTTGCCCAGAATAATCTATTGTCAATATTATCGCGGTAATCATCAAAATATGCTTACAACTCTTAACATGGCACTAAAACATACTGGAATCACTTTGCTATACCTTAAATATTGGAGATGTTGGCCCCACAGGCTAGACACCTTCCTCCTACCTATCTTTCTGTCCTTCCGTTTTTTTTAAGACACTTTTTGAGCTGGAGACAGGGGGCAAGCCGAGCCGGCTTCAGCCAGGTTGACAACAATTGACTGGAAAGACGCGGGCTCCCCCTTGTGCCAAATGACAATTCAAAATAAAACAAGAAATCAAGACAGATTTTAACCAATGGACTGCCAGATTGATAGGACTGTGACATATTAGTGAGTAGGGATATCATGATACAAACATTTCTACTTCGATACAGATACCCAAAATATTGATACTCCTATACCATTTTTGATACAGGGGGAGGAGGAAGGGGGGGTGAGGGTGTTCGGTGACAACGCATCAAGAGACATAAAAATAAAGACGCACACTTCTCCATCATCTAGGCCAGATAAAACTCTCACCACTTAAATGCTTTCGTAATAGAGAGCCGCAGGAATGAGTCCGGAAGTATACTTCCGGGTTCTTCAGTGGAAAGTCTATGGGGTTTTAGAATGAGGATTTCACTTAAATGCATAAAATAAGGTCTGTGGTTAACAAAAGTTTATGGAAACGCGAATCTGGGTTCTGCATGATAATCTTCACAAATGTGAATAACTTTTATGACTTTTGGAGCGTAAATGCGTAAAAAAAAGTTCAAAAGCTTCAAAAGTCATAACTGAAATGAAGTTTAAATACAGAAATCCCCATTCTAAAACCCCATAGACTCCACTGAAGAACCACTTTTTTTCTTTTTTTCTTTAATACAGGGAAATCTCTTGAGAGCAAGCTCTCATTTTCAAGAGTGCCCTGATTACAGAAGAACACATACAAGAAGTTTCAGTTGCAGACAGACAAGATGAAGCAGCAATAAGAATAAAGATAAAAAGAAAATAGTAAAAAAAAACATTTTAAGTAAAACAAGAGCATTTCTCCTGTAGAGTACCCTCTAAGCTTCGTTTAAATGACAAGAGAGAGAGAGAGAGAGAGAGAGAGAGAGATTAGATGATCCAGTTTCAGATTGTTCTGACTTACTGGGGGCATAGAAAGAGAAGGCTATAGTGCTGATTTCTGGATAAAGCCTACAAAAATACCTCATCCCTGCGGTACTCTATATAGCTACTTCTAATGGATCAAAAGTAGCAAATGGCGCTGGCATTGTCAGCCTGGTCTTTTGCTTATGGAAGAAAACAAGAAGAGGTGGAAAAATAAGGAGAAACCACACCAAAGGGTCATCATGTATTATTATATCATACAGACATCACAAAATCAATGAGTTACTGTAGGACTGTGCTCAGACTTCTCCCACGTACACATCTCAGCTCATCACACTCTGATGGCCTGAACTAGTTACCAGCAGGAAAGAGTGGCTCACATTCAGTTGGGGCTGCCCTTTAAAACAGTGGTTCTGGGGACCCCCAGGGGTCCTTGAGGGGGTTCCCTGGGTTTCCAGTCATTTATTCTCACTATAATTCCATCCATAAGCAACACAATGACAGAATGTATGACTGTTTTGGTCATGGGTTTCATACACTTTCTGTAATCAAACATCTAAAAGATCAAATCTTATCAGATGTGGATGATGGGACAAAATCTTATCAAATGGGTCAGTTTAGGGATGCTTGAGGTGAAAAAGTTTGAGAACCACCACTTTAAAATAAGGAAAGCTCCCTTCTTATCTGGTGGATTACTTTAGCTGGGTGTGTGACTCACAAATATTCCACTAGAGGGAGCCAGACAGATATAATTCCACACAGGTTTAAAAGTTCTGCAAAATTCACTTTTATATAGGACAGGAGTTCTACCGTTTGCAAAGAACTGGCCACAGAAAGGAGCTTTAAGGCCGCATTGAAAAAGTGGTTAGTGTCCGCCTCTATTTGATCTACATAGAAGTTAGGAAGGTTAGGTTGAGTTTGTTTATACAGAAATGTTTTCAGATGGATATTTTTCATAGTCTTTTTTTTATAGTGTTCATTTGATCGACTGAAGGAATTATGGAAGATTAATTGAATTTGTTTGTGGATGCGTTGATGTGTAATCTACTGTTAATTGTGTGATTTGTTTTGTATGTTTTGATTTTGGCCTTCAAAGTAGCTCACTGTCCCTTGTCCCCACCATACCCCACCCCACTCCCTACTAGTGTGCGTGTGTGTGTGTGTGTGTGTGTGTGTGTGTGTGTGTGTGTGGTACATTGCATGTGTGTGTGTGTGTGTGTGTGTGTGTGTGTGTGTGTGTGTGTGTGTGTGTGTGTGTGTGTGTGTGTGTACATTGCCTGTGTGTGTGTGTGTGTGTGTGTGTGTGTGTGTGTGTGTGTGTGTGTGTGTGTGTGTGTGTGTGTGTGTGTTGTACATTGCCTGTGCTAAAAAGCCAGCTTAGGTTTATGGTTTGTGTTAAGATTAAATAGGAAAAAAGTGAAATGTGACTTCCAGTTGACTTTGAACACGCCAGGAGTTGCCTACTTTTAACTCTTTGTATTGTAGTTTTGAACCCATCTTGTTGAGTACTTTGAATGTGTCTCGTTCTTCCCTGCAGGCTCAATGTGAACGCCCGTCATATCGGCCCGGGAATCATGATGACTTGAAGGAGGAGCGGAGGAGGTTCTGTGCCAAGAGTTGGACCTTGTCCGGAGAGCGCAGCAACAGCCGCCGGCATTACACTGCCTCACGCCCAAACAGCCGGGTCTCTAAGAACTATAGGAGGAGGACCTGAGGAAGTTCTGGAGGACCTGCCTGAAGAATCCCACCTCAGCCGCCCAGCGCATACTCATATTTTCATTTCATATTCACTTTTTTCATTTCATATTCTACATTTCATTTCATATTCATAATTTCATTTCCTACTCATATTTTCATTTCATACAATACACATTCATACTACACTCAAATTAGATATCCATGCAGTTCCCTGTGCAGTGAACCGTTTTTGTGATGTGATGTCTATGAAATCGATTTAAATTAATCTTATCTTGTAAATAGTTTTAAAGTATCGTTTCTAACAATTAGTATTCTAAAAGTATGAAGTAATGTGTTCTTGTCTTTTTAATCTCTTTTATATCATCTCTTTTATACCTGTATTTGTAAATAAATGTAATGAATAACTTGGTGGATACTCCTGTCCATATTTCTTAACCCTGCATGGTTCTAGTTCTGGTTCATGGTTCTAGTAGTGAACTTGAACAATGTCTTTGACTGTGACTGATTCTTACAAGCAGCAGTGCTGGACTGGACTTGTATGATTTCTATGAATACATTTCACGCTGTCATGATTGTCAGGTTTTCATCAACACAGCTCATCCTCCAGTCTGACCACGTGGTACCCAGCCAAAAATGTCAGCCAATCACATCATTTCCAGGAGCAGCAGCGTCCGATGGGCCAGTGCAGGTGCAGAGATCAATGGATTCAGACAGAGAGACATGTATATATATATATATATGCAAGTCACCTTTAGGTGAATCACCTTTTTTATCCCAAAATAGGAGGATTTGTGGGTTCGGAGGGGTGGGATCGGCCTGGTCTGACTTTCCAATAGCAGTTTTGTGTCTGCCCTGGTATCTGTCACCTTTTTCACTATCCATGACTTTGCATCCCTGCTTATCAGATGGGGGGGGCCCTCGGACAAAATCTTATCAAATGGGGGTCTGTGGTCTAATTTCTATCAGTTTAGGGGTCCATGATGTGAAAAAGTCTGAGAACCAACCACTGTTCTAGATTAGTGGTTCTCGAGCTGTGGATCGGGACCCCCCCAGGGGGTTGCGAGATCATTTTCAGGGAGCGCAAGATGATTTATGGGATGTGGGGATTAATGTGCTGTCACTGTCACTGACAGTGACAGCACACTGACTGAAACATGTCATGATGTGGATTGTGGACTGGAGTGGCAGGCTAACGTCACGGTGAGGGTGTGTGTGTGGGGACGGTGTGTGCATGTCTGTGCGCTCCTCCTCCTCTTGGTCTCACTCTGCTGTGTAAAATAAAGCGAGTACCGTAAATTCCGGACTATAAGCCGCGGCTTTTTTCCCGTTTTTTGGGCTTTTTTGCCCCCTGCGGCTTATATAACGGTGCGTCTTATCTATGGATTTTTTCCAAAAAAAAAAAAAAATCTCTCTTTTTTAGCACTCTTTCTAACTATAAATCCACTTCTGTTTTAATTTCCTCTCTTGCCCTCTTTTAACAACATAACATAACATAACATAACACAACACAGGTAAGCAGAAAGAAAAAGACAAGCAATCACGCCATGAATGAGGAAATGACTCACCTGCTGGAGGCTGGAGATACACCGCTTGGGCTAAACTTTTACTCCGTGAAACACTATTGATTAAGTCCGACATCGCTCAGAGGTTTTGAGCAGCTTGAAAACAAGTTTGAAAACGTGCAGAAGTCCATCCACTCACTCACTAAAGAAAATAATGCAACCGTGAAGAGTTTCACTCGTGTCCAGCCATCTGGCCGAGTTAGAGCCGAAGTCCCGAACACAGTGAGAAAACCTCCCGAAGGTGCTGCTGCAGCGGGGTGCATATTGTCCGGCCAGCCGACCGAGAGGCATGCGAGCCGGGCACTATTAAACAGTTGGGGTGTGTGAGGTGGCTGGCTGTGGAGGTGGCGGTTTCTCCTCCTCCTCCTTTCTTCTTTCTTTCCGGCCTGCCACCGAGGGCCATCTTCATCTGCCTACTCCGCTGGCCCGACCGTCAACTCATCCTCCAGGCTGCGGGGAAGAAGCCCCTCACCTGGGAGGGTACGCGCTTTTTCGTCCCGGCAGGACCTCCGCGTTGGTGCAACAGAAACGCGCAACATACAACAGCAGCATCGAGTCAATGGATATCGCTTTGGCGTACTGTACCCAGCGAGACTCGTCATAACCATTGATGGACAGCGGCGGAACAAGAGCTCAAAGTGAAACTGCCGAATATCTTTTGAGTTGGACTGGTCAATAGTACTGTGGGTAACTAAAATAAAAAAATAAAAAACGGAATTCTCTCTTCTTTAGCACTCTTTCTAACTATAAATCCACTTCTGTTTTAATTTCCTCTCTTGCCCTCTTTTCACCACACCGCGGACACTGTGTGCACTGTAAAAAAAACAAAAAATACCACAATGTGTGATTTTGTCTGGGGATTAGTGACCTGACTTTTGTTTTGTTGAAATGTTAATAAATGGGAGCTTCCCCAAACAGCCATCCATTCCCGACAATCCCCTCTGTGCACGAAGCCTTACATATGGTAATTAAACATCAAAACACCCGCGGCTTATAGTCCGGTGCGGCTTATAGAAGAAAAAAATAGTCACCTTTGAAGGTGCGGCTTATAGACCGGTGCGTCTTATAGTCCGGAATTTACGGTAATACATCTTAATTTTATTTTATTATTGAAATGGGCCCGAACCCGGCCCGGCTCGGAGCAATTCATAAAAAAAAAAGCCCGGCCCCAGCCCGTATTGGCCAGGCCCGAGGGGCCCGCGAGGGTACCCTCGGGTTTGCAGCTCTCTAGTAGGAACCCTGCCAATCATCTCACATATTCTGATTTGTCGCTTCATCTTCACCTCTGGCAGAAGGTACAGGTTGCTAGGAGGACAGAACGCCTTAACCACAGCTTTCCCCCCCAAAGCCATACAACTGTTAAATACTCAACAGTCTGATTCACTGCATATTAGGGGTGGGGAAAAAATCGATACACCATAGTATCGCGATATTTTGCCTGACGATATTGTATCGATATTTGGACGCCAAGTATCGATATTGCAGAAAATAAAATAAAATTGCAGGCCATGCCATGCCAGGCCACCGGGCTGCTATAAACTTTAGTTCCAAGGCCAGCAGTAAACAAACGGTAGCATATTTTAATTTTGTTTTAACAGTAACAGTTTTGTCATAACAGTAATTTACAAATTCCCCAGTTACTGAATGGGCTGCACAAGATGTTTCGTGCAAGTATATTTGTGTAAGAAAGGAGGACAATAATTATTAATTGAACAAATAAATCCATTTACTTACAAGAATCTGAACACAAAAATATTGACAAAGTATTTACAACAGATAATAAGAAATCAATTTAGTAACAAGAATCTGAACACAAAAATATTGACAAACTATTGACAACAGATATATATATTCAAAAAAAGTCTCAATTAATTTTCATGCTGGAAGATGCTTATTTTGTTTTCATTTTACACACACACACACACAGACACACACACACACACACAGGTTAGGGATTCAGTATTATTATACTGTGTCAAGCTCTGATTTCAACACAATTCTGTTACAGGTGAAGCCTATTGTAAATTATTTCTGCAAATAACATCAAAAGAAAGAAGCCCTAATGAGCCCTTTAACACTAAAATGACAAAAAAAAAATGTAACCAACAGGTTCGGATCAAAAACGGATCCAGTACATTTGGCCCACTTGTTTTTGTTTTTTTGCTGAACGAATGAGGGAAAATGTGCTGAGCTGAACATCACTGGTTCTACATTTTGCATTTCTGCCTCTCGCAGTTTGTCTGCGAGTGGCTGGTGGAGCACGGCCGGTTTTCTTTCCTCTTTTCCCCCTAACTGCAGCGGCAATGGTATC
The DNA here is from genome assembly GCF_964638095.1 of Poromitra crassiceps. Classification (NCBI taxonomy): domain Eukaryota; kingdom Metazoa; phylum Chordata; class Actinopteri; order Beryciformes; family Melamphaidae; genus Poromitra; species Poromitra crassiceps. The sequence goes on from NC_139624.1 coordinate 122,251,773, forward strand.
TTCCAGACGTGTTGCTTCCCACAGGTCACCAGAGGCAACTTCATCAGCCTCCACTTCTGAAATAAGATGGTGGAAAAGTGAACATATCTTCACATTATTATTTGAGCATTAACTAATAATTGATTTGTCAAATACTTGAGTCAGGGTTCAGATATTTTTTGGATAATATACATTAGTCTTCGTTGATGTTGTTTCCCCCCCAAGTGTCACATTTTAGCAGAAATCAAATTAAATATCAATCAAGTATCAAGTATATCTAATATGAGCAAAACATATACTATTTTTAACAGCTACGACATTCAACAAACTTTCACTCCATCTCCAAACGTCTCTGGAAATGGACAATCTCCACAACACTTCCAGGCTTGGGAAACACAGGCAGCTGGAATCTTGTTCAGTGTATTTTTCTTTTTTCAGATCCCTCCCCCCCCATTTTCTCCCCAATTGTACTTGGCCAATTTTCCCCTGCTGCCCCGGTCGCTGCTCTACCCTCTTGTTGATCTGGGGTGAGCCGTAGACTAGCACCATGCTTCCATCAACACATGCGCAGTTTCCAGCCACTTCTTTTCACCTGACAGCGGGGGGCTTCACCGGCACGATGTAGCACGTGGGAGGATCACACTATTCCAACCAGTTCCCTTCTGGCCCGAACAGGCACCCCGACTGACCAGAGAAGGCGCCAGTGCAGCGACCAGGACACATACCCCCAATCCGGCTTCCCACCCGCAGACACAGCCAATCGTGCCTGTATGGACGCCCGACCAAGCCGGAGGTAACACGGGGGCGCGAACCTGCGACCTTCGTGTTGGTGTCAGATAACTTGACCCTACTGACAGCAGGACTGACTTGAGCTGACAGTCAGGATTTTCTCTCATAACTGAGTTGGATATAAAGTATGTCCAGAATATAAAATTGCAAGCGTTTTACAGCATTGCAAATTTTTCCAATGGGAAAGATTTAACACATTTCTAAAGTTTTGGAGGTTGGGAGCACAAAGTTCAGTTACACTGACACTGTGTGCTTTATAGGCCGTGTACCTTTTGGGGACATCTTCCCAGGTGATGGAGTCTTGAGAGAAGGGGTCCTCCTAGCTTTTGGGGACTTCTTAGGTGATGGCGTCGTTGCTTTTGCTGGACTTTTCACCTTTGGGCTGGCAAGGGCTGGATGCTCAAGTTTGAATTCCTATGGAGATCAAAATATATAAATAATAATATATATAATAATAAATGAATAAATAAAGGCTGCACTAGAATTACAATGGGAGAGGTAAAACCCAACAATGCTCTTTCATAATCTTACCTCTATCAGGTTAATGACAGATGCTGGTCTGAGGCGCAGGCTTCGTCGTGGAGCGGCTCCGTGTAATGGAGAGTCAGGAGGCAGACATTTGTCAAACAACTCTGGGCTCAGGTAAACTCCAAATGAAACCCGCTTCTTCTTCTTCAGTTGGATCAGGCGATCTCCAAATGAAACCCGCTTCTTCTTCAGTCGTGGACTTGCTTCAAGTTCTCCACGTTCTCCACTCCTCTTACGTTTTTTGGCCGTCTCACATTTTTCTGAAGAATTAATTGAAAAGATGATTATTGTACATCAATACACTGCAATACCATTTAAGACTAAATAAGAAATAAGATGCATTTTAAAACAATAGCATTTCAAATGCTAGGTTGGAAAAGAGCTATTGAACACTGCAAAAGCCTTTTAAACAAACATGCTAGGATAAGTAATACACAGACTAATTTAGTTAACTCACTTAACAGAATTCAAAATGTGTGTGAAAATACAAAGATTACAATGCCTGCGGTTTACCATTTTTGAAAGGAGCAACATCCAGTTCACGAAGTACATCCTGGGTTGTGAGATTCTTCTCTATGCTCCTTGGTGACGTCCTTCGTCGGGGCTCCGTTTTGGAAGCACCTGGCTGGATCTCAGTGACCTCTTCTTGTCCCTTAGTAAGAGCAGGTTTGATGGGGGTGGCTCTCTTGCTCCTCCTGGTGAGAGTCTGGGGCTTTTCAGCAGAGATTTGCTCAACCACCTCACTCAATGTGAACCTCTGGGTGGTTGCATGAAGTCTTCTCTGGGCTGTTGAAGTTGCTTCAGATTCGGCAGGCTGTTCAGTTGGCTTGTTCTCTTCTGTGACGAGTCCAGTCTTCTCAGAAGTAGGAACTTGGATGGACTTCCTCAGCTTCTTCGCCGAGTTCGGAGTCACCACACTGTTCTTTTCAACTTCAGCATTGCCCTCAATTGCAGCGATTCCACAAGAGGCTTCATCTTCCACCTTTTTAGGTGTGCTTTTGGCTTCTGTTGAAACGACAGGCTTTCCAGCGACTTTCCTGACTGACCCGGGTTTGCGTGTGCAGAACCTTGAGGCTGGCGTTTGAGGCACGCTGACAGAAGATTTCTGTAGAGCGATCATTTGTTTCATCATTTGAACTAGGTCACTGAATGGCGAGGTGGTCTTGCTTTGTAGCAGGCTACCATCCTTCTTGGACTCCACCTCAATGTTTTCCTCCAGGGGGCGCTGGATGTTGTCATTGTTGCATTGTTGCATTGTTCCATCTTTCAAATGGAGATCTAGAAACAAGCAAGAACAAATTATTATTTTTTTAGATCAAAGGCAAGTCCACTTGACAGTCATTTTAATACAACTGAACTCCACAACAAAAACAGAGAGGGGTAGCCTAGAGAGGTTTGAAATGCTTCACATTTTAATTGTCAGAGATATGTAATGTCCAACACTCAGATATGAAGGGGAAGTTGAGTACAATGACACTCACGGATAATTTGACCCTACTGACAGCAGGACTGACTTCAGCTAACCGTCAGGATTTTCTCTCATAACTGAATTGGATATAAAGTATGTCCAAAATATGAAATTACAAGCGTTTTACAGCATTGCCAATTTTTCCAATGGGAACATTTTTAAACATTTCTAAGGTTTTGGAGGGAGGGAGCACAACATTCAGCCTTTGCCGAGTAGGCTAATGTTAGTTCTTTAAATGAACAACACTGACACTGTGTGCTTTATAGGCTGTGTACTAGAGATGCGCGGGCTGCAGTTATAACCGCGCTGACCACGGATATCCCACCCCGCAGGCGGGGTGGATCATAAAAATAAACATTCTGATTAACACGTTCACTGCCATTGACGAGATATCTCGTCTTACAAATCCATGGTTGACTGCCAATGACGAGATATCTCGTCTTAAAAAAAAAAAAAAAAAAATTGACGGTGGGACGTGGATCAACGCCCCCCACGTCTCCTATAAAAATATTGGAGCCACCGAAGGTGTACAAACCATTCCACCGACGCACTAAGTGGCGACAGTCACTCCAGACTAGAAAAAGCCGAGCCAAAACTGCAGGGGAACGCGCGAGGAAACCATTCTCTCATACTGTAAAATGGATTGGCGAAAACGCTTTCGCTTTCGCGCATTATCGCGCTGGGAGCTGGCGGTGGGGGATTGCAAATTTGCACAATAGATTATGCGTGCAACACACTTTGAAACACCGGCAGAAAGCCCACCATCGCACGCAGCTTCATTGCAGCTGAGCTCACAACCGAAACGACTCATGCACTCGCCCAAAGAGCAGCCGCCAGCAGCCAGGCAGCACAGACAGGCAGAGCCTCGCTTGTGACAAACGCTGCAAAGCCACTAGAGACACACCCACGGAGGGAGGAGTTTGAAGGAGAGGGGGGTTTCCTGCTGCTATGGAGGAAATTACTGTTCAAAACTATTGTTTAGATGTCTGACGTCTTACGCCAAAAATAAATGGTTAAAGTGACTGTTCTATCGAATTTCACAAAAAGCCATTTATCTCAGAATAAATCTTCAGACGCTGAAACCATGCTGTATTCTACTGCTAATGCCTACATAACTACTAACTCTACAAACTAACTCTTTTAGACAGAGAAAGCACACATTCTATTAGTTCTTTTGAGATCATTTGTGTTCACAAAATCTTAGCAGAAAAGAATCCTCGGCTCTTGAAAGATGAGCCAGAATCCTCAAAAAAAAACCTTGGCAGAACCTACCTACAGTATTGAAAAAACGGCTGGCAGTGAATGTGTTAATAGCGAATGGGTTGCGGGCGGGTGAAATGATGTATCATTAATGATGAACATTAATATTAATTATGTGATCTAGTCTATGAATGTATTTTAAGCTTTATTTTTCATCAGGCACATGTTAACCACCTATATAGCCTAGTTAGAAAGCAAGTACCCCCGAAGGACCCAAAGCAAACAAATAGCCATGTGTCAACGTTCGATAGGGATATGACTGATTTTACTCCTTATTATGGTCAATGATGTCACCAGAACGACCAACATCAAACAGGATTCTCCACTGAAGATTACGATTACGAAAACGTTATTGTCCACAAGTGGAAATTTGTCTTTGGTTCCACCACAGACACGTCTCAAAAGCATAAAACACAACAATACACATGACAAACACATGAAACAATGCAATTATGACAACCTGGCTAGACATCCACAAAATGACCACACATCCACAAAACAGTCAACACACATTCATCCACACCGATGCACAAACGTAGGCTACACCTCACAAATTGAGTCACAATGCAGGTCAAAATTACAAATCATAGGTCTACGACCTGTCCAATTCAAAAACAGACACGTTGGAAGAGAAGACGCGACGCACTTGTATTATTTTCCCATGCAGGTCAATCCAGTCTTGATCTAAATTTAAAGCTATAGCGTTAGTTAGCCTCGTATGCTACATGGACAAGTGCTGGACTGGATTATAATACAGCATGGATGGAAGTTTATTTGGAGTGGACTGCAACGATCGCACCGACGGCAGCAGAAACAGTAAGTTCATCTACCCAAATCGCTCATTTATAGCATTGTGAAATGTCGGGTCACTCGGGTGCATGGCGGGCGTGGATCTATAAATAGTACGAAATAATTTGCGCGGATTTATGGCGGGCGGACGGTTCATGCATACACACGGATTAGGGTGGTATAAAAGCTCATCCGAGCATCTCTACTGTGTACCTTTTGGCATCTTCCCAGGTGATGGAGTCTTGAGAGAAGGGGTCCTCCTAGCTTTTGGGGACTTCTTAGGTGATGGTGTCGTTGCTTTTGCTGGACTTTTCACCTTTGTGCTGGCAAGGGCTGGATGCTCAAGTTTGAATTCCTATGGAGATCAAAATCCATTAAATAAATAAATAAATAAATAAATAAATAAATACATAAATAAATACATACATAAATAAATAAATAAATAAATAAATAAATAAAGGCTGCACTAAAATTACAATGTGGGAGGTAAAACCCAACAATGCCCCTTCATAATCTTACCTTTATCAGGCCAATGGCAGAAGCTGGTCTGAGGCGCAGGCTTCGTGGTGGAGCGGGAGAGTCAGGAGGCAACTCTGGGATCAGGTGAACTCCAAATGAAACCCGCTTCTTCAGTCGCGGACTTGCTTCAAGTTCTCCACGTTCTCCACTTCTCTTACGTTTTTTAGCTGTCTCACATTTTTCTGAAGAATGAATTGAAAAGATGATTATTGTACATCAATACACTGCAATACCATTTAAGACTAAATAAGACATAAGATGCATTATAAAGCAATAGCATTTCAAATGCTAGGTTGGAAAAGAGCTATTGAACACTGCAAAAGCCTTTTAAACAAACATGCTGGGATACGTAAGTGTAATGCACAAACTAATTTAGTTAACTCACTTAACATTGTGTGTGAAAATACAAAGATTAAAATGTGTGCGGTTTACCATTTCTGAAAGGAGCAACAACCGGTTCACAAAGTACATCCTGGGTTTTGAGATTCTTCTCTATGCTCCTTGGTGACGTCCTTCGCAGGGGCTCCATTTTGGAAGCATCTGGCTTTCCAGCGACTTTCCTGACTGACCCAGGTTTGGGTGTGCAGACCCTTGAGGCTGGCGTTTGAGGCAGGCTGACAGAAGCCTTCTGTAGAGTCTCCACCTCAATGTTTTCCTCCAGGCAGTGCTGGATGTTGTCATTGTTGCATCGTTGCATTGTTCCATCTTCCAAATGGTCTAGAAACAAGCAAGAACAAAATATTTATTTTAGATCAAAGACAGTCATTTTAATACAACTGAACTCCACAACAAAAACAGAGACGGGTAGCCTAGATATGTTGGCAAATAAAATAATTCTGATTCTGATTACGGTATATTTTTTAGTCTTACCAGTCTAACCACTGACAGAAAACAACCCCCCCCCACCAATCACAAATAGACTCACCTGTGGACACTTCAGATATCCTCTTTTCTCCCACCTCAGCAGCAGTGGTGTCGCTCACTTGATCTTGCAGAACCTAGGTGTCAGCACATTGTGATTAGCACACACTAATGATGCACATGTACAGTATACACAATCTGATTGATCAGGGTTGTAGGGCATATCCAAGGTGCAGAGCAGTACACAATGCTTTATAGATCGATTGATAATAACAAATTAATTACTTTGAATGTCTCAGTTTTGCCGGCTACTGAAGGCGTCTTCTTTGGTGTGGGTGCTGGAGGGCCTTCAAACCTGAAATGGCAATGAATAACAAAATGTTAATGGTCTCATTCACATTTAAGGTCCTTACACATCAAGAGCGATGCGAATATACGGCACGAAATTGCGATGCGAGTTTTGACCCACCTGTCAATCACAGCCACAGATGTGTACACGTTCGAAAAAATAAACACCGCAATAACGCTCAGCAAAACTTCGCCGTTGGTATGCACGGTTGCATTGACTGATATAGGTTCGGAAAATATTATTGACGTGCGAATTAATCGCACGGAAAAAACGCTCCCGATGTGTAAGGACCTTAAGTGTTCAAATGTGTTCTGTATCTGGATACGCTATTGGGATAATGATATGGCATATTATCCGATCACTTGCTTTGCATTTACACCTGGTATTTAGATGTGTTCTTCATGTCTGGATGCGGTCCACATTGTGATCTTATCTGATTGTGTGTGCACTGTGCAAAGCAGGCAAATAGCTGGAGAGGTGGAATTATGGACAAAACCAAACATGGCAGGTGTAAAATTGCCCTCAAGATTTTGATACTTTTATTTTCATTAAATGCTTTTAATGTCCACCTCTGACACACACCCCATTTCTTTCGACAGTGGGGGACCACTGTCCTCCACTGCATTTAAGGCAGAGACAACGATTTCATGGGAGGCAACAGAAATCATGCTTGCAGCTACTGTGAATGCTACTTCAGTGTTTCCCACAGGATTTTGAGCTGTTGTGGTGGGTGGCAGGCAAATGTATGTTTCTCCATATTTTGCACGATGGAGAAGAGAACAGAATAACGTTTCATTTAGACCAAAAAATAAATAAAATGTATCATTTTTATTTTTGACCAGAGTGAAATGTTTTATGGTCTCTGATTCTAAATATAGCTGAATTGCTTGGTTTGACCAAGTAAAACATTTTTTTACAAGAATTTTACGAAATGTAGATGGGGAAAATGAATGGCGGATGAAATCCCTTGGTTCGTATAGGCCTGAAGAGGGAGTGACTTTGGCTCTCTATTTAGATCGCATCATTGCATGTTCACTCCAGTCTTCTAAAAGAGAGAACGTTTCATATTTGGTGAAGGGCTGCTCAGATCTTTACAGTGAGTGTGCTAAGGTTGTTAAAAGTTAAAATACTTTAAAATGCTCAGTGCAATGCATGAGGTAGTTGCATCACCCGTGGGTCAGGCAGTCAAAGCGAGCATTAGGCAGACTTGCTTTGATGTGTAACGAACAGTGTCTGGCTGATAGCGATGTTTAACCTGGTTACACACTAGGGATGTTCATCAATTATCGAAAATCGATAATTGATCGTTAAGGAATTGATTCGATCATGTGGAATTTTGATCGATTATTTTTTTTTTTTTTTACTAGGACTAGGTTTGGGTGGAATTCGTTCCTCCTCGCCCCACTCCATTGCACAGCCGACTAACGTGAGGTGGAGCTTCATATAGTCTCTAGTTTTCTGGCTGGGCACGGGCCTTTGTGCCAACAAAACTGTTTTAAACATGGGGAATTCACACCGGCATGCGCCGGGGACATAAACAAACGCACCCAGCGGTCTGCGGACGTTAGTGAGGCTCAGGCCTGTTGATTTGACTCTTGTGCTGTCAGCTAAGCTGGAAGACGTCGATTGCCTTACAAAAAAAAAAAAAAACTCTCTCGTAACGGGACAAGCCCCGTCTTTTATTGTCACACGAACACCACAACACATGCATGCGGATCATGTAACCTGACATGTAACATGTTTGTTTACCTGGCCACAGTGCTAGTGTCTGATATTCTTACTACACAGCAGCATCGCCATTATAGCTGGCCGAGAACGCGCAACGTTATTACCAGACCAGAGTAAAAAATATATATATATATATATATATATATATATATATATATATATATATATATATATTATTACGCTATCGATAATCGATCGCTCATTTTCCCGATTTTCGATTATGGAAATTGTTCAAAATGAACATCCCTATTATACACGCAGCCCTGCTCCCCAGACTCCCAAGCTGTGTTGTCAAAGCAGTCTGACGACCGCTGTCGACGCGCCGAGGTGTATGAGAGCAGACACTCTTCTCGCTGTGATGTGATTTCCTGGTTGCAGACTTTCCGAGTAGACGCGGCCGCCTCCCCCACGTGCATCTCAATGAATGACGATGCATTTAATCAATCAAATGTCTTGAAAACGACATCTAACCCGTTCTACTCTGCCTCTGATTGGCCCTGATATCACTCAATCACTCCGCTGTGCCAATGTGGAGTTTTGCGAGGGGGAAATGATGTGGCACTCATTGGTGCATTTTGGCACTGCGCCATAAATGTGTCAATGTATGAGAAACACTGTACTTCAGTGACTCCTTCACTATAGATAGAGTCGGTCTGTGTGGGAACGCCCACAAAATGTTACTACGGCTGGTGCACGAGTGCACCTGGTGCACCCCGTCTATCTCAATGGGCTGACTCACCAAAGGACGGTGCTGCAGCTCTACACTACAGGATTGGGGAATCTAGAGCAGGTACATAGATATCCGTTCAGATGTGCATTTACTGCGGTGGTTGAATCACCAGTTTGCCTGGGCTGGGCTAGCAGCTAAATGCTAACTATGGTGAATGGGGAGAACGGGAGGATTTACCCCACCCTGACCATGTCCCCAGCCAGCTATCCCAGTCATATTGTGTATAAATGGGGTGTAACATTTCCAACTTCCAAAAGTACAGGCAGTTCAGGAACATATTACTATTGAGAAGGCAAAACTGATGTGAGTCAAGTCACTTTGTGGTGAAGAGAATTGATGTCAATGGTGAGAGGGACTCTGAAACTTCTGTTTGTACCCATTGAGCAAAACTAACCTGAAAGAACGATAGATGACAGTGATCACATCTCCATGCTTCAAACATTCAGACTGCTCCAAATCCTCTCCGTTGACACGGGTTGGATGCTCTGTGCTCAAATTCGTTAGAATGACCTGGGGGGGAAACAGAAATGAAACAGTTATCTCAAATACACAATATGCTGTGTTCATTTAGCTTGAAAAAGGAGAATACCGGTGTGGTTTAGAGTTAAAGTCTATTTATTCATTTTGCAATGCATGCCCTATGCAAGTAGATTTACCACTTTTCATGTTTAAGATACATAGTGTTGTCAGAGCTAGCTTCAATGTAACTTAATGTTTAAAATGCATTGTGTTGTCAGAGCTAGCACCAATGCAGCACTGATATGAAAAGTCTCAACTCTGTCAAAATGAAATAACAATAAAACAGAAATTTTACAAAATAATAATAATACATTTAAATAAATTAATGTCTGACATTTGCTATGACAGATCTAGCTGTGGAATTTGTTTTTCACACTGCAAAAATGAACGGCATGGCTTCTTCTGAATTGAGGAAACCCCTGTTGTGCTTAGAAAACTATAGCATATGATGGATGTTGCAGTTGAGTAAACGGGTTAGTTGGATTCAGAAATCAGGGAAAGGGTATACTGAAGCCCAAAAAAGTTTGAGAACCACTGAACTAGAACCAATAGCTTCAAACATTGACATCACGTGGAAGATTTATAATCTCAAATTAGAATCACAAAACTTTTCTATCCAGGTTCAGTCTCCCCAGGCCTATAGCCGCTACATTTTTACATTAATTTACATTTACTTGAAGTTTGTTATGGGTAGATTTATACATGATTGCAAATTCTACATTGATATTTTTGTTTTTTTGGATTCTAGAAAAGGTCTGGCTATAGTGTTGTAGTGAGTGAATTTTTACAGCAACTGTAATGCAGCTTTATATAAGGACATTTGGTGCCAGACTTTCATCAATAAATGTATGTTTTCTTTAAAAAAAAAAAAAAAAAATCAGTAAATTGAATTTGTAAACCTGAACCAATGATTTCAAAGTGGTGTATTTGTTATTCAATAAATGAAATTCAGAATGAATGTTTACAAACATGTAGGCTACATGTTTCTGCTTTGATTCTTTCATAGATTGAACAAATAAGTAAGTAGTTAGAATAAGATGCATATTTATTAAATGTCTTCATTGTTCAACTGGCAGAGATACTTTTGTATGCGGGACGTTTTACTGGATGCTGTTTTTACCATAGAAAGACAGGTTTAACTAGTCTCCTTAGGGGCTAAGATGGCGGAAGCGTAGCTCTGCTGCTGCGCGCTGATGTTGCAATGGAGAGATCAATTGAGTGTCACTTCTTATCAATATACATTATTTTACCCTGTTCACAGAATGGTAAATGGCCTGCAATTATATAGCGCTTTTATCCAAAGCGCTTTACAATCAGTAGGTACATTCACCCATTCACACACCGATGGTGGCAGGCTACCACGGCACGCAGGGTGCTGGCACACCATCAGGAGCAATGTGGGGTTCAGTATTTTGCCCAAGGACACTTCGGCATGCAGACTGGTGGAGGCGGGAATCGAACCACCGACCTCTTTTATCCAAAGCGATTAGTGGACGAGCCGCGCTACCTCCTGAGAAGTAGAGAGCTGTTTCCCTGTCAGAGCTACTCTGCTGTTCCTAACTGGGAGTGCGCTGGGTGCATTCTACTGCGGGTACTGTGTAGGCCACTGACTAACTCATAAAAGCCCACATCCCCCAAAAAATCACAACTATCCCTTTAACTGTGCCGAATGTGTGCAGGCGCATGATCTGATTTCACCAAGTAACAGTTGTTCCTGGACCAACATTTCTTCCTAGTATGGGGTGGGGAAACCCCGCCCCAAACTCATTTGATTGGTCGCCACAATTGCTCCTTAAAACGTGCGTCAAGGAAAAAATGTGATTAGGGTTAGGGTGTGGAAAAAGTGCAGCTCGGTCCTATGGCTAAATGGATAATCTAATCTGAGAACTGGGGTTCGGCTCCCGGTCGAACCATACACATTTGTATAAAACATTAGGTTTAGGCAAGTACAACAATGTGGTTTGGGTTTGGGTCTGGTTGTGGTTGGATAAGAAAACCCTAACCTTAACCACATCTTTTTTACTTGCCACATGTTTTCAGGACGAAGCAATGGTGGCGACCAATCAAATGAGTTTGGGGGCGGGGTTTTCCCGGTCCATACTAGGAAGAAATGTTGGTCCAGGAACAACTGTTACTTGGTGAAATCAGTTGGTGCATGTGCAGACAGAACCAGGAAGAACACAGCCGGTATGATCCTTTAAACATGTCTCCTGTGGCAGGTTCATGTCAGTGAGTGTTCAATATGTAGTTACCTCTTTATTTTCATTGAGTTCAATTCTGCAATGCTCCATGGAGACTTGAGGATTGTGAAGGCAAATATCACAATCAGGTGTCCTATGAGATCAGAGAGAAGCAAGTTGTCAGTGCAACAAACAAACTTAGAAGAATTGTTCATCACATCTGATCAAAAGACAAGATCATTTTCTACAACCAGAGAAACAGTACTGTAATTCTATGCCATGTGATTTATGTTGGTACTGTGTGTAAGAACAGGAACAATATGTGTTTCAGATGTTTTTGTCAAAAGAGTAGTGACTTCTTCATTGACAGTGCACGTCGGCGTCTGCTCTAGCCCCATAACGTGACCCTGCTACTGTACTCCGATATTCTCGTACAGCAGTCAGGGTCACACAGCGTTTGATTCGTCAATGAGTGGGAGACGCTGTTCAAAACGCTCTCGTACCCGTATCAGACGTCCGATTGCAGAACCGAAGACATGATGAAGCCAGTAATTTGACCAGCGCTGTTAAAATGATACTGCTGCGTGCTGCGTGAAACGTGAAACAACCGTTTAGAAGCAGTCTTTCCACAGCCTGCGCTGAATTTACAGCAGGGTGTGTTTGATCTCACTATCATGGTGCACCGCTTGCACACGGCGAGCAAACAACACATGCAGTCACACGGAGACGGCGGCTGTCAGTGATCAACGCAAATCCAGCGCACCTGAGAAGCAAAACATGTCATGAAATACTCAAACTCCCAAGGTTCCTGTCGGCACTAGGAATCTTCTCCTGTCCTCAATACGGCACAGGCTGTGCAAAGACTGCTTCTAAACGGTTGTTTCACGCAGCAGTATCATTTTAACAGCGGCGGTCAAATTACTGGCTTCAGTAGGATGACTTATCATATCTTCGGATCTGCAATCGGACGTCGGATACGGGTAGGAGAGCTTTTTTAACAGCGTTTCCCACTCATTGATGAATTGAACGCTGTGTGACCCTGACTGCTGTATGAGAATATCGGAGTACAGTAGCAGCGTCACGTTACGTCTGCTCCAGCTCCTGACTGTGACGTCAGCAACTAGAAGCCCACCTCCAAACTTTAAAATTAGTTTAAAATCAAGGTGGCTATAAACCAGGGGTGCAAAGTCATGGATATGCATAGTAAAAAAAGGTGACAGATACCAGGGCAGACACAAAATCATTCACTTAAGTGCCCTATGGAATGAAAAAAGATGAAGTTTACATCCCTGATAAACCCAAAATAAAATGAAAACATCACAATGGTGAGTGCATGGTGACATCCAGACTAAATTCTCAAAGTGTATTGCATTAATCTCACTCACCTTCCAATGAAGCATGTTGCAGTAAGAGGGAATTCACATCCATCTCCTCCGCTCCTCCTGATCACCACCAACTTCCCGTATAATGACATGTTGTGTTACCTAACAGCAAATGAAGAGTTAGAACACTGCAGTCTGGCTCACTCCAATCATCTAACGTTAAACATACATGCAGCCAACTGAGGGCAAAGTGTGTGTGTGCGATAGCCATCTTTACTGTGATTGACTAGAAAGAAATACGATAAATTAAGCTGAAATAAGATTATGATTAAGATTATGTTGTTGTAACGGCTGTGAATGATAAGTTTGCACCACAGAATCACAATGTAACTTGAACCCATGGTACTCCAAAACTAAAAGCATCCGTGGCAGAAGAAATAAAGGCAGAAACCACTGAAATGAGTGTAGTGAGTGATGCTGTATGTATGATGAATTAGGGGGGACCACTGATGACAGCAAGTGGTGGCACCTGTGTCGGAGGAGGGCCGACTCTGGAGAGCCAGAGCCCAAAACTAACGGCGTGCCCGTCCACCCTCCACTGATGCAAAACACATCTTCAGCTTGCTAGTAGCATCACTGCTAGCAGCGTATGCTAGAGTAGCATCACTCATTACTTTAGTCACGCCAATTATTGAGTTGTGCTTCCCTATATCACTCCGCCAAAGCAGAAATCAAACTGTTACCTAAGCGTGTCTGGTTTTTGTGGATCTCCCCTTTACAGATAAGGTAACGTTAGCTAGTTTTTTCCTGTATACTCGCATCACTGATAGCTAACGTTAGCTAAGAATGGCTAAGCTTGCCTGACAAGCTAATGTCTAGCTGGCATTAGCTAAACTAGCTGAGCTAACAATAGAAGCCTGCTGCACATTCTAGCAGTTTGTCTGTTCTACAAACAGTGAGAAAACAGAACGTTATATTGTTGTTGGAAAAGGATATACCGGTATTTTGTATTTAATGTAGCCTACCGTTGATGGTCCGCGTCCGGTTTGTCCGTTTGAATTTTCCGCGCTGCAGGTGCAACAGTGATGCGTTATGGAGCCCACCAATGACTGTACCTCTGATTGGCTGACCACTGACCTAGATAACTCAACCAATCATCACTCACGATCTAAGTAGGTAGGACCCCAGTAGGCACTCCGAATTAAAATTATATGACAGGACATTTCTGAACACAACAAAGTTATAGCAGTAACCAATAATTGTACAAACTCAGCCCACAAATAGGCTGCAGTTGACAAAGCAAGGCTGTGTGTATTGGAATCCTGTCATATAGGGTGACTTCAGGTTGTATCAGTGTTTTTTTTTTTTACTTTTATACTTTATTACATTTCAGAGCCAGTACTTTTTTTACTTTAACTGTATTTCTACATAAATAAATAATGTGTGTAATTTTCCCATCTCCTCTCTGCTGAAAGCTGAGGTGAACACATAGGGTGAACAGAACAGTATTTTCAGTGGGAAGATAGTCTTTCCTGACTTTCTCATCGGGGGCACCTTCCACCCCGCTTTTTGTCATGGGGGCGTACTATCAATGTGGGGGCGTAAACCCCGGACCCAGAATTAACACCGGATGGCAATGCGCCTAACAACGTCTTTGTTGCCGTTAGCTTGACGCGGTGATGTTACCTAAACTAGAGTCTGATCAAAACAAAGCTGGCGTTACATAAAACAAAACGTTTATGCAATATGGCATCTCCGCCACCACCGCCTGACACACCGGTCAAAACGGTGAAAGAGGATTCTGATACTTGGGTCAAATTGTCAAGTTAACGTGAAAGTTGACGAGCTAGAAACGCTGCCATCCTGTCTAGGGCGGGCTCTAGGCGGGAACCAGTAGGGTGACAAAATCAATTGTGGGCGGGAGCCAGGCTCTTTCTCGCCGAGAAGAGCCTGGTGACGCGAGGTTACATCGGACTTGAACGCAGCAACAGGTGCATCATCACGTCACGGGCGCTAGAAGGCGCTCTTCCGCGTTCCCTCCTCCTCCCGAAGAGCCTGGTGACGCGAGGTTACCTCCTCCCTCCTTGAGCCAAACATAAACAAACATGGCGACAGACAAGACACACAAGATGCTGTCTTCTCTGTGTGTGTGTGTGTGTGTGTGTGTGTGTGTGTGTGTGTGTGTGTGTGTGTGTGTGTGTGTGTGTGTGTGTGTGTGTGTGTGTGTGTGTGTGTGTGTGTGTGTGTGTGTGTGTGTGTGTGTGTGTGTGTGTTGCTCCTCTGCGCTGCTGCTGGAGCCACGGCCAACAGCCTGCGCCTTCCCCCGGGTCAGCGTGACATCCTACCCCAGAACAGAGGCTTCTTCACGGTCACCGCACAGGAGGAGGCATCGTCTGGAAGGCTGGCCCCGGGCAGGGCTGCTGGAGACGGGCTGCAGAGGCACAGACACCGCCGACACACCGCTGATTCAGCCATGCCCAAGGTGTATGGACAGGTAGGCTACTGTGATGCCGTCCAAGGCTTCATTTCCTATGTAGTTTCATGCATGATTGAGGGTTTCTTTGCTATATAGTTTAAAAACTATTTATTTCATCAATAATGTCCCAAGTATTCATTAAATATCATGTTTTTCATTACAACAAATCATTATTTACATGTTTACTTTGTTACATTATGAAAAAAAACAAGTTTGTGTGGTACTACATCAAGTTTCCACACATGGCTCAAAAAACGACTTAGGCAAGTATGATTAAAAACAAGCCAATGACAGACTGTAATAATAATGTTGTTCAAATAAATATTTTAGCAATGATTTGGACCAAACATTATTTCATATTTCAAATATTTTCATTTGTCACAACATAGTTTATACATAATCTATAACCGATAACACTAAAATTGAACTATAGTGTACCTGCAAAGGCTGCAATGTAACTGTAGTGTAATATTGAATAGTGGTTAATGTGACAAAAAAATGTAAACAAAATCACTTAAAAATCACTTCAGTGCATATGGGACACAAAGGAAAACTTCATGTTGTCTTCATTGCAGACAGGCCTGGTGCACTGGGAACATATGTTATGTTATGTTACACTTTATTTGTCTCCTGGGGGGGGGGGGGGGGGGGGTTTGTCATGAGCATATACACTGTTGCTTCTTAGACAACAATACAGACAGACAATACAAGGAAGCATTAACATAGTAGGCTGTGTAGGGCTTCAACAGACAGAAAATAAAGAATACCGTAAACAAACATCACCACCACCTAGTAACAGGACAAGTACAATGACAACATGGAGGCTCAGGGTTTGGTGTTCAGCAACTTGATGGAGGCCGGGACAAAAGAGAGCTTCAAGTGGTTTGTGAATCTCCTGCCTGATGGCAGAGATTCATATTCAGAGAAGAGGGGATGTTTTGGGTCTGCAGTGATTTGTTTAGCTTGTTTGATTACTGGCTGCTCATAGAGTCTTTCTATTGGCTCATACTCTTTCTTACCTATTATTTTCATGGCCGCCTTGTGCATGCTGGCCAGCCTGCTTTTCAGTTGAACAGTAAGGTTGCCAAACCATGCTGTTAGTCTGAATCTGATCACGCTCTCTAGGGTCGCTCCCTTGGTAGAACAGCAGCATGATCTGGCTGCTCACGCCATACAGCCTCAGCAGTCTTAAAACAGTTTGTTGCACAGTTTGTCAATATGTGTTTTCCAGCAGAGAAGGTTGTCAATGTGCACACCTAAATATTTATATGAGGACATCTGGATTATTACCTGATTTTTGATGACCACTGGCTCATGGCTGGTTACTTGCCTTGGGTCGAAGATTATTTCCTGTTTTGGTGGTGTTTAAAATGAGCTGGTTGGTGTCGCACCATGTGACAAATGTGTCTATCTCCTTGTGGTACACGGAGGGATCTGTGTCTTTGTGGAGGAGGCTCAGGATCACTGTATCATCTGAACATTATAAAATATGCTTATTGGGGAATACTTTCCTGCAGTCATTGGTGTACAGTATGAAGAGGATTGGTGAAGATGTGGAGCCTTGTGGTGTCTCTGTGTTACAGTATGAAGAGGATTGGTGAAGATGCCTTGTGGTGTCTCTGTGTTACAGTATGAAGAGGATTGGTGAAGATGTGGAGCCTTGTGGTGTCTCTGTGTTACAGTAAGAAGAGGATTGGTGAAGATGTGGAGCCTTGTGGTGTCTCTGTGTTACAGTATGAAGAGGATTGGTGAAGATGTGGAGCCTTGTGGTGTCTCTGTGTTACAGTATGAAGAGGATTGGTGAAGATGTGGAGCCTTGTGGTGTCTCTGTGTTACAGTATGAAGAGGATTGGTGAAGATGTGGAGCCTTGTGGTGTCCCTGTGTTACAGTATGAAGAGGATTGGTGAAGATGTGGAGCCTTGTGGTGTCCCTGTGTTACAGTATGAAGAGGATTGATGAAGATGTGGAGCCTTGTGGTGTCTCTGTGTTACAGTATGAAGAGGATTGGTGAAGATGTGGAGCCTTGTGGTGTCCCTGTGTTACAGTATGAAGAGGATTGGTGAAGATGTGGAGCCTTGTGGTGTCTCTGTGTTACAGTATGAAGAGGATTGGTGAAGATGTGGAGCCTTGTGGTGTCTCTGTGT
This sequence comes from Poromitra crassiceps, assembly GCF_964638095.1. Taxonomy (NCBI): domain Eukaryota; kingdom Metazoa; phylum Chordata; class Actinopteri; order Beryciformes; family Melamphaidae; genus Poromitra; species Poromitra crassiceps. Next base: position 122,269,415 of record NC_139624.1, read on the forward strand.
TACAGTATGAAGAGGATTGGTGAAGATGTGGAGCCTTGTGGTGTCTCTGTGTTACAGTATGAAGAGGATTGGTGAAGATGTGGAGCCTTGTGGTGTCTCTGTGTTACAGTATGAAGAGGATTGATGAAGATGTGGAGCCTTGTGGTGTCTCTGTGTTACAGTATGTGGTCTCTGACAATGACCCGTTGACCTTCCCTTGTTGAGGTCTATTAGTTAAAAAGGAATATAACCATTTAATTAGGGTGGACTAACACTCATATTTTAATTAGGGTGGACTAACACTCATATTTTAATTAGGGTGGGACTAACACTCATATTTTAATTAGGGTGGACTAACACTCATATTTTTAATTAGGGTGGGACTAACACTCATATTTTAATTAGGGTGGACTAACACTCATATTTTAATTAGGGTGGGACTAACACTCATATTTTAATTAGGGTGGACTAACACTCATATTTTAATTAGGGTGGGACTAACACTCATATTTTAATTAGGGTGGGACTAACACTCATATTTTCCAGTTTCTCTAAAAGCAGATGGGTTTTCACAGTATTGAAAGTCTGGCGTAAGCTTTTGTGTTCTCTAAGTGCTTGGAGGTAAAGTGTGATGTGCAAAGGATAGCGTCCTCTGTGCTACGCTGTTGCATGTAGGCAAATTGACATGTGTCGAGTATTGGTTCTACCTCTTTCCTAAGCAGTGACACAACACATTTCTCAAAACATTTCATGATGATTGAATTCAGAGCTACTGGACGGAGGTCGTTGTTAACCGTGGCACAAGGCTTTTTAGGCACAGGCGATATCATGGACTTCTTCCACAACGCTGGGAACAGTGTGAGTGTCCAGATGCTGGTGGCTTTTCTGTCCTTGGCATGGGGGCAGATCTCACACCTCTTCCTCTTTGGGCTCTCCTGTGGCTGGGTGGTGGTCTTCTCTTTTCACCCCACATCTTTCCATCACCTCTGTGACGTGCCTTTAGAGAGTGGGTGTGCTCTCCAGGCACCTGATCATGTGTGGCAGGACAAGCTCTTTCACAAGCTCCTTGATAAAGAGCCGCTGTGCGTGGGGCACACCACCCATGTAGTCAGGGTGGTGTGGAGTGAATATGGTGAAGGCATTGAGGGTGGCAACATCCAGCACGTTGTAGCAGAGCGCCATAGGGCATCTCCGGGTTCTGCGCTTGCAGGTGTAGTTGTTGCACCATTTGGTCCATTATGTCCACTCCTCCTTTTAAACATCAATGTACCTTAGGAAGAGCAGGATTTATGGTTGTCAACAGCACTTGGGGAAATGTCTGCTGCATCTGTGGCTGACTCCTTCAAAATGACTGACAGTCTCCACCACCCCCCTTATGTGACACTTTAAATTAGGACCCATGCAAACATGAACTCAATAAATAGTTCCGTCTGTTAAAATTGCATATAGGGTGGCTGCTTTTGACTGGGATCCCCCAGCAAAAAGCACTAGTAAAAATAGTAGTAACAAATTAAAACAATGATTTGTGATGAAAAAACAATATATTTATTGAATACATGTGATATTACATGATAAAATACATTTATTTCAGCCTAGCATGAAATTACATAGGAAATTAATAGGGGTAATTTTTGACCCCAGTTGTGTATTAAAGGGTTAGGGCTCTATCTTCCCGATGGCGGTAAGCGCCCGTTTTGCGCTGGAATAGCAAAGCCCTAATTGTGGGCGTGTCGGCCCGCTGCGCTTCACGTCATCTCGGCGCACATCTCCGTATAGGCGTGTTTATGCCCAAAAGCATTGTGGAGGTGTGGTCATGCCCATAAAACCACAGCGTCACGTCAGCAGCTTCCTCACTCAGAGAGAGAGAGAGAGAGAGAGAGAGAGAGAGAGAGAGAGAGAGAGAGAGAGAGAGAGAGAGAGAGAGAGAGAGAGAGAGAGAGAGAGAGAGAGAGAGAGAGAGAGAGTCTCCCGATGAGGGAAGTGGAGAGGGCTATTGCGGTCCTATTAAACGTATAATCGTTGGAAAAGATCAACATTTGCTTTTTATTTTCTCATACCCTCTCCTACCTAAAGTAATCTAATGTTACACCACAGACCTGTATGGTCGGGAATTATGTAGCCTAATAAAACCATGACAAACGAATTATCATTTTTAAATCAAGGTGTGTTTTTTCTGCAATGTAGGCAATAGTTGAAAATCAACGTGGATTCTGCATCGATTCACAAATGTCAAAAATCGATTATTATTATTATTATTATTATTATTATTATTATTATTATTATTATTATTATTTTTTTTTTTTTTTTTTTTTTTTTTTTTATAATCAAATAAAATGGAAGTACATGGAGTTGTTTATTTTAATTATGGATCATAATACAATGCAATTCCAAATGCACTTTTATATTAAAAGTAGCCACACAGTGAGAAAAAAGAAAGTGAGAAAAAAGAAATCATGTATATCATGTATAAAAAAAGTGATGCATCGATTTAAGATGCATCAAGATGCATCGATAATCGTAATCGAATCGTAGCCCTCTGAATCGTAATTGAATTGTGAGGCCAGTGAAGATTCACAGCCCTACTATATAGATATGGAATACTCCTCACTCAAAACATTAAGATTTCAGGACAGAATACAAGGCATTGCCTTGGCCTCGCTCAGGAAGTTCAGAAACACCACAGCAATGAGCGCTTAGTGACAAAGATGCAGAAAGATAATGTACAAAAATAATAATTCTGTGCATTACTACGTTAAATAAAAAAAATCTTTATTGCGGTATGTTTTTATGATCAGCGTATGTTTTTAATATGTTGTTTAAACTATCCATGCAAAAAATGCTTTAAAATAAATACTTTTCTTTGAAAGCAAGAGAATAATTTTGGATTTGAAGCTGAATATGACTCGCACTGTATGTGAACATGGGAGCAAAGCACCATAAAGCACTCTCTTCAAGGTAGTAGAACACATGAAAAACAACACGATTATTCTAATCTGTTAAGAACTGTAAAAATATCCATGAAACTATACTCTGCAATATGATTTACAATATTAAAACAGTGCTGAATAACATGAATGGGCCGTGGCCGTCGGCAGTGAGGGGCACAGAATTCCCACACATGAGCACCTTTTTAAATATGGTCCACATCACACACATATAGAGGCCTTTTAAATATGGTCCACATCACACACATATAGAGGCCTTTTAAATATGGTCCACATCACACACATAGAGGGCGCTAAAGAGCTTTGTGCACCTTATTTTTCTGTTGGCTGATGGACTTTTTAACTGAGCGGTCACAACGTGTGAGAGTGAATGGCTCCTATCTAATGTTCTCTTTTCCTCCACTGGATCTCAGGGGTGCATCCTCTCCTCTTTTATTGATTTTATACACTCATTTCTGTGAAGCCATTATGCCAAGCAGCATTTTATCAAGTTTGCAGTAAGGCGACTCCCACTATAGTGCACACACACACACACACACACACACACACACACGCGCGCGCGCACGCACGCACGCACACGCACACAAACACTTTTTTGCACAGAGCGCCTAGGGCGTGACGGCATATTGTGTTCTCGTGTGAGCTGAAAGTGACCACAGCATTATTGGTCATCGTCATCATTACTCCTCAGTGTTGAAGTCAAATAGATGTTCAGCTGTGGTAGATGATCCCATCCCACCACGCCCTGTGCCTGCACCTCTGCTACCTCTCCTACAGCAGTGCAGCACACAGGTCACATCTACCTCTCCTACAGCAGTGCAGCACACAGGTCACATCTACCTCTCCTACAGCAGTGCAGCACGCAGGTCACATCTACCTCTCCTACAGCAGTGCAGCACACAGGTCACATCTACCTCTCCTACAGCAGTGCAGCACGCAGGTCACATCTACCTCTCCTACAGCAGTGCAGCACACAGGTCACATCTACCTCTCCTACAGCAGTGCAGCACACAGGTCACATCTACCTCTCCTACAGCAGTGCAGCACGCAGGTCACATCTACCTCTCCTACAGCAGTGCAGCACACAGGTCACATCTACCTCTCCTACAGCAGTGCAGCACACAGGTCACATCTACCTCTCCTACAGCAGTGCAGCACACAGGTCACATCTACCTCTCCTACAGCAGTGCAGCATGCAGGTCACATCTACCTCTCCTACAGCAGTGCAGCACACAGGTCACATCTACCTCTCCTACAGCAGTGCAGCATGCAGGTCACATCTACCTCTCCTACAGCAGTGCAGCACGCAGCTCACATCTACCGTCAACTTTCTGCTCTGCAGCTACACTGTTTCCTGCAAACGTACCCTGCTGCCCCTGAAACATGTACAGCTAGTCATCACTGTATTCACTTCCCAGTCAGCAGCACGAGGCGTGCCTCCATTCTGAGTTTAATGTCCATACATACGATGTTTCTTGATGAATTAGTGGACGTTACTGTGGTACGTTTGGTCGTGTTTTGCCTTGCATTGGCTGTGGGCACTGGTTTCCTGCTTGTGGCAGAATGACAGCAATCTTTGCAAATATCGAGTTCTGAAATGCGTGTTTCAACATTCCGACCCAGTGATCCTTTGTATCGACATTAAAGGAAGACATTAGGGATGTTCGATATTGGCTTTTTTACCGATATCCGATATCCGATAATGTCCAACTCTTAATTTCCGATACCGATATCAACCGATATCAACCGATACCGATATAAGCGGCAAAATTTCAGGTAACAAGTTACATAATGTAGCTTAATGTAGCTGAAGAGTTTAATATATAATATGCATGTTGTGTTAAAGTTGTAAGTGTTATTGGGGCAGTGGTGGCCCAACGGTTAGAGAAGCGAGCTTGTGACCAGAAGGTCGTCAGTTCAATCCCCGGGACCAGCAGGATAAATCTGGGTGGGGAAAGTGAAAAGTCTGCGCTTGCCCCTCCCTCATTACCACCACTTGAGCAAGGCCCTTAACCCCAACTGCTCCAGTGGAGCTGCTCAGTGGCCAACAGATCAGACTGTGGTTGTACTGGTCAGCTTCCAGGTATGAATGTGTGTGTGAATGTGAACAGGGCACTCCTGAAAAAGAGAGCATTGCTCTCAGTGAGACTCCCCCTGTATTAAAAAAAAAAAAAGAAAATCGGCATGAAAACCGATACCGATATGACATTTTTATGCTAATATCGGTCGATAATATCGGTAGGCCGATAATATCGGACATCCCTAGAAGACATTAATTTATTTTTGTACGTTTTGGTTAGGTATTTTGCGACTATTTTAACATAGACGGTATGGGCGCCCACAGTTTAATGTCCCGATTATGAAGCAACCCAATTGCCAGAATAAAATGTAAAAAAACAGAATATTATGTAGCTACAATATCAACTCAATCAATTTGAATAGGCCATACTATCCTGACCTATAGGCTAGCACTAAGCTATGGACTAAACTATGGATTAAGTTTATGGACTAAGCTATTTTACCATTTTTTGGGAGATCGGGCTGCAGAACCAGTGATGGGTAGTGATTGCAGATGAACTCACACAGAACGGTGGACCTTGAAACATCATGAAGCTACAGGAAGTCACTGACTGTGCAGGCTAGTGCTGCAGCTTCCTGTCTGTGCACCCACCAGTGAGGAGAAGCTGCATCAGAAACCACACCAACCACACACATCTGACAGCAGAGCAGAGCTGAGTGCCAAACACAAAGAGCCACAAAGAGACAATGACACTGACAGGCTGAGTCAGACAGACAGACAGACACAGATAGACACAGACACACAGACAGATAGACACAGACACACAGACAGACACACAGACAGACAGGCAGGCAGGCAGACAGACAGACAGACAGACAGACAGACAGACACACACACAGACAGACAGTCATACATACAGACAGACAGACAGGCAGGCAGCATTTTGTGTGTTGCTTACATTTGTCACTTGGTGTTGAGAAGTGGTGGGAATAAGGGCTCAGATTTAAAAAAAAAACGGTCTTCAACATATCAAGGTCAAACAACATGGTGGGAACTTGAGTTGTGTGGTCTGTGGTCTAACTTCAGCAGAGGTGATGGTGGGAACTTGAGTTGTGTGGTCTGTGGTCTAACTTCAGCAGAGGTGATGGTGGGAACTTGAGTTGTGTGGTCTGTGGTCTAACTTCAGCACGTGAGATGTTTTTTCTGCACCGTTTGCACAGTGTGACATGAAAGTCACACGTCTGCCTGTGCAGCAGAAGCAGAAGACAATCGACAGGCTTCCTTTATTTAGATGGTGAGACTAGAACACCTCCTTTCAGATGTCATTTTGTGATGGAGGATCAGTAGCTTATAAGATCAGAGTAGATCATTACAGTGAGAAAACAAATGCATAATGGAACATTAAAAGGGCATATTGTCGACTACAATACAAATCTCTCAAATAAAATTAAAGCAAGAGCTTGTCCTCAATTAAAATGAATATAGTGCAATTCAAAATAAAATAGTAGAATAAATTAAATTCAAGTCACTTTCAGGAGGAATACCAAAAACCTTGTGCAATGTCAACTGAGTTTAGCAGCAGTCCAACATAAAATCATCATCTTACAGTACAATGGTGTGCAATTTTCAGTAACAGTGCTCTTAATTTAGGAGAAAGACAAAATGCTCCATGTAAGATGGTCACACATCATCCAGACACAAGACTGTGTCTGTAGCATCCACACCCAACATCTGGGGCTTGCACCAACTGGTCTTAACTATGCCTGGTTTTAGAGTGGACTACTGCACCAACAGGGCTATTACGTCTGGTCTTAACTACGCTGGTCGTAGCGATGCGCGTCCATGTGAAAGCATGGGATTGCCCACTGGAATGCGGCACACGACCTGTTTAGAAGAGTGTTCTGACGTCAAATGACGCTGCGCTGATGGGTAAGCGCTAATGTTAGCGGCTAACTGTTACTTGTCGTTACTTTAAATGGCAGTAAAACGGCACTGAATGACCAAATTGATTTAACTTTTAACCATTTCGATTTCCACTTTCCATACGGACGCCCCGTATTGGTTAGTTGTTTATAACGTGACTATATTTATAACGTTTATAACGTACTCCGGTTTCCAGTTTATAACTCGGGTCTACAGCCAGAGTGCTGAGGGGTTGTAGCTATTGCGCAACACACAGATTCAGCCCTCATTCAGCCCCGCAAACCGGAGTACGTTATAACGTTATAAATATAGTCACGACGTTAACAACTAACCAATGCTGGGGGTCCGTATTGAAAGTGGAAATCGAAATGGTTAAAAGTTAAATCAATTTGGTCATTCAGTGGCATTTTACTGCCATGTAAAGTAACGACAAGTAAAAGCTAATTTATACTAACTGCGGAGTGTCCGGTGTTCGCGGAGCGGAGGCTCTGTGCGGCGAGCGCGGCGCTCCGCACAGGCTCTGCGGAGGGACTGCACGGAGCTCCGCGCTCCTCTCAAAAAATGTGACTCCGCGGAGCCCGCCGCGAGCTCGTGCAGTCAATTCTGAGGCTATGATTGGCTAATGTTTGCTATGGTTTGTATAGGGAAGAAGCCTCCACAAACTGACCAAGTGACCGGCGAAATCAGTGCAAAATTAATGGGTTTGAGCATCGCCACGTGAGTGAGGGAGCAACATGATCCTTTTCTCACAGTCATGAGGGAGCCCATTTTAGAGTGAATAGCCTACAATTTACTACGTCAAAAACGATTTGAGATCGAAATTTTTTAATGCAAAGCACAAAAACAAGAAGACAACAAACTTACTTGCTAAAAACAAACTGAAAATAGCCTACAATTGCACTAGGATTGATTATTCGCCGATATAAATCAGGATCACACACGGAAGAACTGATGTGACATTTGCATTCTCGCTAAAAACACAACGAGAGCCTGAAGGGGGATTCTCCGCTCTCTGCAGACACTGCACTCCTACCGTATTTACCATAAAAGGATGTGCCTCTGCGGAGAGAACGGTCTTGCCGTGAACACCGCGGACACCGGACACTCCGCAGTCAGTATAAATTTGCTTTAACAGTTAGCCGCTAACATTAGCCGCGTCGAGGCACGTAGCGTGCGTCGACGTAATTACGTAGTCGACTACGTCGACTCGCTGGGACAGCCCTAAATGCAATACTGTTTGGATGTCACCTGCAATTACCATTCATCACCCCACTTAGGGTCGCGACCCTAAGGTTGGGAACCACTGGTTTATACCTTTATGACCAAAGCCACAGAAAAACCATTACAAGCCATTGTCAGCTGGACCTTTCTATTTCATCTAATCAAGTGGGATATGGTGTGGATTAATATTATTTTATCTTGTAGGAATCATAATCACCAATTGATTCATGATAACTATGCTCATATACTACAGTATACTATACCCCTCGTGAATTATTCCAAATAAAATGATCTCAAAGCCCTATTGTACTTTATGCCCGCTGGCAACCCCTGGTACCTTTATACACATGGTCTGGGAATGCTCGGCCGTTTCTTTATTTTGGAGAGAAGTTTGTCAGGAAGTTGTCTGATATAGATGGAATTTGTATCAATAATCATCATTCTTCTCCCGCATAAACAACAGCATTTCCAGCCAATTATGGAACGATGACCAAATATTGAAATGAAGCCAGGTAGTCAGGAAGTTGTCTTAAATGAATGTATTGAAATGTGAAAAGGCAGCGCTTGCCCCTCCCTCATTACCACCACTGAGGTGCCCTTGAGCAAGGCCCTTAACCCCAACTGCTCCAGTGGAGCTGATCAGTGGCCAGCAGATCAGACTGTGGCTGTACTGGGCAGCTTCCAGGTGTGAATGTGTGTGTGAATGTGAACAGGGCGCTCCTGAAAAAGAGAGCATTGCTCTCAGTGAGACTCCCCCTGTATAAATAAAAGGTTAAAAAAAAAAAAAAAATTAGCCATAACGTATACTCCTGTATACTTCATTACAGGAGGACTGTGATCTTCTCAGTATACATGATGATGTATGGAATACAGAGGGTCATAGAATGCAGTAAAGATAGAACAGTTGTCATGGTTCTGTGTCAGCAAAAGACATAGACAGTACAGATATCAGACAATACACAGACAGTTCAATCAGGAGAGACTAGAGACCAAAGAATGAATAAAGTGATATTTATTACAATAAATTGAATGATGCATTACAGAAAGAATGATGAGAATAAAGTATACGGTAGTTATTAGTCTTTGGCGGTTAGACACCGCAGGGAGATCTTGAGAGCTGCACCAGCCCAGATCAGCATCCAGATATATCCCCATGCAGTGTCTAGATACTGGTGGTGCTGGTGATCTCCTTCTGAGACTCATGATGAGACTCTTCCGGCTGAAGAATCGGATAGGTCTGCGATGACCGGGAGGAGAAGGGGAGGAGGAGGGTGCGAGCCTGACAGCAGCGATGATTGAGAGGCTGAATGAGACAGAAACAAGCATATTTAAGGAACCCGCCTCCAAGCAATTGGCTTACGACTGGGTTGTGGAGCAACGTGATAGGCTTACACTGGAGGTGTGTAGGGTGAGGTGATGAGAGCAGTCATGTGACACTATGCAATTGGTTAACAGAGACTGGGCGGCAACCAGCTGATTGTTCATTGAAACCCAGAAATTGACAGCTTATTATGATCTTGTGAGTAGATTGAAGAGTGGAGATATAAAGTGAATTAAAGAAGTGTAAAAGATATTATAGTCTTCCTGGCTTGAACTTACGTTGAGAACTACATTTGTCATGGTTCTTATGCTGAGTGGAGAGGAGAGAGAAAGGAGGGGAGGGATGATCTGAAGCACCCAGCACACTCTAGATGGTGTGGCGTGTAAAGCAAGCTCAGCTACGTGTGACATGTTGTTACTGTGGGCAGAGGGTGAAATCTGATTTTACCTATAGAGACACTGTGGAGCGCGTCATCATTCAGAAACCACGCTCAAAATGGTTATGTGTCTCTACTTTCCCCTGTGATGGGCGTGGCCTATTTCATGCAGTGTCTCTATGTATGTATGCAGAAGCAACAGATAATCTGTCTGTAGATTATGGTGTCTGCCTATTGCGTCTGTCCATATGACGTGCATTTATCTAATAACTCATACCAATAATTGCAATTATAGCTTAATTGAATATGTAAATTTACTTCAATTATATAACAATGTCCGTAGTGCTGGGAGTCACTGTTCCTTGTTCTCCTGTTGTTTTGTTGTTGAATGATTTTACTGGCTTGAATGTATCCTTGAGGCAGAGGAGTTGGCTGTTGTTGGGCCTTACTGCCACAAAGAAGATGGTAGCTCAGAGATGGAAGCCTCCTCATACTTTTGAACAATGTGCTTCTTCAGCTGTAGACTTGGCCATCATGGAGATGTTGGTGGCCCGTATGCATGGTGCTAAATTAGGGGTTGTGACTACTGCTGATTATTATTATATATATTTTTATGCCTCCGCCGGCGATAGCCAGGCCGGAGGCATAATGGATCTGGGTTGTCCGTCCGTACGTATGTCCGTCCGTACGTATGTCCGTCCGTACGTATGTCCGTCCGTACGTATGTCCGTCCGTACGATGTTTGTTAACGCGATATCTGAGGAACGCCTTGACGGAATTTCATCAAATTTGCCTCAAACATCGACTTAGACTCAAGGATGATCTGATTAGATTGTGGTGGTCAAAGGTCAAAGGTCAAGGTCACTGTGACCTCTCAAACGCCATTTTTAAGCTTGTTAACGTGATATCTCAGGAATGCCTTGACGGAAATGTAATCAAACTTGTCTCAAACATCGACTTGGACTCAAGGATAAACTGATTAGATTTTGGTGGTCAAAGGTCAAGGTCACTGTGACCTCTCAAACGCCGTTTTCCAGCTTGTTAACGCGATATCTCACGAATGCCTTTGAAGGAATTGAATCAAATTTGCCTCAAATATCGACTTGGACTCAAGGATGAACTGATTAGATTTTGGTGGTCAAAGGTCAAAGGCCAAGGTCACTGTGACCTCTCGAACGCCATTTTCAAGCTTGTTAGCGCAACATCTCAGAAATGCCTTGACGGAGTTTCATCAAATTTGCCTCAAACATCGACTTGGACTCAAGGATGAACTGATTAGATTTTTGTGGTCAAAGGTCAAGGTCACTTTGACCTCACGAATGCCATTCCCAAGTTCGTTAAAGTGATATCTCAAGAACGGCTTGATGGAATTTCTGCCAATTTGGCTCAAACGTCGACTTGGGCGCAAGGATGAAAGGATTACATTTTGGTGATCAAAGGTCAAAGGTCACTGTGACCTCTCCAACGCCATTTTCAAGCTTGTTAACGCCATATCTCAGGAATGCCTTGACGGAATTTCATCAAATTTGCCTCAAACATTAACTTGGCCTCAAGGATAAACTGATTACATTTTGGTGGTCAAACTTCAAGGTCACTGTGACCTCACGAACGCCATTCCCAAGTTGGTTAACGCAATATCTCAAGAACGGCTTGATAGAATTTCTTCTGATTTGGCTTAAACATCGACTTGGATGCAAGGATGGAACTGATTCCATTTTGGTTATCAAAGGTCAAGGTCACTGTGACCTCTCGAATGCTATTTTCAAGCTTGTTAACGCGATATCTCAGGAATGTCTTGATGGAATTTCTTCGAATTTGCCTCAAGCATCCACTTGGACTCAAGGATGAACTGATTACATTTTGGTGGTCAAAGTTCAAGGTCACTGTGACCTCACACACCCAATTTCCAAGCTCTGTAACGCAACATCATAGGAGCGCCTTGACGGATTTTCTTCCAATTTGCCTCAAATGGCGATTTGGACTCAAGAATGAACTAATGGCGGAGGCATAAGTCCACGTTGCGGTCGTTCTATTTTTTTTTATTGTTTTCCTTATTTATGGTCCATCAGTCTGTCTTGTCTTGATTGTACAGTATGTCTTAGTACATTGTCTTGTGTGTTTTGTCTTGTTATTGTGAAAATTTAAAATATTGAGAAAGAAAACATTACAGCTTGGAATACATTTGTTGAAGCAATGTGTGAGCCATGGGCATCACCATGATGGCTTTTGCGTTTGTCTTTTTCTTTAGCTGAAGGGCATATCATATAGTTTTGTGAACTCATATCTTTGTGGGTGGGCGGGTCCTGCGGGGAGGGGGATTATGTTTTGAGTGAATCTGCTTGTGTATTTATGGGTTTTCTTTTTCTTTTTTGGTCAATGTTTGTGTTTTTTGTGTTTTTCTTCTTTGTTATGTTAAATTAACAAAATAATTATATAAAAAAAATATGGAAGGAAGTCACTGTGCAGGCTAGAGTTGCAGCTTCCTGTCAGTGCAGCCAGAGAGTGAGGAGGGCTGCATCAGAAACCACACCAACCACAAACACCACCTGACAGCAGAGAAGAGCTGAGTGCTAAATATAAAGAGCCAGAAGACCAAGAGACACCAAGTTAAGATGAGACTGTCAGGCTGGTTCAGACAGACAGGCTGGTTCTGACTCCTGACTGACTGGATATGGATCCCATGCTGATGCTGTTCATGTTACTCTGCAGCTCAGGTACAGTAGGACTCTGATTTAATGATGACTAGAAATATATTTCGTTCCTAGCACACTTACTGTACAGTGTGTAGCCTACATACTGGACATAGCTCAGTCTTCCACTCAGTCAGTGGTAGGCTATATCTTTGGAAGGTGATTGAACGTGAGTTTCTGAAGTGTTGTAACTGTATTGATATCAATGCCATATGACTTCAGTTTATCGTACCCACCCATCCATATGCCAGAGCGCATTGGGACCTTTGCAGTGACAATGCCTGCATGTGTCTCTGTCCTGTTACCTCGTATTTGATGGGTCGGCACTTCGTTTGCACCTATCACTACCTCTATTGTTCTGAGCATCAAGCCATTTGATGAAACGTAGGTCTCCGGCTCTCTGACCCATCTTCATCACCATAATCCACGGTAGAGTTGGAGTGTGGACATGGGGAAAACGCTTGGAATTCCCCATTGCAGGCTATATAGGCTATAGTATATTGATATTTTCATATTCTGAAACTGTTGTGGGATTATATGGGCTGCCCCCTGAAATGATGGAGGATTCAACCTTTCAAATAGGAATTTTAAATAGGCTATTGGTAATCATATACTGTAAATATGGCTGGCAGCTAAATAAAAAAGGTAGGCTAGTTTTGTGTCTGCATTATTTAGCCTTATGTTTAAGAGAAATCCAATAGCCATCCTGTTACGAGATGTCCATTATTTCAAAATGCCGTGATGTTGTGATTTTATTACAAATATCCCGACACTTTATTTTCACTTCTGTTGACATATTAACAGTATATTCCTCTGAGAAAGGATTGTCGGCAAGACAAGTGGTCATATACTCATCTCAACAAGCCATGCGCTGGTTGACACACACACAGCCGCAATCCGAAAATTAGGCTAGGCAACTAAATAAAATGATTAAGAATTGAGGATATAGCAGAGGAGTTATATTCATATTACGCAGCATGGATTTTGCACATTGCAAGTTGGAGAGACACTTGGATATGGAGTCGGCAGGCAGCTCCACGCGGGTGCGCAGCAAGATGAAAGCTTGTAGGCCGATCTGCCCGTCACCAGCACAATTTTGATATAGGCCTCTATTGAAATGGCTAGAATTACATTTTCACACATCTCTATCTATTAAATAAGCGATTTTGTGTGTGTGATGTGTGGGTTTATGTGCGGATTGGCTGCACATGCACAGTGCGCCTCTCTTCACCTATAGCTCACTTCACAACATGGGAATAATATTTGCTTTTATGGAAGAAAAATGTAAGTAACCATAGCCTATGAAAGCACTTGATGTTTGAGACCACATGTGATCATAGCCTACTTATCATATAAGTACTCCTTAAGTGGCAAATCAACTGACGTCCTCTGGTTAATAACGGCAATAAGAATAATTTATGCTGTATGGCCACGGGCACGGCGGAGGGCGTTTGGACACACCTGAATCCAAATGTCTTCATATTGCACAACGCAGGGCCCGACGTTTACATTTGGTTGTACAAGCTCATCTGTGAATGATCAATCTCGACATTATGGCAATTTAAATTAATTAAATCCATCAAGAATTGAAGAGGGAGGAGTTTGAAACACGCGGATCTTCGCTGCCAATCTGGCATGCGCCAGTCGGCAATAAAATTTGTTTTGGTTTATTTTCAAAGAGTGTTTATTCTAATTTATTTAATCTGATAATATGTAGGGCTAAAACTGTAGGAAATGATGTTGCCCCATGCCGTTATATGCACGTGAGTCTAATTTAGTTAATAAAATGTAGGCTATAACTAGTCTACCGTACTTTACTTTTCAATAAAAACAAATATAGCCTATATGCCAATATAGGGCCAGCCTATAGCCGTTTTCAGGGAAGCTGTGTGGACAAAGAGAAGGATTAGTGTAGATAGAACACAAAAAAAGAAGAAAAAAAGAAAGATTGTGCTGAAAATTGCGGCTGTTCAGAAGGAGAAACTTGGCAACATTCTTGCAAAGTGAAATAGCTGGAAATGGCTGATGTTTACACCTGCGTGCCGTGCAATACAGAGAGGCTATGTTAATTATATCACAAGATACAGTAAGTAATTGATCAAGTTGATTGATCCTGAGGGTGGGGAGGACAGGCGGGCATGGCGTCTGAGACACAGGCATTGTCACTGCAAAGGTCCCAATGCGCTCTGGCATATGGATGGGGGGGTAGGATAAACTGAAGTCATATGGCATTGCCATCAATACAGTTGCATCACTTCAGAAACTCACGTTCAAACACATTCCAAGGATATAGCCTACCACTGACTGAGTGGAAGACTGAGCTATGTCCAGTATGTAGGCTACACACTGTACAGTAAGGAGGTGCTCTCCTATACTTGTTTTGATGGAGTTGATTTTTCGTATACATTTCGTCTTTATTCTCAACATTTCGTCTTTATTCTCGTTACAGTATTTTAACTTTATTCACGAAATTTCGACTTTAATCTCAACATTTTGATTTTATTCTTGAAATAAATAAATAAAAACTTGCTCCTCTGATTTACTTTTTCTTCTGCCTGGTGCTTAAATTTAGACTTTTTTCACGAAATTTCGACTTTTTTCTTGAAATGGAAACAATTTTTTTCTCCTCCTGTCATTGGAAACATAAAAAAAAAACTCCTGTAATTTTTATTTTTCATCATGCATGGCCCTAATACTCCGTCGTACTTCACGCGCTCGCCTGTAGCTCACATGACTGATCACTTAACACCAGTTGAGCAATATTGAGCCGTGGAATCGGCCTTATTATAGAGTAGTGAGATGTGTGAAAGGCTCTGAGGCAAACATCCAGAACCAGGCTGCAATGGAAGATCTGTGGACGTTAAACTGGTCCAACTACACTGTTGAGTACTGTAGAGAGGGAGGCTGTGTGTGTGTGTGTGTGTGTGTGTGTGTGTGTGTGTGTGTGTGTGTGTGTGTGTGTGTGTGTGTGTGTGTGTGTGTGTGTGTGTGTGTGTGTGTGTGTGTGTGTGTGTGTGTGTGTGCGTGCGTGTGTGTGTGTGTCAGTCCCGGCGGGGGGCGTGAGGGGGCGTCACCCAGACTATCCCGCCCCCTCAGTCAAGACGTGTCCGTGTTACTTCTTTTTGTTTTTTTGTTTTGCCAGGACGGCAAAGGTAGATTTTCTTTCCCCAGGATGCCCAAGCATGTCACGCCCTACTCTACCTGTGATTGGGTTGGGTTTAGGCATGAGGAGTGATGATTGGTTGTGTGTAGGCATGAGACAGAGTATTTTGTAAATGTGATCTCAAAGAGGAGAGTCTCTTTGGAAAAGCGTTATATTGGCATAGCAGGCACAATGAATGGCTTGGTGGCTGTGTCAGTACAGTAGCTTGTCTGACGTGTCTGTAATCACTGTAAAACTGCTGAATTGGTGCCTATAAGGCAACTGGTCTGCTCATGTTTTTCTAGCTGGGAATAGTGTTACGCTGTCGCCCCCTCTTGGAATTTCAACACCCCCTCACCTGTAGTGGGCTGTAGCCCTGTGTGTGTGTGTGTGTGTGTGTGTGTGTGTGTGTGTGTGTGTGTGTGTGTGTGTGTGTGTGTGTGTGTGTGTGTGTGTGTGTGTGTGTGTGTGTGTGTGTGTGTGTGTGTGTGTGTGTGTGTGTGTGTGTGTGTGTGTGTGTGTGTGTGTGTGTGTGTGTGTGTGTGTGTGTGTGTGTGTGTGTGTGTGTGGTACCCCCCCCCCCCAAGTGACACAATGTAGACTTTGTTAGACTTAAAGGAAAGTCACCCACAGAACAACATTTGGTTCATGTTGTTTTGATAGCAGGTCAAACTCTGCAGTCATTGGTTGAACTCTGAACAAATTGATACAAAAGGTTTTTCAATGGATTCTGGTATTGACATGTGAAATAACATACCTCAAATGTAGGAAAATCTAAACCCCGGAAAGGAGTCATTTTCAAGATGGCGGCTGCCGAGAACTTATGGCTAATAGCCTATCTCAATTACTATTCAAAAGGTGGTTTTGTGTAGGTTTTAGGGCTCAGGGAATACAACTGAATTAGTGAAATGACCATCAGTTAATTATTTATTGATAGATCCAAGATGGAGTCCCAAGAGTGGGCCCCAAATCTCCTTTTTTTCATATATTGACTGGCCTTATGGGTTAGTTTTCTGAAAATTGGCATATTTAAACAAAACATTTCAGAAAACTTGTGATACAATTATTTTTGTCTTAATGTAAGTAATCAACTGGGGAACTTTCATGATATCAGTTAACATTTTAACCGGAATTGGGGGCCCTCTTACGCCATCTTGGATTTGTCAATAAATAATTAACTGATGGTAATTTCACTGATTCAGCTCTATTCCTTGAGCCCTAGAACCTATAGGGAAAGACACTAAAACCACCTTTCAAGGTTGAATAGTATATAGCCATTTTAAGCTCCTGACAGCCGCCATATTGAAAATGACCCCTTTCTGGAATTTAGATTTTCTTGGATTTTTTTGTTGTTGAACATGTCCAATAGTACCAGTCACAATCCATTGAAAACCTTTTGTATCAATGTGTTCAGGTTTAGATGCTTCTGTTCTACACTGTAGATTAGAATGACTGGTGTAAACAGTGTTTTGTGTCTGTGTGAGGTTAGGGTTTTGGTCAGAGAGCTAAAAGACTTCATGTCAAAGTAAGGGATGCTGCAGAGCTGCTCTGAGCCAAGTGTTGTTATTACTGCAGGGTTCACTATCACACGTGATGTCAAAGGAAGAACCTGACTGTGTCACTCTGACCTTTGACCTTTGACCTGCACACTGTGACATGTGATGCTTGACTTGCTCTCCAATGAGTCTAATGACAATGACATGAGAAACCAATCAAATCATCAGACTCATTTACTTTCTGCTTTTTCTGTTCAGGAGTCCAGACTGAAGGAGAACACAAGCCAACAGGTAGAGAGGAAACACATACATGGAGAAATCAAAAAGAAGAGACAGAGCTGTTTATTTTTAAATTAAAGTAAGTTTACTTTTGAACTAATGACTCTCTTGTCTCTGTTCAGAGCCTGATGATGTCAAGTTGGTGGGAGGAGCCAACCGCTGTGCTGGAGAACTGGAGATGAGACAACATGGAGACTGGAAACCAGTGGATGACTCTGACAGGTGGTCTGACAGGACCCTGAAGTTAGCAGCTGTAGTGTGCAGACAGCTGGACTGTGGCTCTGCTGTTTACACAGAAAGGAGAAATACTTACTCAGAGAGATCTGTATGGAGGATCAGATCTTACTGTCTTCAGTCTGGCTCTACACTGAGGGAGTGTTTAGAAACACAGTCTGACTCTTCCTCTGTCAGCCTGCAGATCACCTGCTCAGGTAACACCATCAATGACATCAACTATGTCTGTCTGTCTGCCTGTCTGCCTGTCTGTCTGCCTGCCTGCCTGTC